>NW_011495035.1:9131607-9178798 GCF_000754665.1 Bison bison bison
CTGGTTCATAAGGCAGTTCTATTTCCAGTTTTTTAAGGAATCTCCACACTGTTCTCCATAGTGGCTGTACTAGTTTACATTCCCACTGACAGTGTAAGACGGTTCCCTTTTCTCCACACCCTCTCCAGCATTTATTGCTTGTAGACTTTTGGATCGCAGCCATTCTGACTGGCATGAAATGGTACCTCATTGTGGTTTTGATTTGCATTTCTCTGATAATGAATGATGTTGAGCATCTTTTCATGTGTTTGTTAGCCATCTGTATGTCTTCTTTGGAGAAAAGTCTATTTAGTTCTTTGGCCCAAAATACAGAAGTGTGTGTACATGTCTATCCTAAATTTCCTAACCATCTCTTCGCTACATTCTTGCCCCATAAGTTCATAACCATAAGTTCATTCTCTAAGTCTGTAAGTCTGTTTTTTAAATACGTTCATTTGTATTATTTCTTTTTAGATTTCACATATAAAGGATGCCATATGATATTTCTCCTTCTCTAACTTACTTCGCTCAGTATGACAATCTCTAGGTTCATCCATGTTGCTAAAAAATGGCATTATTGCATTCTGTTAAAACACATTATATATTGAATAACAAAGGGGAGAAAAGGAAGATCAAGTGTTGAGTTTCTGCAGGCTCTCTGTTTTCACAAGGATGAGTCACTTGACTGCTCTGAGATTAGTGTTAAAATGAGTTTTATAATACAACAGGCAGGATAACTGTAAGGATCTAGCCACATGGTAATGATGAGGTTGTTATTTTTTATTATTATAATTTTCATCAGTTAGTTCAGAAACAACTTTTTAAAAGAGAAGGTAACTGAAACCAGCACAAATCTAGTAACTCTGCCCCCAAGTTCACAAAGCAGAAGGATACACACCTGGTGTGTTCATTTCTTGGAGGTGCCACAGCAGTATCTCCATTGCAGTTTGCTCTCCTGCAGTTCTGGAGCCTGAAAGTCCAAAACTTGGTAGGAACGGACTCCCTCTGGTGGCTCTAAGGGAGAATCTGTCCCTTGCTTCTTCCAGCCCTGGTGACGGCCCTGGCTTCCCTGTGCTTGTGGCCACATCATCCCTTCTTCCTCACCTCACCTTCTCCTCTGTGTCTATCTCCTCTTCTTCTCCCTCGCTGTTATTAAAGACATTATCGTTTGATTTAAGTCCTACCCAGGTAATCCACGATAATCCTCTCATCTGGAGATCCTTAACTACATTTGCCAACACTTTCTCCAAATAGTCCATTCACGGATTCTGGGGTTTAGGATGTGAACATATCCTTTTCTTGGAGCCCTCATTCAGCTGGCTCTACCTGATCTCCATAAATGTAGATGGTCTCATGCTCTGTCAGTAGGGGTCCCAGCTGAACACTGTTTTGCAGTAAGAAATGTTGAACCACTGTAGTCAAACAATAGAAATCTATACCAACAGCTACTGTGTTGATCGTGGTTGTTTTTTATATATATTTCACTGATAGGTTCATCTGAAGACTCACAGTCCTCCTGGATGAAAAAAATTTATATGAATTTGCTAGAATATTAATACTGCTCTTAGTTTTGATTGAGATGGTTTTAAAGTATCTAAACCCAACTTATACATTCATCTTTTAGTTTATAGCTGAAAATATACTAATTCTGGCTGTGAGCTTCCTAAGCAAAAACGCTAGACAGCCAGCGGAAGTAAACACACTCAGATTTGGATAACATTATTCAGCTAAATGTGGAAGTGCTTCACGAAGAATCAGCTATAGAAACTGTCTTGTTAAGAGACACCTGTCACAAGCAATTCATTCACTTACTGCTCACTTCTAATATTAAAGGGTGTTTTGTTTTAACTCAGTATCTTCCAACCCCAGAGAGAGAGGGGGAGAGTGAGAGGACTTTTGTTTAGGTTCTTAGGTTTTAAATGAATCCAATAACAATAAACCCCACAAAATTAATACAGGGCTATATTTAAGGGTGTATATACTGTGCAGTTTTATAACATAGTTTCTGAAATACGGTGTTCATGGGAACATTTCCCTGGTGAATAAAGATTTGCAAGGCAGAGCATAGCTTTCATAAAGGATAAGGCCATCTTTGTCACACCCGTGATGACCGGAGACTTGGAACCTCCTTGGGGAAGTATTCTTGTTTTCATTATGGTTACCAAGGAGCAGTAAATGCAGTTGCTGAATTATTTCCACATTACAGGCAATGGAATGAAGAAAGCTAACCTTGTATAAAATCCTGTAAACAGGATGTTGGAATTCAAATGAAAAAAAAAAAAAAAACTTCACAATTAGTTTCATCCTAAATGGAAATAGGTTTACTTCCTGAGAACAGAGGTCATGCATTTTACTCTCAATTCCTATCACACTTCTGCTTATTTCTTTGTAGTTTTAGGAAGGCTGGTTGATCATCTTATCTCTTCTGCAAGCCCATTAAGGTCTCTTATTAACCTATGAAATCTTGTCAGGTGAGGTCCAAGAGCCAGCTTTGTCCTTGTCCTACTGTTAGTGCTGTGGCAAAGTCTTTCTAGCTTGTTTCCATAACCATTTGGCTTATTTCCATATGTAATGGAGAAAGGGATTTGGGGTTTTACTTTGAGATTCACGACCCTTAATTATTGGTAATTGCCTTCATGAAAAATGGCATGATGTGGTTTAACCAAGTAGAGTTGCAGATATTGAAAACCTAAGTGATTTTTCTTTTCGATTCTCGATCACAGCTATTTCAAGGACTTTTAAAAAGTATTTTTTCTAATTTACAGTTCCCAAGAATGATTTGTTTCAGCTGTCAAATTTCCAGATCTTTGTGGTAACCTTGTTTGTGGCTACCAGGATGGCATTACCTCATTCCATGCAACATGGGAAAAATAACAGGGGAAAATGGTAACCACTTCTTCCCTTGATTGTGGTTTCTGAATATACAATAAGAAGAGAACAGCAAAGTCATGAACTACAGGTTCTGGGAAGTTGAAAGGCCTCATGTAACATTCAGGTAACCCACTACTATGTATGAGACTTTAAGAATGACTGACTCATATTCATATCTGAGAAAAATGACCAGCTGCTGTCTCCCACTTTTCTGGTAGGTTATTACTAGTTGAGAATTGTTATTGTTGTTTAGTCACTAAATTGTGTCTGATTCCTTGAAACCCTATGAACTGCAGTATGCTAGGCTTCCCTGTCCTTTACTATCTCCCTGAGTTTGCTCAAACTCATGTCCATTGACTCAGTGACGCCATCCAACCATCTCATCCTTTGTTGCCCCCTTCTCCTCTTGCCCTCAATCTTTCCCAGCATCAAGGTCTTTTCCAATGTGTCAACTCATTGCATCAGGTGGCCAATTATTGGAGCTTCAGCTATAGCATCGGTCCTTCCAATGAATATCCAGAGTTGATTTACTTTAGGATTGACTGGTTTGATCCTCTTGCTGTCCAAGGGACTCTTGAGAGTCTTCTCCAACACCGCAGTTCAAAAGCATCAATTCTTTGGTGCTCAGCCTTCTTTAATGTCTCTCACATCCGTACATGACTACTGTAAAAACCATAGCTTGGACTTGTGAACTTTTGTCAGCTAATTGATGTCTCTGCTTTTGAATACACTGTCTAGGTTTGTCATAGCTTTTTTTCAAAGGAGAAGGTGTCTTTTAATTTTGTGGCTGCAGCCACTGTCTACAGTGATTTTGAAGCCCAAGAAAATAAAATCTGTCACTGTTTCCACTTTCTCCCCATCTGTTTGCCATGAAGTGATGGGACCGGATGCCATGATCTTAGTTTTTTGAATGTTGAGTTTTAAGCCAGCTTTTTCACTCTCCTCTTTCACCCTCATCAAGAGGTTCTTTATTTCCTCTTTACTTTCTGCCATAATGGTGGTGTCATCTGCATATCTGAGGTTATTAATATTTCTCCTGGCAATCTTGATTCCAGCTTGAGCTTCATCCAGCCCAGTATTTTGCATGATATACTCTGCATACAAGTAAGCCGGGAGATAATATACAGCCTTGACATATTCCTTTCCCAATTTGGAGCCAGTCCGTTGTTCCATGTCTGGTTCTGTTGCTAGTTGGGAATACCAAATAAAAATATGCAGTGCCACACATCTTGTTGTTGTCAATTTATGACACAAAGTTTACATCACTGGAAAATGTAACATGTTGCAAATCCACCATCGTTTCAGATATATCTTTCTGTCCATTCACCTCTTTCAGTAGTTTGGGACAAATAATGAAAAACATGTGCTGTATTTTTCAGATTCTCATCCTCTAAGTTGATTATGTCATCAAAAAATATTTCAGCCTCTGCAAATAATGTCTGGAACCCTATCCATTAGTGAAAAATGACTGTGATGCTCCACTGTAGCTGTTTTCAGTGTATGCTGAGGAGGACACTGATTCAAGAGAGATCAGCAATGAGCCAGTTCATAGCTTTCTTTTCTTCAGGACTTCTGAGAGCCTTTGATGCTGCAGTGTGCATTGTATATCCCAGGTAGGAGATATGGGAAATAGAAAATCCAATACTCATTTGATGATAAAGCCCCTTTTGCTCACAGGAAAATCATTGCTCTCAGAAACAAACATTAATAATAATGCAAGAAACATTAGCACTATACAACATCATGGAGTGGAAAAGCAGGAAAAATGTCAACGTGGGTTTTAATCCCAGCTCTCTGACAAACAGGGCACTTGAAGCAAATCACATAACAGCTCTCAGCTTTTGGTTCCTTTAGGAATGGCGATAAATGATCTCTTGAGTCCTTTGAAAACTTGCAATGCTGTCATTCTCTGCGCAAGGTTAAGTAGAGTCCCATGTGATACCCAAATTTCCATTTTGCAAGTTTGATGATGTTCTGCTGGTTTCAGGAAGAATTATTAAATCTAATCCACTGGATATTTAAGTGATTAACCTGAGAAGGTTAATATGTTGAAAGTATCATCATCATGGACAAATAATCCAGATTCGGCAGGTTAAATATCAAAGTTGGAACTGGCAGGTGGACACTTTCACCTTACACCCAGATAAAGGGCTGGCATAGGTTTGGGCATAGCCCAAGGTTTAAGGGATAGTGAGTGGGTGAAGGACTCAGGCATCCATCCTCCTCCCCTCTCTCCAGGCTCTGGTACAAAGGGTGCATATGTGTTCTTTGCTTTTCTGCTCTCAAGAATGGAGAAGAACTTGTATGACTGGAATTTGATGGAGTCGCTTTACCTTTTTTCACCGTAACTTAGGTGGTACTCCCACAAGGAATGGGACCCTCTATAATACATTATATTAAATAGATTTTAAACATAATGTTACTCATAGCAGACTTTTTTCCTAGTAATGGAAAGATATCTTTTGATTCAGATTTGTTTTTTATACAAAAATAGTATGTGTGATCACTTCCCTGGTGCCTCAGACGTAAAGCGTCTGCCTACAATGCGGGAGACCTGGGTTCAATCCCTGGGTTGGGAAGATCTCCTGGAGAAGGCAATGGCACCCCACTCCAGTATTCTTGCCTGGAAAATCCCATGGACGGAGGAGCCTGGTGGGCTACAGTCCAAGGAGTCGCAAAGAGTCAGACATGACTGAGTGACTTCACTTTCTTTTTTCAATCAGATTTATGTAAAATTTGATTGTGGACAAAATAATCTTCTCATTGCACCTAATTCTTATGTGTTCATTACTGCAGAAAATTTAGACGACTCTCAGAATTCTGAAAATTACTTTTCTTATCCTTTCGTTAATCACAGAAACAGCTGGAGGAAAGAACAGGATGTTTTGTTCTCACTATAGAATTGTTGTTCAGTGCTTTCTTGACACTTAGATGTAGGAGTTAAATTTGTGTTTGTTTTTTCTTCTAAATTAAATCCAAATGCATTTCAATTTCATTATGTACTTGGTTTTGGTTAAAAAAAAAATAGGGACTTAAACAAGCTATACCATAACTTGAACAGACTGACCTTGGTAGCTGTTACCTTTCTTTGTCCTTATTTTGAGATGTCTCTTTTGGAATTATATCTGAAAGTTTTCAAGAAACCAAAATGTGGAAAGTTGAAGAACTCATCAGTATGGCTGACATGAACTTGAGTTATCTTAAAGCCAATCAAGCAGAATCTTTTGGCATTCCCTGATCTAAAAATACGCTTGATTAAATTCACTTTTCAGTATCCTTTTTTAATTCCATAACATGGTTTTTAATGTGCCCTTACTTCTCTGAGGGAAAAAATGGAAATGAAAAGCTGGAATCTAAAAATAAAATCCATACTTAATACACAAGCTAAATATACCCCCAAGTTTTCTCATTGCTACATTAATTCAATGAAATCTAATTTAGGCTAGTACCAGTGTTCTGAATAAAGATGAATAAGTATTACCAGTTTGCATTGTGTTTCAGCTTCGTTCTCTAAGACTTATCAGAAGAAATGTTAATTGCTTAAGTTCTTATATAAGATTGTGTTCTTTAAAGTTCTCTGGAAGAGATTAAATGAAGGATGGCAAATACCTTTGCATTTATTTTTAGCTTCATCCTATTCTGTTGCAATATCCCCAAAGTATTCATCCTTAAGAGTTCAGACCATTCCTGGAGTTAACTTTTCAAAATCCTGATAACTCTCAAGTTGTCCACAACACCCCCGCACCACACACTCAAATTCCTACTCTATCCCTTATTGTTTGTGGGGCTGTTTCCCAAAATGCTGAACTCCTATACTATAGGATGCTAATAAAGACACCTCCAAAGTGTACAGGACTCAAATAAATTTAGGGAATAATGGATTGAGTAAAGTTTTAAAAAAAATCCTTTACTTTGGATTTTTTTCGGTACTGTGAACAGTAAATCTCTAAGAGATCAATATACATTTTTACCTTTTGCAACTAACCACAAACCATTTTTAAAGCGTCTCTGTTTTATCAGATTACTCTGTGGGAAACAAAATACAATTCCAGGGTGATAACAGTGTCTGCACTCTGACCTTTACCTACCTTTCTAGCATCTTGCCTCTTATTTTTGTGCTGATGCCTCACTGCCATCAGTGACCACACTGAATGCTTTAATGCCCCTTGATCTTTGTGCAAGCTGTCCTTTACCCCAGCATTCTCTTTCTTCTTTCTTCTCCTTTTGAAATCTTAATTTTTTTCTCCTCGTGAAATCTTAGTTTTTTTCCAGCTCAAGACTGAATGTTATACACTGTGTTATTATATTTTTTCCTGCAGGAACAGTAATTTGCTTTCTCCTCTGTAATCCCACAGCACTTGGTTCACACATCTGCTAAAGCTCTTGCCATTGTCCGTTTTGAATCAGGTGATTGTCCACATTTCCATACAAGATGAGGGACTCTTCAAGGGCAGCAGTGTTATCTTAATTTATCTTTACATCTTTCATTTCTTAGCACTCCAGCAGGGGTATAATAGGCAGTCATCCTGGTTGAATAGAATCGAGTTGACTAACCACAAAACCATAAGTCAAACCAGGTCAGTCTTCTCAGACACCTGCTGTGGCTTCCAGTTTCACTCAGAATACGAGCCAAGGAGCTTACAGGCATCTACATGACCCCACAAGGTCATCCACCCTCAGTATAGTCCTGACTCCATCTCCTGACTGCTCCTTCCCTCACTTATTATTCCCTCACTTATTATCCCCCAGCCAGGCTGGCTCCCTAAAGTCCCTAAAACACGCTCAGGATCCTTCCTTTGAGAGCTTTTTCTTTTAGCTGGAATGATTTCCCCCAAATACCACCTGATTAAGTACCTCACTGTTAATTATCAAAACTGAAACTCTTTGTTCCAATATCATCATCGTCTTGCTCGGTCACCCTGAGCCCATTAAAAATTCCAGCCTTCCTCCATCATCCCAGCTCTACCAGTCCCTCTTGCCCTGTTGTGTTTTTTGTTTTGTTTTGTTTTCTTTTTCCCACTGCATCATTACTTTCTAACCTACTCTATAATTTAAAATGTATTATGTTTATTATCATGCAGCTTCACCTGGCTTAGATGTAAATTCTACAGGCACAGGAATATTTGTCTAATTTCTTCATTTCTGTGTCCCAAGGATTGTATTAAGCAAGGCACCGTGTGTGTACTAAGTCACTTCAGTTGTGTCCAACTCTTTGCGACCCTATACATTGTAGCCTGCCAGGCTCCTCTGTGCATGGCATTCTCTGGGCAAGAAAGCTGGAGTGGGTTGCCATGCCCTCCTCTATTAACACATGTTAAAAGAATAGAGCAAATGAACATGATTTTCATCCTGTTTTGTAGTACAGCCAGTGTGTGCTGTTTGTCACAATATGTTCATGTAGAACTGAGAAAGATCAGGGTAGTTTTTGTTAGTTTTCATTATTGAAAAATTGTTCTCTTCACTTCAGCTCACTCAAGCTGTGAAAGCAGTAAAACATTGCACCAATTAAAATAGTCCAATTAACACTAATCAGGAGGAGCAATATTAATAACACAGTTGAACCGGATTGTTGACTCTTCATAGCCTAACATATCACTCTAGACACAGTATGTCACTTTCTTCAGATAGTTTTTTCTTCCTTCTAATGAATTTTGGTAAGATAATGAAGACTTTCTTCAGGGGAGGAAAACAGAGCATTCAAAAAAGTGGGTCCCTATTTTAAAATACCAAGGTTCTATCCTTTAATCCAATGCAACACTGCTGTCATCATCACCATAGTTAAGTACAGTATTTCATTGCATGTCTAGAATCCCAGGGATGGGGGAGCCTTGTGGGCTGCCTTCTATGGGGTCGCACAGAGTCGGACACGACTGAAGTGACTTAGCAGCAGCTACACCATCAGAACACTGAGATAAGTTTTTGGAACCTAACATGTGAGACGTTATTATTACCCTCAGGGATCTTGCTGAGAGTCTCCCCTCAAAGTGTTTTGGATTCTAGTTTCAGATCATTTACTGATTTTTTTTCCAGCTTTATTGAGATGTAACTGATACGTAACATCATGTAAGCTTAAAGTGTACCACAGGTTGATGTGATTCACTTATATGTTGCAAAACGATTGCTACCATATGGTTCACTAATGTTTCTATCACATCAGTCATATCACATAATTACATTTATTTCTGTAGTGAGAACATTTAAGATCTCAAAAACTTTCAAGAATATAATATGGTACTGCTAGTTATAGTCACCATAGTCCAGTATGCCATGGACAAGACACCACGCTGTACATTAGATCCTCAGAACTAAGCCATCTTATAACTGGAAGTTTGTATACTTTTTTTTACTTCTTTGAATTTTTTTTTTCATAGTTTATAGAATTCCATCCAGTGAATGAAGCAGTGTTTATTTATATAACTCACTATCGTAGAACTTATGGTTTGTTTACAACTTGCTATTGTTGTAATGGTATGGAGAATATCCTTGAACATAAGTCTTTAGGTACAAATTGGATTTCTCCTTAAGACAAGTTTTAGAAATGGAATCAATTGGTTAACATTTTTAAGGCTTTTGATACATATTGTAAATATTTCTCCAGAAGTATTTTGATGCATGTATCCAAATATTGACCAGCATCTCCCTATTTCCCCCACCTCCCAGCCCCTGGTCAACTCTATTCTACTCTGTTTCTATGAATTTGGCTTTTTTAGATTCCACAAATAAGTGATGCTATACCAGTATTTGTCTTTCTCTGTTTGACTTGCTTCACTTAGCATGATGCTCCAAGGGCCATCCATTTTGTCACAAATATCAGGGTTTCCTTTTTTTCTCTTGTTGTTCATTCGCTAAGTCATGTCCGAGTCTTTGTAACCCCATAGACTGCAGCACACCAGGCTTTCCTGTCTTTCACTGTCTCCCAGAGTTTGCTCAAACTCATGTCCATTGACTCAGTGATGGCATCTAACCATCTCATCCTCTGTCATCCCCCTCTGCTGCCTTCAGTCCTTCTCAGCATCAGGATCTTTTCAGTGAATCTGCTCTTCGCATCAGGTGGTCAAAGTGTTGGAGCTTCAGCTGCAGCATCAGCCCTTCCATTGTCTATTTTATATAAGTATAATATACATTTATGTGTATGTTTCATATCTTCTTTATCCTTGAAGCTGTTGAAAGATACTTAAATGAACAAAGGATCTCAAAGAGATGTCTATACTCCCATATTCATTGCAGCATTGGTCACAGTAGCCAAGATATGCAAACAACTGTGTCGTTTACTTATTAGAGGCTTAACTCTGAGCAAGAATTTCAAATGTCTTCTATATAGTGCAGTTAATAATGCCGTCTTTTGACTACATCAGAGAGATGCTTTAATGATCAAATGAGTTTTTGTGAATAAAAGTGTTTTTTATTTACTTGTTAAAAATAAATACTATACAGATTTACAGAGACGAAAAGTAGAATGTTAGTTGCCACAGTCTAGGTGGAGGAGGAAGTAGGTAGTTATTGTTTAATGGGTATAAAACTTAAGCGTAACAAGGTGAAAAGAGCTCTGTAGATAGATAGTGATAGTGGTTGTACAACATTGTGAATGTATTTGATACCACTGAACTATATACTTAAAAATATTTAAGAAGGGAAATTTTATGTTACATATATTGTACCACAGTTTTAAAAAAAATTGGACAAAAAAAATATGCACATCCCAGGAAGTCCATTGTGAAGGACTATATTCATGTGGATATATGGTTTCAGATGCCTTTCATAATTAAGGTGGTCCCAAATTCAGGAAAGCTCAACAAAAATAAAATAAGTTTTTAAGAGTGCTATAAAAGTATGAGGAAGCATCATCATTGGTTTAGTTGCTGCTACTTTTAGTATTGCTTCTCAGGTGGTATTGTAATATCTCATAGTTTTAATGTTATTTTTGTCATCATTGCTTAATTTTTGCTATCATTTTTATTATCATCATCACCAGCGTTGTCTTTATCATTATTATTTTATCTGAAACATAACCTAAGAGAATAAAATTTCTTATTGCCCATATCTAAATTCTGTGTAAGATACTAAGTATTTAACTATTATATTCATCGAATGCCTAAGAAGTATCCTTGGTGGTTCAGATGGTGAAGAATCTGCCTGCAATGCGCAAGACCTGGGTTCGATCCCTGAGTCGGGAAGATCCCCTGGAGAAGGGAATGGCTATCCACTCCAGTATTCTTGCCTGTAGAATCCCATGGACAGAGGAGCCTGGTGGGCAACAGTCCATGGAATTGCAAAGAGTTGGACAGGACTAAATGACTAACACTTTCACTTACAACTATCCAGCCCTGAACTAGATGTCAGTATCCACATGGATGATCTGCGAAATTTATCTGTAACCCTGAAATCAATACTCCCAGCGCTCTCCTTGTCATTTATGGACATGTGCAGAGCAGAAAATACTTGAGTCATCCTACAAACACTTTTTCCTGTTGAGGTTTAACGAGGTGTGATTTTTTGCCTTCTTGGTTCAACTCTCATACTATAAACAGGGTCCTTTTGGCAGTCAGTCAGTGTCATGCTTTTTTTTTTGCATTTTTGTGCTCTTTATTGGTAATTTTGCTGCTTGAAATAGCCCACGATATAGCACTTTAGTGCTGTCTGGTGTTCCTGAGCACGAGAAGGTTGAGCTGTGTCTACCTGTGTTGGCTAAGCTTTATTCCAGCATGAATTATAGAGCTGTTGGTGTTAATGAATTAACATTCTGTATTTTAAAAGGTGCATTTGAATATAAACACACATAAATAAGGTTATGTATTGAACAGTTGTTGAAACTGTTGAGACCAAAGACTCACAGAAACCTAACCCTGTATTTCCTCTTAGAACAATGGTTCAATATTCACTAAGTCAATGTTTCTATCAGTGCTGAGAACTGCTTGTTGATAGTGTTGAGCACACCTGATTGTGTTGTGCTATGATTGAGTGCAAGGACTTAAATGAAAATAACAAAACTTTAATCATTTTAAAAACCAAAACAACAGAGACTAAAGTCATAGTCTTTATGACTTTCAGATAAAGTACAGTTTCTTATGGCAAGTATATGGGGAAAATGAAGGGAATGTAAAATTTCATTTTCCTGGACTCTAAAATCAATGTGGATGGTGACTGCAGCCACACAGTTAAAAGATGCTTACTCCTTGGAAGGACAGCTATGACAAACCGAGTGTATTGAAAAGCAGAAACATGACTTTGCCAACAAAGGTCCGTCTAGTCAAAGCTATGGTATTTTCAATAATCATGTATGGATGTGAGAGTTGGACCATAAAGAAGGCTGAGCGCCAAATTGATGCTTTCCAACTGCCGTCTATGGAGTCGCAAAAAGTCAGACACGACTGAAGCAACTTAGCAGCAGCAGCAGCAGCAGCAACTGTGGTGCTGGAGAAGACTCTTGAGAGTCCCTTGGACAGCAAGGAGGTCAAACCAGTCAGTCCTAAAGGAAATGAACCTTAAATATTCATTGGAAGGACTGATGCTGAGGCTTCAGTATTTTGGCCACCTGATGCGAAGAGCCAACTCATTGGTAAAGACCCTGATGCTGAAAAAGGTTGAGGGCAAGAGGATGAGATGATTAGATGGCATCACTGAGTCAATGGACATGAATTTGAGCAAACTCAGGAAGATAGTGAAGGACAGGAAAGACTGGTATGCTGCAGTTCATGGGGTCTCACAGATCTGGACATGACTTAGCAACTGAACAACAACAACAGTTTCTTAGGTGAGAAACTAAGGATGTTCACCATAAAGAAAAGATTGATACATTCAGAAGACTTCCATTCATGAAAAAGCACTAGAAACAGAGTCAAGGAAGGAAGTCATAGAGCAGAAAGATAATTGTAAAAATAGAACTGACAAACACAAGGTTCCCAATATGTAAAGAACTGCAATGAATCAGTTAGAATAAGATACAAATGCACTAGATGACTAAGTAGATGACAGTAATTGGCATTTTTAAGAATGATGAAATGTGAGTGGCCTGTAAACATGAAAAAACAGCTTTATTAGTAACTGAAGAAAGTGCAAATTAGAAATAATGAATTGCCATTTAGGTACAGATTGACAAAAATTAAAATGGTAGGTGTTAGTGAGAAACAGGAGGGAGTCTCATTCAGGCTGACAAGATATTAAACCTTGCCCCAACCACTTTAGAAAACAGATTATATAAACCTCTTATGAACTAGTAAATTTAAACATTTTTTTTTTTTTACTATACTCCTGGATAAATATTCTCTAGATCAGAGAAGCTCTTGAAAATATTCCCAGGAAACATGTGTTCATAGCAATTTAGTTTATAATAGTAAATTAGTAGAAAAAAGAACTATCTGTAGACAGTAAAAAGGATATAGATACTGTGGTGAATTCATACAAGGAAGTATTAAATGAGATGAAGGAACTGTAGCTATGTCATTGAGATTGCCTCTCAGAGGAATAATGTTAAACAAAAATACTAAGACTCAGAGGCATACCTAGTGTTAATACAATTCCTTTTTTCATAAAATGCACGTTATATTCAAGGCTAAACAATAGATTGTTTAGGAATATGTGTGTGTATATATATATATATATATATATGATAAAAGCATAAGAAAATTGCAGAATGATGAAATCAGTAGTGGAGGAATAATCACAGAGGATTACACAGGGGCCTTCAAAGTTCCTGGCAGTGTTTCATCTGTAAATCTTGGTGTTAGGTTCACAGGTGTTCAGTTTATTATTCTTTAAGCTCTGCATAATTCACTGTACATGAACTTTTATGAGCTTTACGTGTCATGCAAAAAAAAAAAAAAAGCCTAAATAAAGAAAAACATCAGGTTATCTGGAACCAGGCAAACCTAGGTTAGAATTCTGGCCTTAGTATTTACTACCAGTGGGAACATGAACGAATGATTTCAGTTTCTGTGCCTCAATTTCCTCACAGATAAAAGGGACTACAATAGTACCTTTTCATGGGTATTGTTGAAAGGATTATATGAGTTCATACCTGAAAAGTACTTAAAACAGTGCCTGGTACATAGTGAGCACTCAGTAAACCTTAGCTGTCATTACTGTGATTATTACTGCAATCCAGAGCCATCTCTGAATTAGTACCACACTTCCAACTGAGCAAGAAGGATGTGAGCACTGCATCATGACTGAAGCCCCAGGTTGCCTCAGCAGCAATCTGTAATCCCTTCACTAGCTCACTCAACTACACACATGCACACACGCTTCTGGGACATTTAAAAGTGGGTTTATCACTTATTATGCTGTGCAACACTCGATGGCATCACGAGCTCAATGAACATGAATCTGAGCAAGCTCCAGGAGCTGGTGATGGACAGGGAAGCCTGGCGTACTGCAGTCCATGGGGTCGCAAAGAGTTGGACACTACTGAGGGGCTGAACTGAACAGAACTGAATGCTGTGCAGCATCCTTATAACTACAGCTTCATCTACAGTCTTTAAAGAAATCTGTGGAAATCCAAGTGCCACGTGAGACTGAAGCTGTAGAACTGTGGTAGGATTTCTTGCAAATAACAATGGGAATGATGCTGAAATCTTCTGAAAACTCCTGCCTTAAAGTTGTGAGACAGAGACACACCCAGAGACATTCAACTAGAAAATGACCTCAGGAGTGATATTGTTAAGATGGAAAGATGGCAGATTATGACTCTGAAGATAAGGCTCGAGCTGCATCATGAGCTTGTCTCCTGTGAAAACCAGAACAATAGTAGTTTCGGTGGTTGACAGAGTCTAGGTTTGATGAGTTTGAGTAACCAGTCTGAACACACTTAATATTACAGTTCTTATAAGAATCCAGTCACACATTGCAGTAGAGTGAGGCAGTGCTGTGTGCTGTCTGTGAGCTTTGACCTGTAGAGAGAAAGTGGGGAGAATCAGTAGGGCTGAGACAGAGATGGAAAGGAAGCAGGTCATGGGCATTGACCTAAATTAAAACCCAGATCCAAGATCCATACACCTGGGTCCATCACCCTCGCAAATGCAGTGGTGACTGGATGAATCATTCCAGTAAAGTACTTCTTACCAACTTCCATACTGCTTTATTTCTATCAGTCTACAGCATTGACTTTTCCCTTTGCACCTTGTAATAGTGTGCTTTATATTCCTATATACTCTAAATTGTAGACTTCTTGAGGTCAGGAATGACTTTGATTCACCATAGTATTCTCCACAACACCCACCAGACAAGACAAGGAGAAGAAAAGAAGGGAGGGGCAAGGAGGGAGTTCAGATTGAAGAAAGGAAGGTGCTATGGGCTGAATGTTCATGTCTCCTCCCCAAATCCATATGTTGACATTTTAACCCACCAAGTGATATTATAAGGAGGTGGAGCCTTTGGGAGGTGGTTAAGTCATGAGGGTGGTGTTCTCATAAATGGATCAGTGCCCTTAAAAGAAGAGATGTGGAGAGCTTTCTCTCTCTCTCTGCTTTCTACCACGTGAAGACACAGTGAGTGGATGGGCATCTGCAAACCTGGAAGCAGTTTCTCACTAGACCCCAGATCTGCCTACATGTCTCAGTGTTAAGAATGGTGAGAAATAACTGTCTGTTGTTTAAGGCACCTCATCTGTGGCATATTTGTTATAGCAACTCGAACAGACTAAGACAAACATGAAGATCTTCCCACCTCTGAAATTCTCTGAGTTTGTAGGATTTCTGAGGCAGAAAAGAGTAACTACATCTAAAGCAGAGCATAAATTATCACAATACTCATTGGAGAATTGTCTTCCCTTAGGAAATCAGTGTATATTTAGTATGCCTGCTCAGGTGTTTCTCCTGCTTCTTCAGTTATCTAAAAGTTTGTTTTTGTTTTTGCCAAGCACTCTTTGAAACTTTTAGGTGGAAGATGAAAACACTTATTTACTAGTTTCCTCAGGTGTTACCTGAACTAGGGCAGCTTCAACTTCAGTTAGAAAGTACAAAACTAAATCAGGACAGCTTGGCACTTTGAGCTGTTCTCTGCAGCCTCAGTGGGGGCCAAAAGCTGAGTTGGCAGAGGGGCAGTGATTTATTTCTCCACATTTGGAAGCAGGATGGGAAGTAGCAAGATCCTACTTTTCTATTATCTTCCTCTTTTATAGTTTTCATTGCCACTTCCTGATCCTGTTTCCCTAACTTATTTTTACAGCACTTATCACCTTCAAGGATGCTATGCATAATTTATTCTTATTTTGTTTATGGTCCTTTCATCTAATTTATCCTCTTTAAGAAAAGAAAAAAAAAACAGTTATTATTTGGCTGTGTTGGTTTCTAGTTGTGGCACGCATGATCTTTCCATTATGGCGCACAGGCTTAGTTGCCCTGCAGAGTGTGGCATCTTAGTTCCCCAACCAGGGATTGAACCTATGTCTCCAGCATTGCAAGGCACATACTTAACCACTGGACCACCAGGAAAATCCCACACTTTACCTTCTTTGAGGAGACAGATTTGTTTTGTTTTTCAATGGTGTGACCCCAGTGCCCAAAACCATGGCTGGCATGTGATAGACACTCATCAGAGGCCCAGTGTAGGTGTTGAATGAATCTGTTCTCAGTTCCCAGGGTGTATTTAAAAGCAAGGGGCTTGAGTGATGACATTTCCAAAAACTGCCAGGTTTATCACAGTGAAGCTTTATCTCTAATTACTCTCTGTGAAGAGAATGGTGAAACAGCCCCATAGCATAGTCTAAATAGATGATGAATAAACACATGGCTTGCATGTGTATTTGATGATGGCTTTATTTTCAAAACTGTAATTAAATGAGATAAAAATATATGGTTGGAGTTGCCGAAGCAACTTAAATTCAACATAAATAACAGCTGCTCTTCATCTGGGAATTTCATCTATATACAGCATTTTTTATGCCCTTAAACATTTTTAAGCAGTATTCAACATCCAGTATCCCAAGAAATGTTTTATACTCAGAGAAGGGGAAGGAAAATAGAAAAGAAATAGCCCTGTAAGAACCAGCGATTAAACAAAGCTGTTACTTACAAAAACTTTGATTTTTCCCCAAATAGTTGTATAGCTGAGCACCAAAGAATTGATGCTTTTGAACTGTGGTGTTGGAGAAGACTCTTGAGAGTCCCTTGGACTGCAAGGAGATCCATCCAGTCCATCCTAAAGGAAATCAGTCCTGAGTGTTCATTGGAAGGACTGATGCTGAAGCTGAAACTTCAATACTTTGGCCACCTGATGCGAAGAGCTGACTCATTTGAAAAGACCCTGATGCTGGGAGGGATTGAGGGCAGGAGGAGAAGGGGACGGCAGAGGATGAGATGGTTGGATGGCATCACTGACTCGATAGACATGGGTTTGGGTGGACTCCCGGAATTGGTGATGGACAGGGAGGCCTGGCATGCTGCGGTTCATGGGGTCTCAAAGAATCAGACACGACTGAGCAACTGAACTTAACTGAGCAAAGTGTGTCCAATTTCTTAGGAGCAGTGAATTTAAGCATGACTGGCATTTTCTTTTATGAGTGACCAATCCCTATTTAATTATTTCAGAAGTCCAAAACTGAGTGTATAGTGAGGAGTCTTCTATTTGTTTTGAGAGCAAAACTTTCTGCAGAGCACGGGTATCGGGAAGTACTGATAAAGTTTACCTCGCCCTTTAAAGTTAATAGAGTAAGTTCCTCCCAGGCTGCTTGGGGAAAATGTCTATTTTTTTAATAGAATTAAGATACAATTTGGACTTCCCAGATGGCTCAGTGATAAAGAATCTGCCTGCTGATGCAGGGGACACTGGAGATTCAGGCTCGATCCCTAGATCATGAAGATCCCCTGAAAAAGGAAATGGCAACCCATTCCAATATTCTTGCCTAGGAAGTCCCATGGACAGAGGAGCCTGCCAGGCTAAGTCCGTGGGGTCACAAGAGTTGGACACGACTGAGCAGTTGAACACACGTGCAAGAGACAGTTTAACGATATGAGTGTCTTCCTAGTTTTATTTATGATCAAGCAAGGAGAAACTGCCTTTCTTCCTTCAGAGATTATTACCCACTGCCCCAAAGCGTTAGGCAAATTTGGTAGCCATCTCACTGCTCAGGCTTGTACCTCTGAGAACTTAGTAAAAGAAAATAAATGGAATGAAGAAGTCAGAGGTGAAGCCATTTCTCTTCACTTTAAAGTGAGGTTCTTCATGATCGATAGTGTGGCTGGTAGAATTGTGGCCTCTGGATTTTTATCATGACCAGTGGCCTGTATATCTTCATCTAGTTCACCCCAAGGTTTTTCCTGTAGATTAGTGCCTTTATGATGGCCTCTTGATACAGTGCCTTTTCAGCATTTCTTCTGAGAATATTTATTCTGTTACTTGGGCATCTCTGACTTGCCCTCTAGGGTTGCTCGTTTATTAGGAAGACTCAGACAGTGAATTACAACTTGCTAATTTTAATTTTCAGAGGGGAAAATGAAAGCCCATAAAGTAGAAGTTCAAAATGGAGATTCATGTTTCTTTATGCCAAAACTATAATGATCAAAAAAAAAAAAAGGAACTGTAATGATAAGTCTGTCAAGTGAAAGCACTGCCACACTAGATGAAGAACAGATAATTGTAGGCTATATCCCCACTAGCTAATAACAGTCCTGATTACAAAGACCAACAGGCCCATGCGGTCTGTATAATGTGCTTTCATGTTTTCCTCATCTCAAGTATTCCTTTGGGCAGGTGTCAGTGGGTGAGAGGATGTTTCTTGTTTTTGGTCAAGCAGTGCATTTGTTTCATATGCCAATTGTATTCCTGTCTTAGGGTGTCTCTAGGCTTTCATTTTAAGGCAGCGTAGGTGGCTTAGCGCCATTGATTAAAGACCTTTTCTCAAAGTTATCTGTAGAGCATCCCTGGTCATTAAGCACACAAAGGTCCTTCCATAGCCAGGATGCTGTAAGATGGTGTGTCATGTGGACAAATACAAGAAGATTCACCCTACTCCAGCACATCTCCTGCATACCAGCTCAGTGTGTGAAACATGATAGAGAATGGTGCTCGACAGATGCTAAGTACCCCATCTGTGTCAGACATGCTTTAGGCACTGTGCATATAGCATGTAGCCTGATAAAGACTGTAAAGATTCCTGCCACTATTGAGCCTTATTATTATTTCTTTTTGTGGGGCGGGGGAGGAGGGGTAGGCGGGACTGTAAACCAAACAGTATATTAATGAACAAAGTAATTGCAGATGCTGGTGATGATTACTATGAAAGACAGAATAAAGAGGTGATGTGATGGAGAGTGGGACTGGGTTGGAGGGCTATGTCACATAAAACAGTCAGGGAAGGCTCCTCTGAGGAGGTGACATTTGAGCTGAGTCCTAGAGAATGAGCATTATTGAGCCAAAAGATGGGTAGAGAGCATCCAAGACAATAGCAGCAAGTTCAGAGGTCCTGAAATAGGATTAGCCTTAAGATGTTGAAGAACAGAAAGCAAAACGTGGTTGTTACCATATAAATAAAAAGGGGGAACATAGCAGAGGCTGAAACTGGGGGTCTGGATAGGGACCAGATCCCTAAAGGTCATTGTAGAGCTCAGTAAAGAGTCTGTATTTTGCTCTGAAATTTACTAGGCCAGATGCTGTTCTGGAAATTTTTGTTGCTCTTTGTGTTGTGTAAGTATGAAACCAAAGATAGAGAATGCAGCTGCCTAACCATTAACACTCCTGAGTCAGGATGATATGCGAAAAAGAGATGAGCTCCTGTAGAGAAAAATGCTATAATAATAGCTTGTGTTTTAGGGCACCTGTCTCTGAAGGAGAACAACAGTACTTACGATGCCAGGTTGTACTCATCACAGCAACCTCATGAGGTCGGTAGGTGCGTACTTGTATAGAACACGCAGGGAAATTTAAGCGGCTTAAATTGGGTTGTTCTTAGGCTTCTTAAATAGCATGGAAATCTAGATAAAATACAGCGTGTCAAAGAAATGAGGAAAGAAAAACTCCAAAGTAAGAAATAAAAATAGCTATCAGGATAGCCACACACTTACAGAAAAAGGGGCAGCAAAACAACCTTTATTTTCTTGTAAAGTCAAGAAAATAATAGCAGAGGGGTGAAAAAGTTAAAAGTCTCAAATAGTCAATTGGAATATCAGCAAGTATTGGTTTCATTCTTGATGTTTAATTCAATATGGAATAGAGAACTTGGGGGTCAAAGAAAACCTGGGTTCTAATCCATACTCTTCCTTATACTAGAACTGTAATCTTGCATGTGGATTTTATTTATTTGTATAAAGTGGATTAGTAATAATATTTCCCTCATAGAAATGTTGTCCGGTTTTAATGAATGAATAAACAGCAAATGAGAAATTGTGCTCTTTGTATAAGCTAGTTGAAATTGGACTTATATTTCTTCCTAAAGAGTTAATATTTACAAGTTGTATCAATTTCCAGATCAGCCCACAGAAGCCTCCTTAACACATCACATTGATTATGCTATTTTAAGGTCTTGCCTAGGTTTAGTTACTGGAAGGAAAAAGTGCTGCAGAGATGTGTTGCAAGAAGAGAAAGAGGAGAGTAACCTCCTGCTAAATGCAGAATTGCTGATCCCAAAGTTGTCTTTGCCAAACTGCACACATCTTTCCCATCCTGTATTTGTCCCCATTTTCCTTTTCAGCTCTTCTACAAAAAATAAAACAGATAATATTGAGTGAGAAACTAGTGTTGTTTATAGACAGTTTTGTTGATACATAACTATTTCTTTCAGTAAAAAGCACCTATGAAGAAAATCAAATTTAAGAGTATTTTTAAGTCTTTAATCCTTCTTTGAGGTTTCTCAGCCCTACTTTGCCTTCCCCAATATTTCTTAGATTACATTTTCTTTGTTTCTTTTATGGTCAATCAAAACTCATATTCAAAGAATCTGTACTGCTCTTATTTATTTAAGAGGAAGTAATCTTAATGAATTAACTCATTCTTCACTGTAAGTGACTAATAGCAAGGTAATACACTTGCAGTCATTTCTGGTTCTAAGATGGCATTTCTATAATCCCAAAGTAATCCCTAAATTATAGACTTTCATCTGCTATGGCTAATGAGAGTGAGAATAAAATTCAGATATTTGGAGGGAGTACATTGTGAGGGTTGGAATCAGCCCCTGAGAGAGCACCCTCTAGTTTTCATTTTTAACTTTGAAACAAGTGCTCTAAGGATTTTCATAGTAATGTCCATAGCAGTAGCCTTGGGCTATGAAAGAACTGTCATGAGCTATTTCTATGGCTGAGTCATTTGTAAAATGAGTATACATTAACTTAGGAATATTAATAAGGTTCTTTGTTATCTATACAAAGGTCTCTCGGAAAGAGATTTGCTTTTCTTCTCAATGTCAAACCACTACCCAGAATCAGATTTTGGTACCTTACTTTAAGCTGCCAACAAATGAGGTTATTTAATATCAAATCTTCAGCATATATTATACATATTTTTGACTGTTTTACTTAGTTGTTGGAGAGAGAAAATGGCAGACACCAATACTTGGAACAAAAGAAGAACTCAAAAAATATTTGCTGAAGGTTGGCTGAACAAATAGAAAAATTAATGACATCAGGAAAAACAAGATACTGACAAGCATATCTGTCTGTCTGTCTGCATTCAATTTCCATTTTCATCCATCCTATTTTCAACTGGTGTGCAGTGTAAACCCCTAAAATTTTAAGCTCAATGAGTAAATTTATATGGCCAGCAAATAGCATAATGTGTCATCTTTTATTTCTGTTTTAAAATGACAATATTTTGTACCCTTTAAAAAGGTACACAAACATTAGTTTTTAGTGTTTGGAAAATGGTATTTCCAAACTTAGCATGAAAAGATAACACTACCTGTCTCAGAATGTATCATCATAGGAAGTTCTTTAAGGAAAATTATCTGAATTCAGTGTATGTGAGTATATCTTCATTGTAAGTCACATGAAGAATATAATCCATGTACTTGAAAATATAAGGTATCTGGCTCACTTCAGCACCAGTCTAGAGTTGAAAACAGACCAGCCAAAGAAGAGGTATTTTAAGTCTTAGCTTATTTTGCACAGTGTGATTGACCTACCTACTCTACTGTTACTTTATCTGGTGAAAGGTGGAATCACTCGGTCACCCACGTTTCCCTTTCTGTGGACCTTCCTGTGATGCTGAGAAATGAGAATGCTAGTGCAAACATCCATAGACCACTGACTGTGGGCCAGTTATTGTGTTAAGTGCTTTACATTCATAATCTTAGTCTCTAAAGGGTGCTGTGAGATAGGAATTATTGTCCTGATATTCAAAATGAAGAAACTGAAGTTAATTCACCTACATCATATAGCTGAAGAGTTGAAAGAGCCGAGTCCGTGCTCAGGTCCTCCTGACTCCAGAGCCAATGTGTTAAACCATGCAGTAACTCTTCCTCTTGCTAAATACACTCTCACAGGTAGACCAGGTCAACCAAGCCAGTCTCACTAATGGTTTCTTCCTTCTTTTTGCGTGGAAAGGATGTCAAAAATGGGACTTTGCAATTCATAAGGTTTCTGTAAAGTTTGACTTACTATCAGTCTTAGTCCCAGTCATCCAGGAAGCCATGCAGATGTGCAGCCACACATGTAAGACGTTCAAGGGGCAAGTGACAGAGTCAAGACACAATTTTAAATATGCTACATGACGACTGGTTTTTAAAGTTATATCCCCAAAATACTTCATTTTGAAATAAATGGCACAATCATCATTATGGGAATTATATTCAAAACAAATGTATCCCTTGACCATTTTCCCAAGCTGACACTGATTCTTTTTATCGATTGCTTCTTTCAAAATTGGAGTAAGCAATAATTATAATAATATAATTATTATTAATAATGATATATGCATTAAAAATATGTATGTTACTTACATGGTTCACTGTACATTTTTCCACTTTACTTTTCTTCTGCTCCTCTGTGGATTCTTCATAAACCATATTGTATGCTACTATCATTAATCTTTCCTCGTCATTTTAAAACTAAACTTATGCTCTTCTGTGGGTGGTCCTACCCTATGGATGGCTTTAAGTCTTTCTGTTCATATGCGTGATACTTCAGTTGCTAAGTCGTGTCTGACTCTTTGGAACCCCATGAACTGCAGCACACCAGGCCTCCCTGTCCATCACAAACTCCTGGAGTTCACCCAGACTCACGTCCATGGAGTCGGTGATGCCATCCAGCCGTCTCATCCTCTGTCGTCCCCTTCTCCTCCTGCCCCCAATCCCTCCCAGCATCAGAGTCTTTTCCAATGAGTCAACTCTTCGCATGAGGTGGCCAAAGTACTGGAGTTTCAGCTTTGCATCATTCCCTCCAAAGAACACCCAGGGCTGATCTCCTTTAGGATGGACTGGTCGGATCTCCTTGCAGTCCAAGGGACTCTCAAGAGTCTTCTCCAACACCACAGTTCAAAAGCATCAATTCTTCGGCGCTCAGCTTTCTTCATATGTGTGATAGGCAGTCCCTTCTTAAAAAAGTTACTCTTCCTTATTTGTTACTATTTCTCAAAAAACATGTTGGATCCTTGATTTTGTTTTCTTTAGTCCCGTCCAGTGTTTTTTGTTTTTGTTGTTGTTTTTTTTTTTTTTTATACATACTACTTCATCTCCTGCTCTAAACGTTAAATAACTTTCCAAACAGTAAATATCTGGAGATATTTCCCCCTCACTCTCTGATTTACTTTGCAGCCTGAATTCTAAATGTTTTCAAATATTAAGGCTTTTATTATTTATCTCATGTTGCAGCTACAAGACCTTTGTACACGTTTACTCCTCAAGGAATTTAGCTGTTAAAGTACTTCCTCTATGCTATCAATTAGCTACACATGCAAGTACTATAATAGCATATTTTTTAAAACCTCATGTAAAAATAAAGTGCTAATAGTATATCCTACAGGAGAATAAAAGACAGTTGTTTTCACAGAAAAAAATATGATAGGAAAACACAGATGCCATGAAATTATGCATTTTTAGCCTGTGATTTCTGGAAAAAAATTTATATAAAATGGTGATGAATGAAATCAACATCTAAATGTATGGCCACTCCATTTGGTTTTTTAAGGTCTATAATTCACTTGTCAAAGAACCATATTCAAAGCTGGAAAAAATTCTTATTTTCAGAAACCATGGTACATGGATATTAATTCTTTGTCATATGTATGCATCGTTTATTCACCCGTATCTTTAGTAACTAGCAGCACAGAGCTGAAAGGTCTATCACCCAAGTGTCATTGTTCAGCTACCTCCTTTACTATGTAGCAATCCTACTTTTTAATACAGTGGTTTCTGATTGTTTTCTCCTGTTCCACTTCATCCTCTGCACCTGATGTTTAAAATCCCCTCATCAAGTGCTCATCCACAAGGAAAAGCAAAGGAATAGAAATTGGAAATCAAATGTACCAACTCATTGCTTTGTGCATTGAAATGTGGATTTTCTTACATACTCCCTGAGGAGCAAAAATTCATTCATTCCACTGAACTTTTTTTTGTCCCTAGGATATCAGGTAACTAGTTTGAATGCTCGTTCCCACTGGCTTCACTAAGTCAGGGAGGAAGTTGGGAAGTGATAGATTCTGGTACTTGGTAGCAATGGCTTTGGAGAGAGGAAGATGAGTTTGTATTCTTCTGGCCACTTTCTCAGTGTGTGAAGAACTTCTCTGAACTACAGTTACAGCACCTGCTAATTGGGAATTAAATCTATAATGGAATTAAGTGAGATCTGGGGAAAAGTTCTTAGCAGACCTCAATACATTTTTGCAAGTAGATGCAATCATTGCTATTAGTGTTGCAGTCATGGTAATAGAACATTATAAAGTATTCTAACTAACTTGGAATGCTTGTTGCTCTGAACATTATCTAGTACCAAGTCTTTGTAGATAAAATGATGCTCAGATAAAATATATGGGAATATTTCTGGGAAAGGCCTGGCCATGTCCAAATTTCAAAAAACTGCATATTCACAGACATAGGTCTTTAATTTGGAAAATTATCATGCTGCTAGCAATTAGGATCTAAATGGATAGTTATAAGTGAACAGAGCCATAATAAACAGGCAGCGTTTTCTTAAACATGTGCATAAATATGGTGGACTTTGAGTAGCCTCTTCAACTCTCCCTGGAGTGCATTTGTTATTCAAAACCCTGTTTTAGAAAAGTATGTGTTTACTTTTTGCTGTACTGGGTCTTCATTGCTGTGCCCTGGCTTTCTCTAGTTGTGGTGAGCAGGGGCTCATTGCATTTCATCAGCTTCTCATTGCAGTGGTTTCTTGTGGAGTATGGACTCTAGAGCACGGGCTCAGTAGTTGTGTTCAGGCTTTGTTGCTCCGTGGCATGTGGAATCTTCCTGGACCAAGAATCAAACCCATGTCCCCTACATTGGCAGGCAGATTCTTAACCACTGGTCTACCAGGATTGTTCCAAAACCCTTTCTCAATGGAGTAATCGAGATATGATTTGCCACTGGATTACAGTATTCTGAAGTGGACAGAACAAATAAATAGTAAGCCCCAGACTTGGAGCATGAAAGGCTTTGTGCTTTTCAAATATGATTAATACTCATTTAATCTTTTCCCATCATTCCTATTCTAAAATAAATCACATTTACTCTCGTGTTATTTATGAGAAAATTAATCCTTGCGTACTGTATGGCAGAGGTGATTTTCAAACTCAGATCTGTCCAAATGCAATCTTTCCATTCATTGTATTTACCATCTGGAATCTATTTCAGTTAACTGCTAAGAATCTTATCTAAATATTTTCTCAAATACCAGATTAATGCGATTTTTCTAACTGTCCAAATGCTGTGGAACTTCATGGATTCATAAACTATAAATGAAGAAACAGGAATACAGTTTTAGCTACAAGGGAAGTCCCTTTTAAACTCAATAAGAACAGTTTAAGAGCTTCCCTTGTGGCTCAGCTGGTAAAGAATCTCCCTCAGTGTGGGAGATCTGGGTTCAATCCTCAGGGTGGGAAGATCCCCTGGAGAAGGAAAAGGCTACCCACTCCAGTATTCTGGCCTAGAGAATTCCATGGACTGTATAGAGTCCATGCAATGAGTCAGACTTGACTGAGCTACTTTCATTTCACAAGAACGGTTTAAAAAAATCATCACATATATTTTTTATTTTCTTCCCCTCCCATTTCTTAATGTTCTTCCTCTAGTTAGAATCAAGGTGGATTTTGCCTGGATAAGATTTGATCTCTGTTACCCATCAGCTCTTAATTTTTCATGCAACTCTGGAGATTGGACAAGACATCTATGCTAAAACATAGATGACTTATTTTAAGAACCTGTATGCAGAAGCAATAATTTCGATGATTCAGTGCCATTTTTAGGGATAATGGTTTACAATATAAATGCCATAATGAAGTTTTTTTTCTTTTAATCGGTAGTTTGATTTTGAAGGCTTCTCAAACTATTCCTTTAAAGAAAAGAAAAAAAATCATGTTCTAGCCTCACCTAATAAAAATAATTTTATTACATGAGAAATGTAACTTAAATTGGGGCTTCCCTAGTGGGTCAGATAGTAGAGAAATGTAACTTAAATTGTGGTCATGTTTTGATTTGCACTAAGTACATGCGTGTCCTCCAGGTGGCCCTCTGCACACCTCAAGTTCAGCAGTCTTGGGTTCCCACAGTTAGATGTCATCTGTTAGGCCTGCCCACTAAATTTTTGAGTCCTTACAGGACAGAAGCGATCTTCTCATATCATCTGTGTCCTGAGCTGGCAACCAGATTTTTATATACTAAACTGATAAAAAAACAATAATGTATGAGCATTAAATTTGCCTAATACCAGAAGAAGCTGGTAATTAAGACATGTATGTGCATAAATTACTTTAACATTGTGAGCAACCCCTAAAACCAAGCCTGAGTGTGGAAACATCCCACTTTTAACTCCAGGAAGGCTATCCAGATTTATTTCCTAGCTCCATTACTTCCTGATGTTATACCTACCCTTTAAAAAATGTTAGTGCCTCTCTTTTCTAGTCTGTAAAATGGAAACATAATCAAACTTAACTCATGTTCTTATTGTTAGGATAACTTGAGGTAATCACCATAAAATACTTGCCAAAATAGCCTGCATGGAGGAAATAGTCAATAAATATGACTGAAGTTTGATCTGCATGGATACAGGGCTTATAGCCCTACAGAACAGACCTGGCTTAGAATAATCCTCAAATCCAGAAACAGGTTACTGCATGAAATGTTTTAGACCAAAAAGAAAAGAAATAGCACTTAAAACAATTGTTGTTGAGAGGATTTATGTTTGAAAAGATGAAAGAAAAAAAAATTTTTAACAACAGTATCTCACTTTATCAGACATATTTTTTATATTAACTCATTTTTATTGGTAACTATATTTACTGACTCTAGCCGCACTATTTAGGCTTGTAATGTCTTAACTCTCTAACCAAATTTGACCTCCTTGAGAAAGGGAAATTTTATTCCAAATAGAACCTTGGTCATTGCCCTGTAAATATTTTAAAATACCCAGGAACACTGAAACAATTGTAAATATGTATATAAATGCCTACTTACCCACTGTATGTAGTGTGTGTGTGTGTCGACACAGAGAGTCATATTCTAGATACACATAGAGTAAGAAATATAACTGCATACAATGAAATGGTTTGTGAACTGAGCAACTGACTATCAGAAAATGCAAATTTGCCATCCTGATTATGATATAGTTAATTACAGATAGAAGCTGGGGAGGTCACTTAGCCCATTTAAGCCTTGGTGTCTCCAGGCAGACATGTACTAGTGAAGCTTTCAGCAGTATATACACGCTCTCTCTGTCTACTGTCCAGTGTAGAAACCACTGACTGTGTGTAGCCCTTGAGCGCTTAAGATGCAGCCAGTGTGACTAAGGAACTGAACTTATAAATTTTATTTGATGTTAACTGTTTTTTAATCTAAATAAGGACATATGCCAAGTGGCTACCTTACAGTCTAGCTATAAAATCTATAAAATCTAGGTGGATGGGACAATAACACAGAAAAAGTTTAAGTTGAATTTCCCCAATCTGGGTGCTGTAAAGACTCTTACATTCTTTTTGAAGTAATGTTACCTTCTGATAATGCGTTAAATTTTAAACCTCTTTTCCTTTATTTCTCCCAACAGATCTTGAAAACTTTAAGCCAAGAACAAGAAGCACTGTGTCTGTCCGCCAAGGTCAGGGGATGGTACTGCTGTGCGGCCCACCAGCCCATTCTGGAGGTAACTGAGTGCACCAAAATGTGCACACTTCACTGGTTGCTATTTTGCTTGCTGATTGTTCTCCCATGAGCATCAGCTTGGGGGACAGTGTCATTTGTAGAGATTCCCAAAGTCCCTCTGTGTGGAGGAAGCATCGTTGGCAGTACCTCCCAAAATTAGGATAAGAAAATATCAGATTGTGCAAATGATCTATCCTGCTGCTGTCTACCTGGCACAAGGGGAAAGACACCTGAGTCAATCAAAATCAGAATCCTATTGCTTGTTAAAACCACGTAGGTAAATTGCCAGCACTGCTGCCAACTTGGTTGTATTAAAGGACAGCCTTGCTTCATTTCATCTCACTGTGGGTCTGTGAAGGGATCAGACCCAGGACCGAAGTCCGTTCACCACAGAACCAGGGTGATGTTTTGAGCACACATAGTGACTAGATTAGGAATGCATTTGTTTGCAGGTCCCTGAAAACAAAGCTAACACTGGCTTCCATGGACTTACGTTTGTGCTATCCTCACACACACAAGACTTCCAAAGTTATATAGTGTAAAGTTAGCACTACTTCTTAGGCGTATCTACCAGGACTCAAGCCCTTTCTCTGATTCTTCTCTGAAGTTTATAATGGACTGGGGGGAGTTGGGAATGGGGCGTGAAGCAGGGGGCGGGGCATGGCTAAGGCACCAAGTTTGCAATGCTTCAAGGTAAAAATGAGAAGAGGCTGGGACAAATGTCAGGTGTCTCTCCATTGTAAATTGACTTTGTATTATAGAAGGTTTGCTTTGCCCAAGGACTTGTATGTATATTGCATTGATCACCCCAGTGGCAAAAGGGAAAACTCAAGTATTTTATACAGATGCGGGATGGCCCTAAAAGAAGTCATAATTTTGAATAAGGGAGAATATGGAGAAATGCTGTGTAGGCAACTTGCAGTGTCTACTAAAAGGACTAATGATGACTGAAAGGGGAATCTGACTGCTTAATAGTTAGTGATATTTATTAGGATTCCATGACAGTTTGTGTTGACAAGACTGATAAACTCCATTTGTGGTCTTTCTGGGTAAAGTTTGATATCTGCCCTCCTTGTTATTACCTTAATTTTCCATTTGGCATTACTCATGACTGAAAAAGAAAATATTTTAAACTGAGAATTTGAAAACATTATTTTATTTTTGTCCTCTCTTCAAAAGTTTCAATTTTTCCTTCACGCCTAATGCCCCAGCTAACATTTTTAGCAGCAAATAACAATTATTTAATAGCAAAACAGCTGCAACGCTTGCATTTCAGGCCTGAAGAATACAAAAGCAGGTGGAAGAGGCAGGCACCCCTCCAAGTCTCGATGGAGGGTATAGAATTGTTAGGGTTTCTGGTTTTCAGAAACCAGCAGAGAATCCAGATTAGATTTCAGGAGTTTGTGTTCTGAAGAAATGGGTTTATTCTTTAGGACTTCCTTTTCTCTCCAAGTTAGTATGAGAACCATTAAATGTGGAGTCCAGGCCATGAGTTCTGGTCCTGGATCTGTTTCAGATCATTATTAGATATTGGACTACTATGTTCAAATTATCTATGCAACACTCATTAATCTCTAAATGAAGAGATTAAAATAAATCTCTCGGATCCTTTTTAGTTCTATCACTACATAATAATGCTAAATAAAGACTAAATATGTCTATAAGCTATATTTGCATTGCTGGAATCCTGTCCTTTATATGAGGAAAACAGTTAACTGGACATATATTTAAAGTGATGTTCATTCACACTAAGAGGTCTCTTAGTACAAAATCTGATCAAAATAAGAATGGAAGATTTTGCTAATTTCTTCTGCAGGCTACCTTCACAGTGTTAAGCTTTCACAACATGGCAGCAACTCTGAAAATTAATCGAGTAGCATATTGAGAAAAAAAAAATACCTCACTACCTCCTAGTATACTGATATCTTTAGGAAAGGCAAAACACACGAAGTGCTGCTGTGCTTCTCCGCAATGAGGCACCTGAATACTCTCCCCTTCCCACTGAGAAATATATTAAAAATTTCTGTAGACATTCATTGAAATTTGCTTGTCTCTGCTGGCAGCAGTCAGCAGCTCTGAAATCCAGTTTCTTGAGCTGTGCTGACATTCCTGACAGTCTTGATGGCAAAAGACAAGGAAATAAATATTCTCATTATGGGCTGTATTAGAAACTGTGAGCTCAGTAATACTGTGGGCAAAGCGGGCAAGGCAAGGGAATTTGCGAGACAACAACCAAGTGGGTCTTGAAGGTTATATGAGACCATCGCAGACATCCATCAGTTTGGGGCAGTGGGATCAACGATTATCTGATGAAATCTCCCCAATTACTCAAAACCCCCCAATGCAAACTGTCCAGCAGTGATTCTCTCATTGCTTTTCTAGGCTATGATTACCTTAAAGCTGGCAGCATCACCAAGAGCCGCTGGCCATACTGAGCGGCCCAGCATATGGTATCCCAGTTTCTATTGTTAACAGATCATGCAGAGGAAAGGAAATGAGTCAGCCTTTTATTATATCAGTGGGATACTGGGTAATGGCATGAAATCCATTGTAAAGGATGCTGTATGTCCTATTTCAAAAGCTGTGCAGTGTCAGACCTTCTTAAGGTACCACAGAAATGAACAGCAATTAATCTACTTTGAAAAGCTTTTCAGTCAGCAGGTATTTCCAATGCTCTACCAATCACCATTCATAGCATCTTTGACATCTCTTGGTTAATAGGTACAAATTCAGATGTGATGTCATTGCATAGACAGTACTATTAAATCTTAACCTGAACACCAAAAAAATAGAAATTGCTGTGGATGATGAGGTTGTCTGTGATGCTTCTTCACATTAGAAATAGAGTTTTAGGAGATTCAAAATTTTCACCTTGCTTTCCATCAACTCCCAGATCATTTGACAGCAGGAATTCATGATCTTTAACCAACTGCTCATTAAATAGGAACAGAAGTGAGGTGCTTTGAGATTCTTCCTCCTAGTATACTAGGAATTACCAGATTATTCACGGGTGAAATCCCCATGAACTGTTCACCAAGGGAGGTTTTTGTTTCCACCTTCCTTTTATATGTCACCAAGATCCTCACTCCTCAAAATGTGGTCCATGGGCCAGAAGTATCTTCCTTACCTGGAAGTTTGTTAAAAAGGCAGTGTTGGGACCCACACAGGGCCTGCTGTCTCCAAAGTCACATTTTAACAAAATCTCCAGGTGATTTACATGCACATTAAAGTTTGAGAATCCCTGAGCTATATGTGTGATTCCCCTACATGCCTCTCTATGTCCAGGGATGTGCAGGAAGCGGAAGCATCACCAGGGCAGCATAGGAGAGCCACAGGTGACCAGCCTTTTCCCATGGATATTCTGATTCCATAAACCTGGGGCAGGGTCCCTCAGAACCATTGTTCCAGTGGACTCTGAGGCAGCACCAGATTGAAGATCCACCCACTTTGATCCCTCTTCTGCAAAACTAGCCAAGGTTCACCCTGTTGAGGTGGAATACTTTGATTTTCACATCAAACCCAAGCAGAAGGGCAGAACATCTCTTCTATCAAGTTCATATTTAAAAGAATTTAGAATAAAATATAATCACCTCAGGCTTTCCTCCAGTTTTGTCCTTGTTGTTAAGAGAAATGAACAACTAAGAAAGGACTGGCTTTTTCTTGAGTATTCACATGAGAAAGCAGCATTTTACACGTGGACAGCTCTTACTACATTATTGTTAGAGAAAGTATGCCTTCCTAGAGCATAAAAAAAGAGAAGCACGTGATTCTGAGATTATTTTCACTGTTACGAGTTTTAGATAAACTAGCTATTAATATAATTGTCATCTTTGAATGCTTTTATACAGGATGCATCCCCATTGAACTTAGATCTCATTCACACAGACTCAGGGACCTTATAATAGTGTCTGTAGAGTTCCCTAGGGGGTTTATAATCTTTAGTTTACATTGCATTATCTTTGGATCCACATGGTAATCCTATAAGGAGTAAAGACATGTGTTTTACAGAAAAGAAAATCGAAGCAAAGAGATTAAGTGAGGTCACACATTAATCAATGGCAGGTTCAGGAGTTACCTTTCCCTAGAATGTGCAACCCCCTTTTTTATTTTATTTTATTTTTTTTTACAGTCAGGAGACAACTGTACAAATAGTTATTGGATGCTGCATGCATTAATTCTTTGAGTTCCATCCCAGATCAGTGCAGTCTGAATTTTTTGAGAGGGACTCCTCTGGCATCATTAAAAGTTTTGTTTTGTTTTTTTTTTATTTGTCTTCACTGGGTCCTAGTTGTGGCACATGGGATCTTCAGTCTTTCATCTTTGTTGCAGCTTGAGGGTTCTTTTAGTTGGAGCATATGGAATCTTTAGTTGCAGCGTGCAAACTCTTAATTGTGGCATGCGGGATGTTTAATTGTAGCATGTGGGATCCAGTTCCCTGACCAGGGATCGAACCCGAGCCCCCTGCATTGGGAATGCAGAGTCTTAACCACTGCACCACCAGGGAAGTCCCACATTCATAGTTTTAATAGCACTCCAGATGATTCTGATGTGCAGCCTGAGTGGAAAATGTGTGTCTCTGCCCTAAAAAATCAAATAGCTCTTGTCCCAGCAAGACCTTTCTATTTGCAAATGTCTCCAGGGTCTCAGAAATTAGCTTGAATCTAGGTATATCTTGAATATTATAGCCTGAAAAAAATCAGTGCCTTTCTACCGCATGGTTATTCCAGCTGGATGTTTTGTCTTTGCTGTAGGACAAGGGTGAAGCATGAAACTAGGACACCCACATTCTAATCCTAGCACTGCTGTTAACTTATACAGCCAATTATGTAACTGCTCTGAACCCTCTTGTTTTTCTGTCTCCCCACCCGTACTTGAGTTCCAGCATCAAGATGTCACCTTCAGAATCCAGCTCACCCAGTTTCTTAATTAGTCCAAACTATGCTGACAGGTCACTGGGCCAGGACTAATCTTAATCTGCTGAAATGAGCCTACTTTATGCCCAGAATGATCTTTAAGACATCTACATTCTAGTCAAGAATGTATAATGGATAAGGCTGCCGCTGCTGCTGAGTCGCTTCAGTCGTGTCCGACTCTGTGCGACCCCACAGATGGCAGCCCACCAGGCTCCTCCATCCCTGGGATTCTCCAGGCAAGAACACTGGAGTGGGTTGCCATTTCCTTCTCCAATGCATGAAAATGAAAAGTGAAAGTGAAGTCACTCAGTCGTGTCCGACCCTCAGCAACCCCATGGACTGCAGCCCTCCAGGCTCCTCCGTCCATGGGATTTTCCAGGCAAGAGTACTGGAGTGGGGTGCCATTGCCTTCTCCGAATGGATAAGGCAGGCAGTGCCTACTTCCCTTGTCCATGTCTTACTCCCCACTCCTGCCCTAGCCTGGCTCCCATGCTTACCAATTTTATGTAACTTCAGATTTTCTGGTGCATCTGTATTAGCTCCAAATGACAACCCATTCCATTGCAATCCAGACAGTTTAGCTCTTGCTTTAATGTGTCAGCCAACGGTACATGGAGATTCCATTTTTACCCAGCTGCAAACCTCAAACCGTAACGCACTGTGACCTGGTAGTATAATTGCCAAGCCCACTCATCATATCAGACCTTCTTGGATACTGACATGTTATTGGCTAGGTTCTAATTTTCTCTCTGTGTTGTTTGGACAATTAGCCACCTTCCTTAGGAAGCAGTCCCTCCACTACCAGCTTATTCCTCTACTTTCTCTCACTGAGATTTCAGACTCTCTCCTACACCACATCTTGGTTCCCAGAAGAACTCACAAATCCTTACACAATATTATGCCAACCAAATGGAATGTATCTTTGCCCTTTCAGTTCAGTTCAGTCGCTCAGTTGTGTCTGACTCTTTGCGACCCCGTGGACTGCAGCACTCCAGGCTTCCCTGTCCATCACCAGCTCCTGGAGCCTGCTCAAACTCATGTCCTTCTAGTCGGTGATGCCATCCAACTATCTCATCTTCTGCCATCCCCTTCTCCTCCTGCCTTCAATCTTTCCTAGCATCAGGGTCTTTTCTAATGAGTCCGTTCACATCAGGTAACCAATTTGCCCTTTAAACCTCTCCAATGTGTTTTAAGGATAAAAAGATATAGATGTGGTACCAGTTTGCACAATTCAAAATGCAGACATTCTTGATTTTATTAATTAGGCTTGGTTTGATTTTTTTCATTTGCATAAGCTTGAAATTAAGGTTAACTCAGAAATGTTGCTTGTCTTTGAAAACATGATTCTTGATTTATATTCATGTAGCAACTTTTAAGTAGGCAAATATTTTTCAGATATCTCTTCCAAGAGATTCATCTGGAATATGCATCTATTATTAACATAAGCTCATCATGCTCTGGCATTGTGGCTTTATTAAAATGCTGATTTAGCCATTCTCCTAACATCTGAAAATTGCTCTTAAAAATGCAGCATGACAGTTGAGGTACAGTCTACCAATCATCTCTTCTCAGGCCAAGCCCTCTGTAATTCTTTGCATTGTACATTAGTGTGCACAGTATGTATCTGGGGTTCATTCATTTCCTTAGAAGAAGCAAAGCATTAAGTGGGCCTCAGAGGAGCTAAGGTTTTTAAAAGATATCTGAGAATTTTTTAAATAAACTAGGAAACATAGTCTTCAGCTTATTTTATATGGCAATTTGAAAAAATGTAAAGTTTGAAATTTTTAAATGGCTATGAGATTAACAGTCACTCAATTGTCATGAAAAACCATAAAAAGAATCTCATTCTATGCATTGTAACCATCTCCTTTTCTGGTTTTAGTGGGGACATGGATGGATGCACATATCAGGACAAAGGGTTGGCGTTGCATTTCAGGCGTCTTGGGGTGTGTGTGTGGATTGAGAGAAGGTGCCCAAAAGTAGGCTCAGTTTTTAAGGTGTTTAAGTAATAAATGATAAATTATATTCTTAGGACCTTGAGTATTTATTGTTTGTTCACCACTGAGGTAGCTGACCTTTGATGTCCATTTCATGTCATCTGAAAAGTGACTTTCTTGAGACGTGCCTTATCTCCTGCAAGTAAATTTTAGAACCACAGCTGCTCAGCAAGTTAAGACTGACCTTGCTGGAGACCAGTGATTCCGAAGCAATTCTGTCACGAAGGCAATATGCAGCTTTCTGACATCTGGACCTGGAACCCTGGGAAATAATCTTTAAAATGCTGATTGGGACAGCATTGAAATAATACTGCTATTCTAGCCTTCAAGAATATTATGTATCAAACTCAGTGAAACCAACTTTTATGATTTTATTTCTATGTAATATGCATTCCAAATTCCACTTCTAAGCCCAAAGTATTATATATTCATTTGAGTAGATATCTACTGAAATTCACTGAGGAAAGGTTAATATTTAGTTAGTGATAGGTTAATCAGCACCATAGTACTAGGGTTTTTTTTTTTAATCTTGTATTGAATATTCTTAAGGCAATCTTGTTAGATGCTCCTTGACTCTACCATGTTTCTTTGAAAAATACAAACCTGGATTCTTTAATCTGAAACTTAATGAGCTGATTCCTCCCTTTTTTTTCTCTTCCCACTTTGTCAATCAGAGGAGGTTACGGCACCCGGCTGATTTAATCAGCATAGAGAAATGTGAAACAGTTTGGAAGATGAGGTTTTTCTCCTTTCATTAAACCTCCTTTGTTTCACCAGTTGAGAAGAAAAAAGCCTCCTGGATCAGGGACTACTTGTTATAAACTTGTCCGACCTAAGCAGACTGGTGAAGTGTTTCGTGTTTGGAAGCAGAGGCCACTAGGATTATTTGTCCTTACCACAACAGATGCAGGCTCCATTTCTCTCAGCCATGAGATAATGTAGCTCAACTGCCAGGGGCGGGGTTTGGGGTGGTGAGGAAGGGAAATAAGGAGTTAGTGTTTAATGGGGACACTGTTTCAGTTTAGGAAGGTGAAAAATTGGAGAGATGGATGATGGTAAAGTGTTGCACAACAATGTGATAGTACTTACTATACAGTTAAATATGTTTAAAATAATATATGTGACTTTTACCATAATGTTTTTAAATGTTAAAAAAAAAGAAGGAATCAATAAGGAAAGCAAAAGGGAGAAATTAGGCCCCACATTTTTAGAGGAATGGTAAGCTTCTCCTTCAGTAGATGTGACAAGAAGAGTTGAGATGAACATTTCTGATCTTGATTATTTCCAAAATCAGTCAAGCATATTCTCTGACGCTACTGACGTACTTTGTGCCTTTCAACTTTCCTATCCATTCTTTAAAACAACTTGAATGTTTCATGACTATACTTTTGAATGCCGAATATCAATAACTGCGTACTTTTGGAGTACAGAAAATGAGTTGTATCAGTAGAAGCATTCCCTGATCCTAAAATAATTCTGAGTCCCCCAGTTTCTTAAACTAACCTGTAATAGAGAATTGCTGGTCTGTTTTCAAAGAAGATCACCCCAGGCATGGTAGTTGTACACTTTGTACTTTGATTCTCCTTTCAGTTCTAGTAAGAGACATATTTAAACTGTCTTTGCACCCATAGCAAGTCCCAGGCCATACACCTAGAAATAGACTCAGCTGCTTAATAGCTGCCCAGTATTTCTGCCTGGAGAGTCCCATGGCCTGAGGAGCCTGGAGGGCTGCAGTCCATAAGATCACAAACGGCTGGATATGGGTGAGCACCTGAGGACACACACTTAATAACAATTAGTTGAATTTCTTTGGTAGCCTAGAGAAGATCATTTAGTTCTTAAAAAAAAAAGCAAAACTAAATCTCACGATTTTTTTCTTTTTCTTCTTTGCTTTTATCCATACATTTCCATGTTCTTTATTTAGCCAAAATCAAAGATTTTATAGTTCATTACTGATGACCCTAATTACCCAGCTTCTCTCCTGATATAATAGTTACTCTGTACTTAATTTCATGATAGGCTGTATAGTTGTAGATAGATTTAACTTCAAGTTGAGAATGTCTCTATTTTCTTTTCAGACATTAAAAAAAAAAATCAAAGTGATTATCTCCAGGTTTGATCCTTAGAACTGGAGAACCATTCATCTGTCAGAGTGAGGGTCAAACACATTAGCACCAAAAGAAAATGGCATTTGGAAAGTGAGATTTGATCCATAAAAGCTGACTGTGATCATTCAACAAAGCTCACCTGCATGCAGAGTTCCCTTTCAGAAGAATCCTGTCCCAAAAAGCAGTGAAGGATGATACTGTGTGGAAACCTAGGTGCTAGGTGGGCTGTGAAGAGTCTGCAGATGTGAAAAGCACATTATATGCCCAGTAGAGTGCTACCAGCCAGAGCAGAACAAATGATCAACACTGATCCTCCAACAACATGAACCTGCCTGATCATTTCATAAATAATCCAGTGGACAATCACCGAAGGATATATGGCAAGCATTCTTGTTTTAATGCCTGTTAGAAATATGAATCTTGTCTTTTCAGCTGAAGAAAGAAACGAGCAGCTCTTTCCATACATTTTCAGAAATGAATCGGTGTTTTGTCAGGTCAGTGCATCACGATTTTACATTGAATTAAGCAGGATAATGGTGCAGTACATAGAATGAGGAAATGCTGGCTGAGTCCTGGAAATTTGGAAATAGAGTCTGGTTGGGAGATCAGAAATGAAAGTCTCAAGCAGAATATTTACCATTGCCAAGGATCCTGATCCTATGAATATGATAGTACAATCATGAAGTTGGCCATTTTTCTGATATACTTTTTTTATCTCATTTGGTTTAGTTTTTAGACATTTAGAAAAGAAATACCTGGAGTTGGTCAAATCAAAGACCAGGCAACACTATACATGTACACAAGTGAAGCTCACTTCTACTGACAAAAGAATAGATGGTAGCATTTTGTCTAAAGGTAGGATTATAGCTTCTGATTTAGAAGAAAATGACTTAATGAAGTGGCTGTTTATTTATCAAGGTCAAACTGTAAAGACAAAAAGCTTCTTTAACCTATCATGCTTATGTGAGTTAGCTATAGTCGCTAATAATTTTGGTATTTGAAACATAGAGAATAAATACAAAATTTCGAATGAAGTAGTAATCCTTTTACAGAAGGACCAACCCTGCCTACATTGTGAACTAAAAGAAATGTCACAAATTTAATGCAGAAGCAGGTTGGGAGACTGTTGATGATATTTTAGGTGGGTCCTGGCTGCTGATGAAGCAGTGGGCAGCCACGTTGTACGGAGCAAGAATGCTCGTTCCCGTTTCTTACTTCAATACATCCTGTTTTTCTCACATCAGCTGGTTGCAAGCTAACACATTATCACCATCCTCACCATCAAAATTAACCCCTGGAAAGGAGTTGTGTTATAACAACACTCTGCAGGAATTCATAAATCCATATGGCAGCACAGCTGGAAAGATAGCTGCAGTTGATAATGTAGTGATTCAAAAATATCCAAAGCATCTCTACTTTGCAAAGTCATTTAGAATTTGTACACTTTCTCCTTCCCTCAGACTGACACACACACTAGGGAACACCTGGGAAATGCCAGAATGCTTCAGTTTTATAGGTGCTTGAAGCCCCAGTTTTTACCATTTCATGCAAACCCAGATTTGCCTTTGGAAAGAATAAATAGGATTTTCAAAATAAATAGTAGCCGATTTAAGTACCCTATATTTCTTCCATTTATGGTTCCTGATTACTGCAAAATGAGGCCAGATTGAGACATCTCTGAAATAAAAACCTAGGTATAACAAAACATCTCTACACCTTGTCTAGGTTTTGCTACCTTCTCAGTTTGTTCACTGTATTGCAAGCTAGCATTCCTTATCAGTGTACAAGTCCAGTTTACTTCAGTGAAGTTATTGTGATCAACAAAATTTATGATTGGGTCCCATTGCAGTACATAAATCAGGATATTGAGGTTGATGAGAATAGATTTTTTATTTTAAGTGAAAGCATCAAACCTTGGCAGAACTTCTCAGATGCCAGCAGTTATGGCAGATACAGAAGTGAGCAAAAGCAGAGTGGTTCCTCTTATCATGGAATCTACAGGTCTGCTGGGGCATGAGTGGGTGATCAGATAATCACCCGGGGACGTGAACTCTCGGTAATGAGGTGGGAGAAGAACAGAGCTCAGTGACCTGATCCTGTAGAACAGAAGGACATGTTGTAGTCTGGGAGAAGGCTTCCCTGAAGACTTAGCTCTAGACTTAAGACGTAGATTAGATTTTTAAGGATGAGAGAGGACAAGGAAAGAAGGACTAGTAGATTAGACAGGACAACAGTGCATAGGTCTTGTGTAGGGAGATTGCCTGGCCATGAGAGATAACTCAGTGTGGCGGGACCTCCAGAGCAGCAGGAAGAGTGGGACGGGTCTCAGTCTGGGATACAAGCAGACACTAGAGTCAGATGTGGTAGTAGAGATTTTGGTGTTTTTCCAAAGAGAAGTTAGAAATTGCCAAAGATTTTTTTTTAAGTAGTATTGTGAAACAGGTTATAAGTTAAGGTGGAAAGCATTTTAAAATGGTTTCTTGGCAGGCAAGGCTGATTTATTATTACCCAGTTTTCTATGAAAAAAGAAAGAAACAAGGGTCCATATAGTCAAAGCTATGGTTTTTCCACTAGTCATGTATGGATGTGAGAATTGGACCATAAAGGAGGCTGAGCACTGAAGAGCTGATGCTTTCGAACTATGTTGCCAAGGAAAATTCTTGAGAGTCACTTGACAGCAAGGATATCAAGCCAGTCAATCTTAAAGGAAATTGACTCTAAACATTCATTGGAAGGACTGATGCTGAAGGCTGAAGCTTCAATACTTTGGCCACCTGATGCGAAGAGCCAACTCATTGGAAAAGACTCTGATGGTGGGAAAGATTAAGGGCAGGAGGAGAAGGGTACGACAGAGGATGAGATGGTTGGATGGCATCACTGACTCAATGGACATCAGTTCAGTCACTCAGTCATATCTGATTCTGCGACCTCATGGACTGCAGCATGCCAAGCGTCCCTGTCTATCACCAACTCCCGGAATTAAGCCTGGCATTTAAGACCATGGGGTCTCAAAGAGTCGAATATGGCTGAGCAACTGAACAACAAAAATCAAACTAAAATCAGGGGATTACCATCAAAAATTTACTTGAAAGATTACTTATACACGTAGCACAGGTAAGTCAAATAGAGAAGTGACCATTCAATACTGTCTTAGTCCATCCAGGCTACTACAAAATACTACAGACTAGGTGGCTTATAAACAGCAGATATTTATATCCACAGTTTGGAAGACTGGAAGTCTGAGATGGTGCCAGCAAGGTGAGGTCAGGACTCTGATCTTGGTTGCTTGCGCTAAGTCAGTCGTGTCAGACTTTGTGTGACCCTATGGACCATAGCCTGCTAGACTTCTCTGTCCATGGGATTCTCCAGGCAAGAATATTGGAATGGGTTGCCATTTCCTTCTCTAGGGGATCTTCCTGATCCAGAGATGGAACCCGCCTCTCTTACGTCTCCTGCACTGGCAGACAAGTTCTTTACCCCTAACACCACCTGGGAAGCCCCTTGGTTGATTTCCCTTCTATACATTTTCGCTGTATAGAGGGAACCTGACAGTTCTGTGGGATCTCTTTTATAGAAGCAATAATCTCATTTGTGAGGGCACTGCCCACAGGACCTAATCACCCCTCAAAGACCCCACCTACTAATACCATTGCCTTTATGATTTAGGATTTCAAGATATGAATTCTGAGGGAACACAAACAGTTACACTAGAGCAGATAGTAACAACTAAAGAACGGAACTGTAACAAGGGAGACAGAAAAAACATCTTTAAAGGCCTCAAGCAATAGCCACTTTGTATTTATCAAATACACATTGAATCTGGACACCTACTGTAAATAAGGGCTTCCCTGGTGGCTAAGACAGTAAAGAATCTGCCTGCAATACGGAAGACCCAGGTTCAATCCCCAGATCAGGAAGATCCCCTGAAGAAGGGAATGACAACCCACTCCAGTATTGCTGACGGGAGAATGCCATGGACAGACCATTGAGTTGCAAATAGTTGGAAAGACTGAGCGACTAACACTTTCTTTCAATTTAAGTATTTGATGCCTGCTTCCTTGTTATAAAACATTTTTCTAAGGGAATCCAGAAGTAATGTTCTATCATACTTACCAGTATACATACACACCCACACGCGTATACACAAATGACCTGCCCCACCCCAAGAATTATTAGGAAATTAGCAATTCTAGATAATTATAGGGAAAGAGACTGACATGGCATATTGGGTGTAGACATAAGGGTGATCCCAGTTTACCCAGAAGGTGAAAACTAAAGCAATAGAAAGTTCTATCTGAGTTCTTCAGAATTTTATTTAATCAGTGATAGCCAGATACCACTGTTGGGATGGAAAAGTAGTTTTCAAATTGCCTAAAACTTAACTTCTGAGATAGGAATTATGGAACCACCTCCCCCCACCCTTGGTCAGTTTGAAAGAATAAAGAAATACACACGTTTTTATTTAGTGAACCTCAGACATGGATAGAATTACAACCAATGTTAATAAATAAAGTTTAAAAAAATAAAAAAAACTCCAGCACAGTGACTTAAAAAAATATTCAGTGACAAAAGAGGGGAGGGGTTGAAGGGGAGGTGTCAACTATTGCCTGAGGATGCAAAACAAAACAAACACTAAAAATACAGGTGAAAGAGACGCCTTAAGGAAATACAATAACATTAAGAGATGCTTCTCTTGTGCTTTCAGTCAAGTACAAGAAAACAAAGATCCTCTGAAACAGTGGTCGTGTAAAAAGAACTGATTCTGATACAAACCATAGTTTAAAAGGAGCTAACAAAAGTTAGAGATGAAAGAATTAAAATCTGCAAGGCAGACTGAGCAATAAGCCAAATAAACATTGTAGAAAACTAAATCAGTGATAAGCATGACTAACTAAAATTTGTTCTTTTTTTTGAAGCCTGCTGGGTTATAGTCCATAGAGTCCCAGAGTCGGACTCAACTGAGTGACTGAGCACTTACTTAAAGGAAAGTATAATGATCAGGAAGCTTTGTAAACATAGCAGTTAGGGAATAAAGGTCTAATTTTATATAATCAATATAATTGATAAAGATGTTTGATCATTATATATATATATATATATATAAACTATTTTATTTTATGTCACGGCACACTTAGCATTTCATATTGTACTTTTTCTACTTTGACAGGGAGACAGAAGTTATTATGGTGATCTTTATTTTAATAATTAAAGTAAATAGAGATCTCGGTAGGTATAAAAACAAAATGTATACCTTTCAAACTGCTAGAACAAGTTCAGTCAAAGAAACTATTCAATTAAAACGAAGCCCAAAAAGGAAAAATGAGAAAAACAGCATAAATAAAAAATACACAAAAAGATGACAGATAAGAGTAACAGAAACTTGTAACAGTAATAGTAACTTGTAACAGAAAATATAGAGGTATAATTTCTGTATTTAATGAGAACATACAATTGAATTAAAAATCTGTTTGATCTAGTCAAAATATGATGGCATCATTTCAAATAAAATATCTATTATCCTTATAAAGTAAGCTTTATTAAAAACAAAAAAGAGGGTAGAATTATCAGTTTAGGACCAAAGTGTTACTTACATGCTGCTGCTACTGCTGCTAAGTCGCTTCAGTGGTGTCTGACTCTGTATGACCCCATAGACAGCAGCCCACCAGGCTCTGCCATCCCTGGGATTCTTCAGGCAAGAATACTGGAGTGGGTTGCCATTGCCTTCTCCAATGCTTGAAAGTGAAAAGTGAAAGTGAAGTCGTTCTGTCGCATCCGACTCTGTGCGACCCCACGGACTGTAGCCCACCAGGCTCCTCCGTCCATTGGATTCTCCAGGCAAGAGTACTGGAGTGGGTTACCATTTCCTTCTCCATATTTACATGCAAAAATATTTAATTGGCAAAGGATACTTTTTTATTATTGAATACACAAATCTCAGTGAAGATATTCCAATTATATTAAATATCATAAAACATAAAGTCAAAATTTATAATAGTAAATAATTGAAAATACAAGGAGAAATTACTGAAGCACATTTGTTATGTAACTTGACAGTCTAAGTAAATAGAAATAATAATATAACAACTTTGAATAATGTAATAATAAAATATATATCTGTACATTATTTTCTAGTGCCCATGTAATACTTATTTCGATTTACTATATATTAAGAAAAGAAAACCTTCAACATGTTAAAATTGTACAGATCAGGCCTTATTTTCTGCTGTAATGTAGTTAAACCAGAGATTAGCTATAGATTAGTTTTATATTAATACAATGACAGTTGTATTTAGTGATCTCCGAGGTTGCTTCCAGCTCAAATTTTAGATGATGCTCCCTTGTTAACTAATTCTTTCTCTGTTTAAGTATTTTTGTTCCAGCCTTTGGGGGAAGAAGATGTTCGCATTGTTTGGAGGTGTTTCTACAATATGTGGATATGTGGGTCTCTTGTTGTTGTTTAATTGCTAATTCATGTCTGACTCTTTGCCACCCCCTGGTCTATAGCCTGCCAGGCTCCTCTGTCCATGGAATTTTCGAGGCAAGAATACTGGAGTGGATTGCCTTTCCCTTTTCCAGGGGATCTTCCCATCCCAGGGGTTGAACTTGCATACCCTGCATTGGCAGATGGATTCTTTACTGCTGAGCCACTTGGGAAGCCTTCCTGCAACCCATATAACTACTTTATTGCTGATTTTCCTTTTGAAAATCACTCTGGTTCTTCAAGTTAAAATAACTGTCCTTGCTACCCTGCCTTGAGAGATGGTTATTACTAAAAATGTCTGGGTTGGCAGTAATCTGCTTTGTTTCTGCCTAGAGCTGTTTTGAGTCTCCAACGGCAGACCTTCAGTGTGTTACTGGGGCAAGTGTGCAGTGATGTGCATTAGATCTGCACTGAGCAATGCTCAGATGATTTGACTTTCTGCAGGGAATGAAAAAAATATACATATAAACACCCCTATTCCCAAGTGGCACTGTAACCTAGTTAGGAGAATTGCTTGCGGGGGACTGCATTATGCTAAGAGGACTAGTTCATTTTCAGGTTAGAAAACTTTAAATTCAAGTTGACATAGCTTCTCTTTTCATTTCCATACTCATCTCAGCTGGGGAAATGCAGCGTTTGTCACTAAAAATCAACCAGTGAAATACTGCGGAGGTGGGGGTGTGGGGCGAGTGTAGGGGAGTCAGTGGTCCAAAGCCTGAGAGTGGCTGTGATCTGAAATATGTTGTGTTTTATTTTGTAGCAGACACCATACCAAATGTGCATTCCACTCGTAGACCTTTTCAATAAAATCCCATGCACCCGGCAGCAATCTTTGACAGCAATGCAATCAACACAAATTATCTGGTGATGTACCAACATTCCAGACAGCTCATAAGCAATTAGGGATCAAGTCTGAATTAAATCCAGAGGTTCAGGGCTAAGTATATTAGGGTAATGCAGAGAATGATATTCTGCCAGTTTTCTGACCATGAGTGGCTTCATTCAGCAAACCTCACATTAGGCTCTCCCCTCTTAAGTACCACATGTGGCTTTTTCTGTTTTAATGTCAGGGTAGATCCATAAAGATTAGTGTGTAGCTCTTGTAGGGGAGGAAAAGCTTTTGTCTCTTCCCTCTAGGTTCTTTGGCTGGCCTAATAATTAAATTGGCCTAAGATCAACAGGAAAAGAACACATTTGATTCTGTACATACAGGGGCCCATACAAATACGAGATTCAGAGTTTAAGTGACCAAAGCAGGTTGCTTTTATACTTTTGAAGGATTGTCAAGACAAAGAAGTTTGGACTCTGGGTAGTAAATGAGTGAAGAAGTAGCAAAGTTGGTTAAAATATCCTTGTGCTTAGTCGCTAAGTTGTGTCCGACTATTTGCCACCCTTTGGACTGTAGACTTCCAGGTCCTCTCTCCATGGGATTTTTCAGGCAGGAAATACTGAAGTGGGTTGTTGTGTCCTTCTTGGCCCTAAATTCCCTATCTCTGGTGATAAGGGATAATCTCTCCTTTTGTACAAAGAGAGTATCTTTCACATGGGAGATTTATTTCCTGCTTTCAGGAGGACAGAGGAGGGTCAGTGTCTTACTAGCACTATTTCTTAAGTAACTTTAATTCAAAATAATCAATATGCGAACATGACACACTTTGGGGTGACGCATTCTGTTCTTTCATTATACTGAAATTTTCAGATTGCAAATGAATGGCCTCATTAAAGGACAGATTGGCTGAGACTAAAAGTAATCCCGGGTAATCCTACTTTTAACAGCTCTCATCTTTGCCATGTGCAAGTATTTTTAAAATGAGTTACGTGGACGTGCTTTTCTAGACACCTTTCACCTACAGTTTCACCATATTCCCCTTCTAACAGAAGCCTAGAAACAATTCAGGATTAATTAATGGAAGAGTCCATTGTATTTTATAGATAGAATGAGAAATATGCAAGTTGTAAGGGTTTCTGTTGACAGACTAGTGGGACATATTTGCCATTCAGACCCTACACCTTGTAAGAAAAAATTAAGAAGAATTTGGGGTGTTGACCCTGGGATGTGTAATGCATGCATGGCTCTTGTAAGCTGTTACCTCTTAATCACTCAGGAGCTGAGGCTCTTGAAGCAGACTAATGATCCCCTGCTGACTACCACGCTGCTTGCACTTCTGCCTTCAACACATCTGTCTGCACTGCTTCCCAAGGGGACTCTCTTAAAGTTGGAAAGTCTGACATCCGTACATTAGCTACCCTGTGACTTTCTCCGTTAATAATGTACTGGCCCACTGTAAGCTCTGTGTTTCCTCCCCAACACCGACTGCTTTCCCTTTTATGTGCCACTATGCCAGTCATCAGAGAGACGGCCAGAGAAAAGACAGCTGGCATCTATAACTCATAGGGGGCTCATAAAAACTAAAGCAGGTAGATTGTTCTCTCAAATGAAGTTCTTGGAAGTACTGAATGATGAATGTTGTGCTCATGTTCTCCTTCCTCTAGCTTGGTGACAGCTAGTAACCAGTTTAAAAAAGAAGAAAAGCAACTCTACACCCTCAGTGACACACACACATATTTTAAATTTTATTTAAAAGATTCATTTTGATATATGGCAAAACCAATACAATATTGTAAAGTTAAAATTTTTTTTTAAGTTTAAAAAATACAATTAAAAAAACAGATATACTTCTAATTGTTAGTTTCAATCCTTGAAGATATAGCCCAATTATTTTGAAAACATTATTTCTTTCCATATCTGCTAAGGAAATGTCCTAGGATATGACAGCTAAATATGTTGTCAAGACCTGTTTTCCAATTAGTTGTTACAAAAGAATTATCTGCAGTAAGTCAGAATGCCTTTAAGATTTTGGCTGGCATATTTATTAATTTACCTTATATGCAGGTAGAAACTAGGGACTGGAAAGAAAAAATCTGGAACCTACTGGGCCAGAGTGGCAGGTTTTATGTTTCTCGAGCAAACAAAAGAAAAGACAAACAAGTGATCAAAACAGAATTATATTGAATCCCTATAGGTGAATAGTTTTTATTTCTCTAAAGCTCATAAATACTGAGAGGTTCAGTGCTTCCCTTGACAGATTACTTGTCATGTGACTGTAGGAAGAAATTACCCCATCCGAATCTAGGGCTGTAAAACTTTCAGGGATCACACTGAAGCTGAATTAGACTGAACCTGATGTATGAAAACAAGGAATGGTGAAGACTCTGATGCACTAGAGAACACATTTCATTCAAGGAGGGACACCTGGTTATGCCTGGTGTTCATCCAACTGTTCTTAAGCTTAAGAACATGTTCTTAAGCTCGACTAGACTATCAAAATGACATGATCACCGTAGGTCACACTCAGCAACTACCTCACTTAAGGACAGGACCCAGAGCTGCAACAGACCTTCTCTCCACAGGGAGTCCTCAGTTCAGTTCAGTCGCTCAGTCATGTCCGACTCTTTGTGACCCCATGAATCGCAGCACGCCAGGCCTCCCTGTCCACCACCAACTCCCGGAGTTCACCCAGACTCACATCCATCGAGTCAGTGATGCCATCCAGCCATCTCATCCTCTGTCATCCCCTTCTCCTCCTGCCCCCAATCCCTCCCAGCATCAGAGTCTTTTCCAATTAGTCAAC
>NW_011495035.1:9179141-9187098 GCF_000754665.1 Bison bison bison
ATGTTGAGCTTTAAGCCAACTTTTTGACTCTCCACTTTCACTTTCATCAAGAGGCTTTTTAGTTCCTCTTCACTTTCTGCCATAAGGGTGGTGTCATCTGCATATCTGAGGTGATTGATATTTCTCCCGGCAATCTTGATTCCAGTTTGTGTTTCTTCCAGTCCAGCGTTTCTCATGATGTACTCTGCATATAAGTTAAATAAACAGGGTGACAATATACAGCCTTGACGTACTCCTTTTCCTATTTGGAACCAGTCTGTTGTTCCATGTCCAGTTCTAACTGTTGCTTCCTGACCTGCATACAAATTTCTCAAGAGGCAGGTCAGGTGGTCTGGTATTCCCATCTCTTTCAGAATTTTCCACAGTTTATTGTGATCCACACAGTCAAAGGCTTTGGCATAGTCAATAAAGCAGAGTCCTGGAAGAGTCCAAATACATATCCACAGGGAGTTTTTTTAAAAATATGTTTTCTTTTTTTTCCAAGTGATATTTTAAGAGCCAAGAATGAAGATTCACTTAGTTAAATGGGGAGCCTCCTGACTTAGAAGGTCCGTGCCTTAAAAAGATCGCTTGTAACATTTCTGTTGGCAGATCTTCTAAAGTTCCCCAGAGGACCAAGCCCAGTGGTGAAAGTCGTCACTTTCAGGGAAGCCCAACACCAGACATGTACGAGTAGTTCATTTACATTCCTCCCAGCCCGAAGCACCCAGTGCCAGTCCTGGGTCATTTTTATCATAACACCATCACCTCGTCACACAACTGACATTTCACCTTCATCAGATTTCTGGGGGTAATAAGACAGAAAGTTAATCCAAGATAAATTTGTCCATAAAGAAGAAGAAAAGGTTTCAACACCGTACCCACTGCTAGCCTATGGGAATGTGTCAGATCTTTCCTTTTCCTTTTCTCTTCTTCTTCTTCTGCCCCCTCCTCTTCAGTCTCCTTCCTTTTCATCTTCTTTTAAAAACTCTAGACTTCTAGGCTTTTTAAATGTTAAATCTCCCAGCTTTCAAGTGAGAATACTATAATAAGAGCCCTGGACTAGAAAATAGAAGAGCTGTGTTCTATTTGCTGTGTGAGCTACATCTGTAAAGTAAAAGTCTTACCTAAAGGTCAAATGAAAAGCCATTTCTAATGATCCTGTTGCTGTTTTCTAATTGATAAAGAGATGATACTTCCTGCTCATATGTTCAATGCTAGGGAGCCTGTTTCTCTTCCCGCAATTTTTCTATTCTGCTTTATCATGTGAAATCCAAGAGTGAGTATAAAATAAAGGTCTTTCGAAACTATAAATGGTTGATGCCAGTCTCATTGCTGGACAAGATATTCAAACAAACACCAATTTATTTCCTTTTGGTTGGATCACCCAAAGAAACTAGGTCCAGAGTGTTACATCTAGGTGGATTTTGACTTTTAGCCCGGTTTTTCCGAGTACTGATATGTTAACACACAGTGCAGAGATTACCAGTCTAAGTTGCTCAGTCGTGTCCAACTCCCTGCCGCCCCGTGGACTGTAGCTTGCCAGGCTCCTCTGTCCCTGGAATTCTCCAGGCAAGAATACTGGAGGGGGTTACCATTCCCTTCTCCAGGGGATCTTTCTGACCCAGAGATTGAACCCAGGTCTCCTGCACTGCAGGCAGGAATCTTTACCGTCTGAGCCACCAGGAAAGCCCCAAAACCTTAAATGACCCAAAAACGCGAGTGTGACTCCCAAGAAACACTTGTGGATGCAGCTGACCAGAAGTAGCTCTGCAAACAAGCTCCAGACCCTGGGCCATGAACTTTGGGAACAGACATCCCATTTTAAAAGCAAGGAAGCTGCTGGGTGGACCCTGTACCAAGCAGCTATAGCCCTAGTTGAAACAGCTTCATATTGTGATACTGTTACAGCCTATAGTCACACAAATATCTTTATTTTGACAAATCTACCATTATCACCAAGAAAAGGTCATGTGTTGTGGAATTTATTTCCAAATGGAAGAAATTAGGACCACTTTCATGTTTATATTCCTGCTACACTTTCATCAGCAGGCTTACAGAGACCAGATCAAGGATTCCATTTTCTAGCCAGAAATGAAGAAAGGAATTTATTGACTCCCAACCTGACTATGGTGTCAGATCTCAATTTGTCCAGTAGCCTAGGGATTTGGTATTTGCTCAATCCTTTTTGAAGAAATCTTTTCATTTTTTGTGGGTCGGAAGTTCTTTGTTACATGGAAAAAGCCAATCCATGAGGAACAGAAGGGACTAGATTGAAGGTGGCGATGCCTTATAGTTATTAGAAGTGCTCTCACTCATGATAACACAGGCATTTGTAGGAATTTTATTTTCATCCATTGGCCACAATATTAAATATTTCACCAAGGAAATGTTCCATGGGAGATTGCATCTTAGGGACAGGATCTAATCTTTCATATCACAGTAAGAAGCCGATCAAAGTTGTTGAAAGCTAGCTATTAAAGGATTAAACTGGGTCACATTGAAATATATGATGTGAAAACAGAGGGACCTTTTTTTATTCAGTTGAAACATACACAAAATTTACAGAGACTACCTCCCCCCATTTTTTTCAAAACCACTTTCATTAAGGAAAGATAGTGAGCTTTCATGCAACATTGAAAATATTTTTACTAAGGTTTGTTGAAGCCATATAAAGAATTTTGTTCTGTAATGTAAGTGCAATGAAAAGTCATTGGGTTTTAGGTAATTACAGTTTGAAAATATAAGAATATAATTCTGTTTTGCAGAGTTCAGGAAATGGCTTGCAGCAGAGCGGGACTGTTGCCAGAGACAAAGAAAGTGCATAATAGTTGCATAATAGTTGCATAATAGTCCAGTACTACGTGTCGGTTCTTTGTCCTACATAATGGCTGTAGCAATGGGTACTTTCTGCTCCCTCCTCAAACTCAAACACAAAATCTCTCCGGGTTCCTATTTAGGGTCACCCTGGTGCATTGGATTCTGTCCCCTCTTATTCACTCAAGGACTTTGCTCTCACCTCTGTTTCCCTCCTCCTTCCTGCATTAGTATATTCTTCTTTCCTGGTACATCACCCCATCTGTATTTAGAAACTCCTCTGACCCCACTACGCCGTTTCTATGCTGTCCTTTGCACCGAAACCGCACTGAAGCATTGTCTCTATTTCTTCTGTTTCACCGCCTCTTGCACCCACTCCCACAGAACTTTTCCCAGAGTTGCACAAAAATAGTCTCTCTCTTTTTTTTTTGAATCTTCAGATTATGTATTTTATTTCTTCTTGAGTCAATTGATCAGTTGTGGTACAGGAAATGTGTCTACTTCATTGAAGTTGATAAATGCAGTGGCATAAAATTGTTTATATTATTTTATTCTTTTTAATGTATTTAGGCTCTATAGTCTTACCCCTCTTTCTTTACAGTATTAGTAATTTTTTGTTATCTGTATTTTTGATGAATAATTTACATAGAAGTTGATCATATTTATCTTTTTGAAAAAAAATGGTCTTTTATTTCATGAGTTTTTTTCCTATTCTTTGTCCAATATATAGTCCATTTATGTCTGATATCTTTATTATATGTTACATTTTTATTTTGTGTTTAATTTGTTTTTCTTTTCTAACTTGTTACAGAGAAGTCTTCAGGCACTGTTCATATAAATGAATCTCATTTATTGAATGCATACAAGTTTAGGATTCTGAAATCACCTCAGAGAATTCATCATCCTAGCATTACGATATGTCTTTCTTGTTCTGAGTTCTTTCTGGTATTCATCTAGCTATGCACAAAAAATAGTCTTGTCAGTGATGTCCAGTGTACTAATGGCAGTGATAACTTCTCAGTTGTCATCTATTCAACCAGTCAGCAGCACTCAGTGTAGCTGATCACTTTACACTTCTTGAAATACTTCCTTCGCTAAACTTTTGGGCTGTAGCTCCCTTATGTGAAGTCGCTCAGTCGTGTCTGACTCTTTGCAACCCCATGGACTGTAGCCTACCAGGTTCCTCTGTCCATGGGATTTTCCAGGCAAGAATACGGGAGTGGGTTGCCATTTCCTTCTCCAGGGGATCTTCCCAACCCAGGAACCGAACCTGGGTCTCCCGCATTGCAGGCAGACGCTTTACCATCTGAGCCACGAGGGAAGCCCACGTAGCTCCCTTGGTAACCCCTTTATTTCACTGACTTATCATTTTGCTCTCCCTTCCTGGTTTCATCTCATTTTCCTGTCATCTTCTCGTCTTCCTAATGTAAAGTATAAGCATCCTCAGGCTCAGGACCCACTATATGTGCATAACTCCTAGTCATGTCATTCAGCTCATGGCTTCAAGTGCCATCTTTATGCTCACATTTTCCAACTACCTGCAATACCTCTTCATCCTACCTCCTCAACTCAAATATCTATTGTCTGATCATCATCACAATTCGTTGCCTAATAGTCACTTCAAAAATGATATGACCAAACTGGAGCATTGATCATCTTTCAAAATCTAATCCTTCTAGAGTTTTCCCGGTCATAAGAAAGGACAACCCCATTCAAACTGTGACTCCAAACTGAAACGCTGGGACGTGATTTGTAATTTCATTTTCCCCTGTACTTCCATCCAATCTGTTAACAAATCCTGTCCATGTACCTTTGAAATTTACTCTGCATCTAACCACTGTCCCCACCTCCACCGATACCACCCTCTTCCAGGCTCCCATCAGACCCGTCTTGGATGTTCATGCTGCCTCCTAGCTAGTCTTCCAACTCCTAATCCTGTCCCTCTCTAGCTGTATCTTAGCACAGGAGACAGAATGATACCTTTGCGATGTAACCCGTCTCGTGTTTCTTCCTTGCTTAGAACTCTCCTAAGGCTTTTACATCTCACTCAGGAAGAAAAAATAAAAAAAGAAAACCTTTATCTTGGCTAGTAGCCCCCATAAATTGGTCCCTGGATGCAACTCAATCACTATCCCCCATCTCACTGGATTCCAGCCATCGACCGTTTTGGTTCTCAAAAATGCTAAATGTGCCCCTGCTTGTGATGGGGCCTCTGTGATTATTGTTTCCTTGCCTCAAAGTTTTGTTCCCCATATACCTGCTTGGCTGGCAGCCCTCTCTCATTTCAGAGCCCTGCTCGTTTTCACTCCTTCCCTGGTATGTCTAAAACAGTACCACGACTTTCATTTTTTTTCCTCATAGTATTTAGCACCATGTGACATACTACTCATTCCTGAGAATTATATTTATTAACAGATTTGAGGAATTTCATGGTTGTACTTTAAAGCATTTTATGTTCAGTCCAGCATTGCCATAGTTTGCCATGGCATTCTGAGATAGAATGTCTGTAATGTAAGAATCCTAGACTTGCAGGGAAGCTGCTTTCAGGATTTGCCTCTTGGCGCTTCACAAGGGTGTGTTCATCTTCTCCTCACAGAGGGATGCATCAGTGGCAGAGTTTGAAATTCTCTGTTTTGCATGGACTGGGCATTCATCGATATTATGCAACTGAGGGACACATGAAATTTCCTTCTCCATTTTCATCTGTCATTGGCCTGCCATCATTCCTGTAAAGTCCCACCTTATTCTCCCCTACTGGTAGCAACTACAATTAAAAGTCAACCTCCAGTGCCTCTCTAGGAAGCCTATGCAGAGACTTGGAGATAAAAAACTGCATGGTCTACTGAGCAAGAGTCTGTCAAAGGGGCAATAGTGTAGAATATGTCTTATTTTAAAGCACCGTCCCTTAACTATCTGGATAAGCAGATTCTCTTCATGTCTTCTGTCATGCACAGACTGTTCCCTGTGGCAAGCTGAAGGTCTGTGTCTGGAAGGCTACTCTCAAGTAAGCCTGTCTTCCTCTGCTCCTACCTGTTGAGTGCATACTGGCCGAGAATCAGTTGTTCTTAGACCAAGTTTGTATATGCCTGTTGTACTTACAGCTATGTACCTTAAAGATTACATAAGTTAATGAAATATCATGAGCAGGAAAGAATCACCATTTCCATAAAAACTACATGAAATCTTCTGGGGGAACCTCAGGAAGCTCAGTTAATAAAATGAAGATGCTATAGACAAGAAAATTATGAGTTTAGGGGGAATCATTAAACTCTGATAGTATTCTTTACTCATATAGCTTTACAAGTCTTTTTTTTTTAAGGAAATCAAGATTGTAAGTGACAACTGGTGATACATTATGAGTATAATTTATATGAAAACAATAACAACATGCTCAGTCAACAGCCAGATTTAAAAAGAAAAGTCAAAAAATGAAAGGACAAAGGGGTGTATTGGTCCTATGACAAAAGATTGACAAATAATCAGTTTAATTTCCACAAAATGAGCAATAAAATGATGAAAAATGATGAAAAATAACCATATATAACCTATATAAATGGATGAATAATGTGTAAATGTAATGGCATAAAATGTTTAAGATATAGATATGAAATTTTTTATGGTTTCCCACTTATACCAACGTTTTTAATTAACCAACCAACTCTAAATTTCAGCAGTGTAGGACAAAAGAGTTTTTACATTATTTGAAAACAACTTTCAAAAGTAGGGATTACTATCCCATTACAGACATATCAAGAATAACAAGGGAGGTAAAAAAAATCAGAAAAATTATCTGAGAAAAGTAAATTGTATTCCCATTTTCTGCATGAGACTTTCAGTTCAGTTCAGTTCATTGGCTCAGTCATGTCTGATTATTTGCGACCCCATGGACTGCAGCATGCCAGGCTTCGTGTCCATCACCAACTCCCGGAGCTTGCTCACAATCATGTCCACTGAGTCAGTGATGCCATCCAACCCTCTCATCCTCTGTTGTCCCCTTCTCCTCCCATCTTCAGTCTTTCCCAGCATCAGGGTCTTTTCTGAGGAGTCAGTTCTTCGCATCAGGTGGCCAAAGTATTGGAGTTTCAGCTTCAGCATCAGTCCTTCCAATGAATAGTCAGGACTGATTTCCTTTAGAATTAACTAATTTTATCTCCTTGCAGTTCAAGGGGCTCTCAAGAGTCTTCTCCAACACCACAATTCAAAAGCATCAATATTTGGTGCTCAACTTTCTTTACAGTCAAACTCTCACATCCATACATGACTACTGGAAAAACCATAGCTTTGACTAGACAGAACTTTGTTGGCAAAGTAATGTCTCTGCTTTTTAATATGCTGTCTATGTGTGTCATAGCTTTTCTTCCATTTTTTAATTTCAAGGCTGCAGTCACCATCTGCAGTGATTTTGGAGCCCAGAAAAATAAAGTCTCTCACTGTTTCCATTGTTTCCCCAACTATTTGCCATGAAGTGATGGGGCTGGATGACATGATCTTAGTTTTCTGAATGCTGAATTTTAAGCCAACTATTTCACTCTCCTCTTTTACTTTCATCAAGAGGCTCTTTAGCTCTTTTTCACTTTCTGCCATAAGGGTGGTGTCATCTGCATATCTGAAGTGTTGATATTTCTCCAGCAATCTTAATTCCAGCTTGTGCTTCATCCAGCCCAGTGTTCCTCATGATGTATTCTCCATATAAGTTAAATGAGCAGGGTGACAATATACAGCTTTGACGTATTCCTTTTCCTATTTGGAACTAGTCTGTTGTCCCATATCCAGTTCTAACTGTTGCTTCCTCACCTGCATATAGATTTTTCAGGAGGCAAGTCAGGTTGTCTGGTATTCACTTCTCTTTAAGAATTTTCCACTTTCTTGTGATCCACACAGTCAAAGGCTTTGGCATAGTCAATAAAGCAGAAGTAGATGTTTCTCTGGAACTCTCTTGCTTTTTCGATGATCCAGAAGATGTTGGCAATTTGATCTCTAAACGAGCTTGAACATCTGGGTGTTCACAGTTCACATACTGCTGAAGCCTGGCTTGGAGAATTTTGAGCATTGCTTTGCTAGCGTGTGAGATGAGTGCAATTGTGCTGTAGTTTGAGCATTCTTTGGCATTGCCCTTCTTTGGGATTGGAATGAAAACTGACCTTTTCCAGTCCTGTGACCA
>NW_011495035.1:9187198-9187425 GCF_000754665.1 Bison bison bison
TAGGGTTTGAAATAGCTCAACTGGAATTCCATTGCCTCCACTAGCTTTGTTCATAGTGATGCTTCCTAACGCCCACTTGACTTCACATTCCAGGATGTCTGGCTCTAGATGAGTGATCACACCATCATCGTTATCTGGGTCCTGAAGATCTTTTTTGTACAGTTCTTCTGTGTATTCTTGCCATCTCTTCTTAATATCTTCTGCTTCTGTTAGGTCCATACCATTTC
>NW_011495035.1:9187525-9210050 GCF_000754665.1 Bison bison bison
GATCTATACCATTTCTGTCCTTTATTGTGCCCATCTTTGTATGAGCACAATACCATAATGTTCGCTTGGTATCTCTAATTTTCTTGACGGGATCTCTAATATTTCCCATTCTATTGTTTTCCTCTATTTCTTTGCATTGATCACTGAGGAAGGCTTTCTTATCTCTTCTTGCTATTCTTTGGAACTCTGCATTCAGATGCTTATATCTTTCCTTTTCTCATTTGCCTTTTGCTTCTCTTCTTTTCTCAACTATTTTTAAGGCCTCCTCATACAACCATTTTGACTTTTTTCATTTTTTATTTTCTTGGAAATGGTCTTGATCACTGCCTCCTGTACAATGTCATGAACCTCCATCTATAGTTCTTCAGGCACTCTCTCAGATCTAATCTCTTGAATCTGTTTGTCACTTCCACTGTATAATCGTAAGGGATTTGATTTAGGTTATACCTGAATGGTCTAGTGGTTTTCCCTACTTTTTTAAATTTGTCTGAATTTGGCCATAAGGAGTTCATGGTCTGAGCCACAGTCAGCTCCCGGTCTTGTTTTTGCTGACTGTATAGAGCTTTTGTATCTTTGGCTGCAAAGAATACAATCAATCTGGTTTCAGTATTGATGATCTGGTGATGTCCATGTGTAGAGTCTTCTCTTGTGTTGTTAGAAGAGGGTGGCTTCCAAGCCTAAAGCATGAAGCTTCCAATCCTAAAGCATGAGACTTTAGGAGGCTGAATAACTTGGAGCTGACCTTTAAGAACTAAGATCTACCTCACTCAAGGATCTATCATGCTCTACATTCTTAGACTTAAAGCCTCTTCAAACCTCTCCTCCTACACTTTTATTTAGATCTTTTATAAAATGGCTTTTTCAAAATAGATGTCAGCTAAAGACTGCTGACATAACTGTATATTTAATTAATAGCTTTGAATCATTATTTATGTTATGACAATAGGAATACCATTTTTCCTCTCTACTGTTTGCCTTTAGAACCAACTCTTGTAACTTAAGAGGGTGTAGGGATGTTCCCTGACTTACTAAACACTGTATTTCAAGTCTCTTGGGGCTTTTACAGTCCCAAGATTTGGGAAAGTCCTGTAATAAATAAACAGTATTTCTCAAACATATTTGTCCACATGGTTTTATCATGCCTCTTTCACTTCAATTAAACCAGTACATTTTAAAAATGTTGAAAATTTTAACATTTTAAAACACCTATATGCTTTTTAGTACATATACTCACACTTTCCCTTCTATGCAGTCCTACTCTTGCATACTGTCAGCCTGTTGACCATAGTTCTCTGATCTGAATCTTTTTATTGCACCCTTGTTTTTCCCAGGTCTTTATCATAATCACTAGAGAAAAGGCAGATGTTTCCAAATATAGACTTGGCCATTTTTTCTAATAGCTTAACTGTGACCTTGACTGCTATCCTCATAGAGATCAATGAGGGCTTCATGAAACTGTCCACAAGCAGAGATGGAGCTAGACTGAAATCACCTCTTGCTTTAAAGATCCCACCCTCAAAGAGTTATTGCAGGATGGATGAAGTGAATACCATGAACCACAAGATCTGCTATCCTGGAAATATGATCAGAATTCAGAGAATCTGCCTCCATAGAACTGCATCTTTGCTATGTATGTCCTACTCTATCTGTGGTGCTTAGGAGAATGCCTGAACATAATAAGCACACGTTTAATATTTGTTGAAGGTGGCTAAGACGGTGAAAAATCCACCTGCAATACAGAAGACCTGAGTTTGATCCCTGGATCAGGAAGATCCCCTGGAGAAGGGAAGGGCTACCCACTCTAGTATTCTCGCTTGGGAAATCCCATGGACAGAGGAGCCTGATGGGCTACAGTCTGTGGGGTCATAAAGAGTCAATATGACTGGGTGACTAAGCAAAGGATATAGCGTTTTAGTTTGGGGTGATAAAGTTCTGGAGATAAATAATAGTGATGGGTGTACAACAGTTTTGAACATACTTAATAGCCTGGAACTGTATGCATAAAAGATGTTTAAATGGGGGCTTCCCTGGTGGTCCAGTAGTTAAGAATCCACCTTGAAATGTAAGGGATGCTGGTTTGATCCCTAGTCCTGGAAGATCCCACGTGCCTTGGAGCAGCTAGCCCGCAAGCCTCAGCTTATGAGCCCGTGCTCTGGAGCCCATGAGCCACAACTACTAAAAGCCATGTACTTAGAACCTGTTCTCCACAACAAGAGAAGCCACTGCAATGAGAAGCCCTACACCGCAACTAGAGAGTAGTCCCTGCTCACCGCAACTAGAGAAAGCCCAAACGCAGCAATCAAAACCCAGCACAGTCAGGGAAAAAAAAGTTGTTTAAATGGTACCTTTTATGTATATTTTACCACAATAGTTTTTTTGTTTTGTTTTGTTTTTTTTAAGGGGAAAAAAAACCAAAACAACAAACAGACTTAGGTATTAAGAAAGGCAAGATTTTGATGGGTTCTTCCATTGAAGTTTGCCCTAATCACTTGGTAGATATCCAGAGTCATTTGACTTCTCTGGTGGCTCAGATGGTAAAGCGTCTGCCTTCAATGTGGGAGACTCGGGTTCAATCCCTGGGTCGGGAAGATCTCCTGGAGAAGGAAATGTCAACCCATTCCAGTGCTCTTGTCTGGAAAATCCCATGGATGGAGGAGCCTGGTAGGCTACAGTTCATGGGGTTGCAAAGAGTCAGACATGACTGATTGACTAAACTTCACTTCTTCAGAGTCATTTAGTCACCAGTGGGAGCAGAAGCAGTTATATAGTGCTGGCCCACCACAATTGGGCACAGATAATAGCTTCCCGCTTCATACATGAAGACCAAGAAAAACAAAGTGGGTAGGATTGATAGAAGTCAGGAAGGTTTGTTTTGTGATTGCATGTAATGTGTAAAAGCCACTCAGCTAAGATTTTGGAAACTCTGTCTTCAAGCCCCAGGCAGTAAAAATATCAATGAAAAAGATAATATAGATCTGGCTGCGATTCATGTGCCCCATTCAAACAGGCCAGCAACTACTCATCTCAAGCTAATTATCTCCTTGAAGAAATATACAGGTTCAGTATTGCCTGGCCTGAGGGTTTTTCATGAGAAACCATAGTGTGAAATTCTATGAGAAATACTTCAATTTTTATCTGCTGACGATCAATATATGCTTCCCTGGTAGCTCAGCTGGTAAAGAATCCGACTGTGATGCAGGAGACTCTGGTTCAATTCCTGGGTTAGGAAGATCCCCTGGAGCAGGGATAGGCCACCCACTCCAGTATTCTTGGGCTTCCCTGGTGGCTCAGATGGTAAAGAATCCACCTGCAACAGGGAAGACCTAGATTCAATCCCTGGGTTGGGAAGATCTCCTGATGAGAGCATGGCAACCCACTCCAGTATTCTTGCCTGGAAGATCCCCATGGACAGAGGAGCCTGGCGGGCTACAGCCCATGGGGTTGCAAAGAATCAGACATGACTGAGAGACTAAGCACAGCACACATACCATAAACATGAAAAACATAACCCAACTATTGTATAGATCTAGCCTCTTATCCAACAGCTTAAAGTCAGTGGTGTCACTGCTACTGTTTCCTCCAAAGGAGAAACTGTTATCACTTTCTCACAAATGATAGTAATAGTCTCATGTATTTTATGTATTTTACAGTCTAGGCTGATGTGTGGTTAGAACAGATACCATCATCCATGTTTACTCTTGAAACCACTGAGATTTTAAGTGAAAAGACCTTACACTGGCACCGAGCTTCTTGGAAATGATGCTATATATCACGTGACCTCCAATGGTTGTTTCCAAAGCTCTCCCTTCAGTCCTCTAATTTATCATTTATCTAGATGAGTTCTTTCTCCTTCACATTGTAGGAAACTGAGTTTCTTGGTGGTGTTTTAGTTGCTAAGTCGTGTCAAACTCTTGCGACCCTATGGACTATAGCCTGCCAGGCTCCTCTGTTCTCTGAGTTTCTTAGTTCCCCACAATTCCTTCTGTGAGTCAGATGGGAGAAAATAAAAATCATTACCTATGTGAACTATAGAAATAGGTTTGTATATTTAGCTCTAATAAATGCTATAACTAGGTAATTTAAATCATATAATATTTTCCACCTTTCCCAAGATGGATAGTTTTTTTTTTTTTTCCCCCTGAGGGAACCTTTAACTTAGGGATGTGTTTAAATCCCCTGTCATGTTCGAATAATCATTAATGTTTACAGTTGCTATAGCAACTAGAAATGCTGGCAATTGAGTAGGAAAAGAGCCTGAGAGAGGAAGATAAGCTGTGTCAATTATTGAACATCTGTCAAACATTTAACCAATTTAAAGTGACAGGCAAAAAGCTAGAAATTGAAAGTGGGCAAAATGTATTTTTACTAACATTCACTTAGGAACATCAGGTTTGTATTGTTTTGCCACTCTTATGGAGGGGTAATTAACTTTTATTTTCATCCACATAAAGGAGGTATTTTCTATGGGTAAGATATAACTGCATGTGTAATTTTTTATGCTGTAAGTATTAATCCATCTCTACTGGCTGTTGCTTTGCAGTTTCTTGAGCTCATTTGCATACATTATTTAATTGCATTTTCACAATAACACTGAATTTCGCAATTTCCATTGTATAGAATTTTACATTTTTTTGGAACAGAGGGTTAGACAACTGTGCCTTAGAACATATGCCTCTTTGGGAATGCCCTGCCAATCCAGTGGTTGGGACTTGACACTTCCACTGCCAAGGGGCCAGGTTCAATCCTTGGTCAAGGAAGCAAGATCCTGCAAGTCTCTTGGTGTGGCCAAAAAAATTTAAAAGAAAAACTCCTACACCTCTTTACTAAAGGCTTTTCTCTTCCCATCCTAGCCACTAGCCATCTGTGCAGGGGCAGTGAATACTGTTGCATGCATCCCCATTCCCACTCTTACACTATGGGAGCATCCCAGATTTATTATGACCCTCTTTTCCTCTGGGTACCAGGGCATCCTCAGAACCCTAACACAGCACTCAGGTTGGCCAATACCAATCAAGCAGGGCCCCATAGTCAAGTTGAAGTCTATTCACTGTGACTGTGTGGCAATGATTTCTCACCTTGGCTTTGTGTGTTCTTGTTTACAAATCCTTTTCATACGAATGGTCTTATTTGGTCATCTAGCCGCTAAGGTAAGGGTTATATCCCTTCTTTACATGTGAGAAAATTGAGGCTTAGAGAGATTAAGTGATTTTGGCCAATATCACAGAGTTAGATGGAGGATACCTCCTCCCCTCCCACCTCTCAACTACACTATCAATTCAATTCAGTTCAGTTACTCAGTCGTGTCCGACTCTTTGTGACCCCATGGGCTGCAGCATGCCAGCCTTCCCTGTCCATCACCAACTCCTGAGGTTTACTCAAACTCATGTCCATTGAGTCGGTGATGCCATCCAACCATCTCATCCGCTGTCATCCCCTTCTCCTCCCACCTTCAGTCTTTCCCAGCATCAGGGTCTTTTCCAGTGAGTCAGTTCTTCACATCAGGTGGCCAAAGTATTGGGGTTTCAGCTTCAGCATCAGTCCTTCCAGTGAATATTCAGGACTAATTTCTTTTATGATGGACTGGCTGTATCTCCTTGCCATCCAAGGGACTCTCAAGAGTCTTCTCCAACACCACAGCTCAAAAGCATCAATTCTTTTGCACTCAGCTTTCTTTATGGTCCAATTCTCACATCCATACATGACTACTGGAAAAAGCATAGTTTTGACTAGATGGACCTTTGTTGGCAAAGTAATGTCTCTGCTTTTTAATATGCTGTCTAGGTTGGCCATAACTTTTCTTCCAAGGAGCAAGCATCACGGCTGCAGTCACCACCTGCAGTGATTTTGGAGCCCAGAAAAATAAAGTCTGTCACTGTTTCCATTGTTTCCCCATCTATTTGCCATGAAGGGATGGGACCCAATGCCACAATCTTAGTTTTCTTAATGTTGAGTTTTAAGCCAACTTTTTCACTCTCCTCTTTCACTTTCATCAAGAGGCTCTTTAGTTCTTCTTCACTTTCTGCCATAAGGGTGGTGTCATCATATCTGAGGTTATTGTTATTTCTCCCAGCAATCTTAATTCCAGCTTGTGCTTCATCCAGTCCAGCATTTCTAATGATGTACTCTGCATATAAGTTAAATAAGCAGAGTGACAATATACAGCCTTGACGTCCTTCATTCCCGATTTGAAACCAGTCTGTTGTTCCATGTCCAGTTCTAACTGTTGCTTCTTGACCTGCATACAGATTTCTCAGGAGGCAAGTCAGGTGGTCTGGTATTCCCATCTCTTTAAGAATTTTCCACAGTTTTGTGATCTACACAGTCAAAGGCTTTGGCATAGTCAATAAAGCCGAAGTTAAGAGAAGAGAATTGGTATAAAGACCAGTGTCATAGAAACCAAGTCCTGCCCTAATCACTTACTAACTACAAACAAAACAAAACAAACAAACAAAAAGCATGAAAGATATCTAGTGCCTCTCTAGGTGCCTCTCCGAGCTTCTGAAAAGGAAAATGTTAGCCAGATTTTCCCTAGAGTACTTCCAGCTAAAATCTGTAATATATGAGCTCTGATTTTAACTTGATTGCTAAGTTTTCCAAATACACTACTTATCACCCACACCGTTCTGTTTGTCATTGCTTCCCCAGCTTCTCTTAGCTCTCAGTTTCTAGGAAGTGAGAGAACATACTAATTTTGAGTTATGATTTTTCTATTTCCACTTATTAACATCAGTATACAATCACTGTGAGAAGGGAATGGCAACCCATTCCAGTACTCTTGCCTGGAGAATCCCATGGACAGAGGAGCCTGGCAGGCTGCAGTCCATGGGTTCGCAAAGAGTCAGACACAACTGAAGCGACTGAGTACGCATGCACTAGCACTGTACAAATGGTCAGAGGTTTAATTTTCTGGCTTAGCTTTGTTTAATGCTAAGATTTAATAATTCATTTTTCTCTCTGTTCCTCACTTTCCTGGAATGCAGGTAATACTTCCTAGATATGAATCAAATGAATAATAGAAGTGAAAATAATTTCAGGAAAAGAGAGAACTATACTGAGATATCAGTGCAGCTTTATTAACCATAAATCCTAATTTGATCTGTGACAATAAGTGGATGATTTAGAATGGATCTTTAGAGTGAATTATACTGAATATATAATTTATCAGACCTATTAACTATCTTTGTTGTCATTGTTTAGTCACTAAGTCATACTGGACTCCTTTATGACCCTATGGACTGTAGCCCGCCAGGCTCCTCTTGCCTGGGGTTTCCCAGGCAAGAATACTGGAATGGGTTGCCATTTCTTCCTCCAGGGGACCTTCCCAACCCAGGGATTGAACCTGAGTTTCCTGCATTCATAGGCGAATTCTTTACCACTGAGCCAACAGGGAAGCCCATTTGCCGTCTTTGCCTTATCCATTATAACAACTAACATTAGCTAACATTCATTGAGTTCTTGTATCTACTGGACATTGTGCTAATTAAAATTAAGCACATTCCTCACCATGTTACCCTTGATCCTCTCAAATACTTATAAAGTGTAAGTATCCTTATACTCATTTTTCAGATGAGAAAGCTGAGTCATAATTAAGTAACTTCCCATGGTCTGATAGAAATGGCAAAGCAAAGCTTCAGGACCAGGTATGTCTAACTCCATATATGCTTGACCAGTTGTAAAAACTACTCCAAAACACCTGAGGTGAGAATATTCATTTAAAAAGATAAGAAAACACAGACTTGTTTAGATATCAGATAAAGGGTTGTGATCATCATGTGTTATTTTTCTCCTGAAGGTTTTTCTTGAAGCTGCCTTCTTTTCTTGCAGGTCTTTGTTCCATTGCCTTAAAAGAGATACATGAGTCATTGGTAAGAATCCACAGTTCCTAAGAATCACTTATTTAAAGAACAATTTTAAATGGCAATAGGTGTGTGGTAGATTAGTAAACAGGTATTTTTCAAAGGACATTCTGAGGGAATTTATGAAGGATGGTAAATCTCTAAGAAGGGAAAGAAAGGACAAGAGTTAATATTAGCTAAGATATTTCTGATTGCAGGGGACAGAACCTCAGTACTTACTGGGGAATTTTTTTTTTAATGAACAATTTATTGATTTTAAAGAATTAACAGATTACATGAAGGGCAAGTATGTTTCCTCCAAGTTCCTTTTTCTCAAAGACCTCAAACATGATGTGCTCTGACTTGCTCAACCTGGCAGCTCTGAGTCTTCTTTTTATCCTTTTACACCAGCTTGTCACAAGTACCTTAGACAGCAGCATAGGGCATTCTGCTCACAGCCTCTGAGTCTTGGACCTTGAGAGAAAAGCCCTTTGTGCTCAACTTGAGTTGTATTAAATTCTTATTGGCTGGGTTGTGTCATGTGACCTATACTGAGCCAATCACTGTGCCTTGGGAGATACAGTAATATGATTGGTCTACCTCATAACTCACCCTCATTCCTATAACCAGCCATTGAGGAATAGTGATTAGATACCATGAGAACCAAGCGAAGAAGTATTGCTGAGAAGAAGAAAAGTACCTTTCATGGGAAACCAGACAATGAACTCTAACTCATGGATGATAAATCTTTCATCCAATCTGTCCATCACACCTCAAGGCAAAACTTCACTACTGCAGTTAGTACAAAGCTTTTTTGTCTTTTTCTCTGAAGGTCCAAGTTAAAACAGAAAATACTTCTCTTTGGGGAAAGGTGTATTTATTTATAATAGGTCACCAAGCCACATGCTTTGTTAGGGGTTTCACTTCAGCATTGACAAGATAAAGGGACGAGACAAGAAAGATCATCTTGGATTACAATGAAGACTAGTAATTTCTTGGAAAATTTGATTGATTTAAAGTTACTGGCTGGCTACAGTCTATGGGGTCATAAAGAGTCAGACATGACTTGAGTGAGTAAAAACACTTTCACTTTATGGGCTTCTCTCATAGTGCAGTCAGTAAAGAATCCACCTGCAATGCAGGAGACCCAGGTTAGATTCCTGGGTCAGGAAGATCTCCTAGAGAAGTAAATGGAAACTCACTCCAATATTCTTGCCTGAGAAATCCCATAGATAGAGAAGCCTGGTGATAGAGAAAGCAGTCCAAGTCAGACATGACTTAGCTACTGAACCACCACAAAAGTTAACTTATGCTCAGAATTTAAATGTCAGTTTTTTGACTTTTACATCATATCTTTAATTGATGAAGGTGTAGAACTGTTTAATAATCTGGTGAAAAAGGTGTGTATTTGGTGAACTTGTTGATATTGTTTGTTAGTTTGTTCAGTTAAGCTTATTACTCCTTGAATCTTTTTAAAATGTAAATAATTATAGTCTAATTGACTTTTTTTTTTACCATTTACTTAAAATTTTTCATTATTCTTCTGAATGCATTTCAGTTCCCACACTGAATAGTCATTTCTCTTTCTCCCCAGAAATGGATTAGCTTAAAGTAATAAGACAGATTTTGATTATGCCTTGACAGAAAGCACGAATTCTATTAATGGTGATTTGTGCAAACTTTTCTTAGAACATGTCTTTAAATGCTGATGATACACTTGACATGTACATTCTGGTGTTTCAGGATTTAACAGGTCAGCTAGTTCCCTGGAATTCTGAGCATCTCCTGGTGCCAGCTATAGGATTAGGTAATGTGGAATACAGAAGCAGACACGATTGTCATGATCCTTGCCATAATCCCCACTTCAGCTCTGTCAGCAAAGGGCCTGGGACATCAGTCACCTGTGGGCCACCACATTACTGGCTCAGTTAATCTGAAAGTTGCAATTGTGATGGTTTGTAGCATAGCAAAAGAAATCTCTGCTATGGTCTTAAGAGATGTCTATTTTAATCACAAGTCTAATTCCACTAGTTCTCTCTGTGGTCTTGAAATATATCCCTTGACTTTCCTGTGTGTTACTGTCCCTCTCTCTCCAAAAGAACTGAATTTTATCCTATATATGTTCAAACATTGTCAAAACTAACAAATGAGATTGTGGATAATGAATTGTTTGGGAAATGTAAAGAATTAAGCAAGTTGCTGTTCTGCTATTGTATAGGTTTACTTCATTTTATTTCACTTCGTTTTACTTCACAGATGTTTCTTTTTATATTGGAGTGTAGTTGCTTTACATGGCTGTGTCAGTTCCTTCTGTACAGCAGAGCAAATGAGTTATATGTACGCATATATCCCCTCTTGTTTGGATTTCATTCCCTTTTAGGGCATTACAGAGCACAAAGTAGAGTCCTCTGTGCCATACAGTAGGTTCTCACTAGTTATCTGTTTTATACATAGTAAAAAACATTTAAAAATGCATTATATATACACACACACACACACACTCACATATATATATATATATATATTTCAATCCCAGTCTCCCAATTCATCCCACACCTCCCTTCCCCCTTTGGTATCCATACATTTGATTTCTATGACGGACTTTTCATTTTTTACAAATTGAAGGTTTGCAGCAACCCTAAGTTGTACAAGTTCTGTAGGTGTGGTTTTTCCAAAATCATTGGCTCTTTTATGTCTCTGTGTTGTATTTTTGTAATTCTCACAATATTTCAAACTTTTTCATTGCTATAATATTTGTTAGGGTGACCTGTGTTCAGTGATGTTTGATAGCACTTTGCAAAAAGATTACAACTCACTGAAGGCTCAGATGATGGTAAGCATTTTTTAGCAGTAAAGTACTTTTTTAGTTTTAAGGTATGTACATTTTTTTTTTCAATATAATGCTATCACAAATTTAATGGACTGCAGTATGATCTAAACATAACTTTTATATACACTAGAAGACCAAAACATTCATTTGCATTGCTTTCTTGTGTCGGGAACCAAACTCACAATACTCTGAATTATGCCTACACTTATAAGATGTATCCTTACTTAAAGTTAGATGCGAAAATGTGGCTCACTCGACCCAGGGTTACCTTTCTTATACATGTAAATACCCTAGTACGGGGATTACTGCCAACTTTGAGTATCTGAAATCTGGCCAGGTCATACCAATATCATCTGATAAATCAAGTAGTTTCTTCAGCATGTGGCATTTAGCCTGTTAAGTTGTGTATGCCAACTTAATGCTTACATGCTTACCTCTCTGTTTTTACTTAGTCTTTCTCATTCTTGGATATTCAAAAGACTGCCAATCAGTCATCTTTTCTTTATGCATTTTGTAAACTTAGTAAAACTGCATCAAAAAGTCAGAAAAAAAAACAACTGTTTCAGGAAATGGCTTAAGCGTTCTGATTGAAAACATGGATTCTGATATTACAGATTTTAATTTGACATCAGTGATCTGATGAAAGTCTTGTAGCCTCTTATTTTCAGTTAACGTCTTTGTCACTAGCACTTTGGGCCTCGAGTTCAGTCATGAAATTGTGGCTCCAGGAAACTTCTGACATTTCAAATTTCAGTTCAATTTAACTAATGTTTACATGAGTTGCTTCCAGAAAGTGAGGGACCTAAGTGAAGTCTACTATACCTGTATTCTTGGCACAGTAGCACTCAAGTTCAGTAGTCAGAGAAGAGAAAAGCAATTGAACCATTCTCATATGGGAAAAACAACATTTTAATATGTGAAAGAATGTGTAGTTGCTATGAGGCAGAAAAGAAACACATGCTTATTTGGTTGTTGAAGAGAGACCACTTATATTTCCCAGTCAGGAAAATGGCGTTCTTGCAGAAGGCAGTGGTTGAGATAAGCAGAGGTGGGAAGGGAATGCTGGGCAGACAGTGCGCGGGCCTCGGCTGGGGGACTCTGAGGGGAGCAGTGACTGTTTTCCCACGTTATTGTAAACACACCTACTTAGCAGTATGAACCTGTTTTTAATTATTTTGTTGTGGTAGAAGTCACATAATGTATAACATACTTTTTTTAGATTTTTTCTGAATGCAGAAAAAGAGCACATTAAAAAAAAATCTCTATTAAATTTGTTACAGTATTGTTTCTGTTACATGCTTTGGTTTCTTGGCCACAAGGCATATGGGATGGCAGAAGGCAAAAACCTGACCAGGGATCGAACTGGCACCTCCTGCTTTGAAAGGCGAAGTCCCAATCACTGGGGTGCCAAGGAAGTCCCAAAACATACTATTGTAACCATAGTTAACTGTACAGATCAGTGGCATTATGTACATTTACATTTTTGTACAATACTCACCATCATCCTTCTCCAGAATTTTTCACTTTCCTAAACTGAAACCCTGTCCCCATTAAACACTAAGTCCTCACTTCCTGTCCCCACCCTCCCCACCCCTTCAGCCCCTTGCAGAAACTAACTACTGTGCTTTCTGACTCTATGAATTAGACTGTTCTAGGTACCTGGTATAAGTGGAATCAAACGGTATTTGTCTGCACCGAATGTATACTGGGATGTATACCTAATGTGTAATGCATATTAAGGTTAACTTAATACATGTCCTATAAATAAAAAATAGTTTTGTTAAGAGATACAAATAACACAAAGAATTTGACACAGAGCTTTCTACTGAAGCCCCATTGGGTGGGCAGAGCCTTCCCTTTGTGCCTTATCTTTGTATCACATGCTGGTTCTTGAGGGAATGAGGATGTATTGTATGAATAAGTTAATCACAGCTGCCCCTTTTAGCCTCCCTGAAATTTTGCAGAGTTCAACTTAAGGAATCCTCTCCCAAAATATAGATCAGCCTGGAAAGAAGAATGGAAAGCTAAGAATAGCTAACATGGAGTACTGCTTTGGAAGGAGTGGAATACTAGCTTGATACATTGTACTTAACTCTGAGAGACATGGGGGCTCACCAGGGCTTGTGTAGAAAGGAGGGGCCTGATTGAGAGATTCCATGAAAGGATTAATCTAGCAGTTGTGTGTGGATTGCTGTGGGGTGATGGTCAACCTCGGAGAAGGCAATGGCACCCCACTCCAGTACTCTTGCCTGGAAAATCCCATGGACGGAGGAGCCTGGAAGGCTGCAATCCATGGAGTCGCTAGAAGTCGGACAGGACTGAGCGACTTCACTTTCACTTTTCACTTTCATGCATTGGAGAAGGAAATGGCAACCCACTCCAGTGTTCTTGCCTGGAGAATCCCAGGGACGGGGGAGCCTGGTGGGCTGCCGTCTATGGGGTCGCACAGAGTCGGACACGACTGAAGCGACTTAGCAGCAATGGTCAACCTGAAGCTGGCAAAATGAATGATCATATGTGTGTGTGTGTGTGTGGCTGCACTAGGTTTAGTTCTGATTCTCAAGACCTTCGTTATGGTGTGTGGGCTCCAGGGCAAGTGGGCTCAGTAGTTGCAGTGCATGTGTTTAGTTGCCCCAAGGCATGCGGGATCTTACTTTCCCAACCAGGGATAAATCCGCATTCTGTGCATTAGAAGGGAGAGTCTTAACCACTCACTGGACCTCCAGGGAAACCCCAAAATGAATGTTCCTAAGCCAATAGAGAAGTAATGTTGAAACAAGCATAGAAACAAACAAAAACAGGACTGGTATGCTGGTTGGATTTGCCCTTCCACTTGCAACAGGAAATGTAATCATTCTAGAGAAATCTGAGATCTGGGAGAGGGCATTGTATGAAGAGGGCATAAATATTAAGCTGAAAGAATGTTGTCATCTGATGTTCTTCTCTTCTCCCACTACCCAAGGAAAAGTTGTATTCTCTCAGGAACTGGGCATCAAACTCTACCTTTTACATGGTTTTCACACATTTTATACTTCGCTATTGAAGGGTATCTATGCTTCCGGGGATTAATCTTTCTCAGACTTTGGCTATTGTTTGAGCTCTTCATAAAATATGGTGATACCTTAACTTCTTTAAATATTATGCTCAGTTGTTCAGTCTTGTCCAACTCCTCTGACCATGGGGTTTTCCAGGCAAGAATACTGGAGTGGGTTGCCATTTCCTAATCCCAGCTTTATGTGCTATATATTCAACAAATAACTGAAATCAGTATCTTGTAATCCCCTATGAACAGTATTTTCATCTGCCCATAATAGTCCACTCATGCTGTGCTTTGTCCTTACTAGTTTGACCACACTCAACAGGCCGGATCATTCCTTGTCTTCCATCAAAATACTCAGATTGGCTAGTGTGTTTATGGTCTCCAGTACCATTCTCATGCTAACAAGAGCATGCAGCTAAGGGCCACTCCCCTGTCTTGATTTGTCTTTCCTTTTAGATACCAGAGCAGAGCTCCCAAGCTCAACTGCATGAGTAATATGAGCCTGGGGGACAGTAGGGATTGACAAAGACAATGGCAAACTGGAGACCTCTTGCGTGCTTTCCACTGGGAAGCTGGTACTTTGTTCTGCCAATTTTTTTCCTGATGGAATGAAAGCCTAATGTATTCAAACCTTTTAAAAGAGTGTTTCTCCAAACCTTTTAAAGGAGTGTTTGTCTAAGTGACATCTCTAAACCAGCAGTGACAGCATCACCTAGGAGCAGATTCTTGATCCCCATCTCAGTCTCCTGAATAAGAGACTCTGGGGGTGGGACCCAGCCATCTGTGTGATAACAAGCCCTTCTAATGATTCTGGAGCTCACTCCACCTGGGACCCACTGGAGTAGTATGTGAATCTCCCTGATTCCTCTTAAGCACTGAGAATTGAGAACCGTGTTTGAGCTTCAGGAAAACCTCAGTATCTAAATGCATATTTGGTTTTCAAAATTTCTAAAGCAGGTGATCAGGTAAGATCTAAATCAAACCTCTTATGATTATACAGTGGAAGTGACAAATAGATTTAAGGGACTAGATCTGATAGAGTGCTTGATGAACTATCAAAATTCTCCAAGCCAGGCTTCAGCAATACATGAACCATGAACTTCCAAATGTTCAAGCTGGTTTTAATAAAGGCAGAGGAACCAGAGATCAAATTGCCAACATCTACTGGATCATCGAAAAAGCAAGAGAGTACCAGAAAAACATCTACTTCTGCTTTATTGACTATGCCGAAACCTTTGACTGTGTGGACCACAATAAACTGGAAAATTCTGAAAGAGTTAGGAATACCAGACCACCTGACCTGCATCATGAGAAATCTGTGTGCAGGTCAAAAAGCAACAGTTAGAACTGGACATGGAACAACAGACTGGTTCCAAGTAGGAAAAGGAGTATGTCAGTGCTGTATATTGTCACCCTGCTTATTTAACTTATGTGCAGAGTACATCATGAGAAATGCTGGGCTGGATGAAGCACAAGTTGCAACCAAGATTGTGGGGAGAAATATCAATAACCTCAGATATGCAGATGACACCACCCTTATGGCAGAAAGTGAAGAGGAACTAAAGAGCCTCTTAGTGAAAGAGGAGAGTGAAAAAGTTGGCTTAAAACTCAACATTCAAAAAACAAAGATCATGGCATCCAGTGCCATCACTTCATGGCAAATAGATGGGGAAATAGTGATTATTTTTGGGGGGGGGGGCTCCAAAATCACTGCAGGTGGTGACTGCAGCCATCAAATTAAAAGAGGCTTACTCCTTGGAAGAAAAGTTATTACCAACCTAGACAGCATATTAAAAAGCAGAGACATTGATTTCCCACAAAGGTCCGTCTAGTCAAGGCTATGGTTTTTCCAGTAGTCATGTATAGATGTGAGAGTTGGACTATAAAGAAAGCCGAGCACCAAAGAATTGATGTTTTTGAACTGTGGTGTTAGAGAAGACTTGAGAATCCCTTGGACTGCAAGGAGATCCAACCAGTCCATCCTAAGGGAGATCAATCCTGAGTGTTCATTGGAAAGACTGATGCTGAAGCTGAAACTCCAACACTTTGGCCACATGATGTGAAGAGCTGACTCATTTGAAAAGACCCTGATGCTGGGGAAGATTGAAGGCAGGAGGAGAAGGAGGCAACAGAGGATGAGATGGTTGCATGGCATCACTGACTCAATGGACATGAATTTGGGTAAACTCCGGGAGTTGCTGATGGACAGGGAGGCCTGGCATGCTGCTATCCATGGGGTTGCACAGTCAGACATGACTGAGCGACAACTGAACTGAAATGAAAGTAGGTGAAGCCATAAAAGACACACACATTTGTATCAGCTAAATCCATCCCTTGTGCCACCACTTTCCTGCCTATACTCAAAAGTCTGAACATGCTAACAAAAAAGATGCTTCTCTGTCTAAAAACCACAGGGCCTCTTCCCTTGAAATATGCAAATTTGCTGACTCTAGGCCTAGGCATTATTTCTCAGACTTTTTTACTGCTCCATTACTGAGAGCACAGGAGAGTTAGCATCTGCCTCTGGGTATGTGGGCACATACCCTAAAGTAATCCACTCCGAAGTACAAGATTTTGTCCAAACCTTTCCATTTACCTTTAAATTTGTATGATTTATACAAATACTCTTATACATTCATTTCTGGCTTTTTTTTTTTTTGTCCAAGCAACATGTTAAATTGCCTTTGAGTTACATTCCTAAATTTCCACCTATGAATATTTAAAGAAAATGTATAATCAGAAAAATGTCCAATTTCCTAATAAACTAGAAATAAACAAGAAGTCACCCATAAAATGGATGATATTGTGAGCCATACACAAGAGCAATATCAAGAGCTGTGCATATAACTGTAAAATACTCTTTTTCCCATCTTCCTTCCCACACCTCCACTGCTAAATCTGAGCTAGTGAAGAGCATGTTCTAAAAACATCATTGAATGCAGCAACTGGTCAGAAGGATTAGTCAGGAGGCTTATTTATAGAAATGCTTGCCACAGGTTTGAACAGTTTTAGCACTGGGTCTTATCTAATTCTTGCCTCAGATGGTCACCATTTCATTTCCCCTATATCACTTTTGCAAAGATGGCAAAAAGGTTTGACTTCATGTCCCAACATGAATTGATTGGCGGCAACAGCCTGAAGCGCTGTGTGAACCTGTCTGGCATGGTCAGCTCTCAGTGTCTGCCATGGAAGGAGGTGTAGCAAGTGCTGGTCCAAATGATAGATACATGCCATCCCTACTCTGCTCAGCCTAATGAATAATGGAAACAGTGTCTGAACCTGGGAAGTCCTGCTTGATGATGAGAACCTGTCTAAACAAGGTTCTCTGGGCCTCAGAGCATCTATCACGGGGGTCCTTTTAGCCAGAGCCATGTCAGCACACCAAGTTGTCAAGGGCTGGGACCAATTTAGGGGTTCAGTTCAGTTCAGCAACTCAGTCGTGTCCAACCCTCTGCAACCCCATGGACCGCAGCACACTGGGCCTCCCTGTCCATCACCAACTCCTGGAGTTTACCCAAACTCATCTCCATTGAGTTGGTGATGCCATCCAACCATCTCATCCTCTTTCGTCCCCTTCCCTTCCTCCCCTCAATATTTCCCAGCATCTAGTTATACTGTTTAAATGTGTAAATAAGGAAAACTGATCTCTTCTAGCTCCAAATTAAATTAAATTCTGAGAGTAACATATAGCTGTCTAATGAACCAGCTCTTCTGAATATGGCAGCTACCCCCATCATCCCCTTTCTTCCCACATATCAAATGTGTGACTGTGATCCAGGCATGTAATTTCTCTAGACTTCAGCTTCTTGATCTGTAAAATTGCAGGGGTTGATCTTAGGTCCCTTTCAGATTTAAAACTTTGAGGACTAAGAAAGGGATCTTTGAAAACTGACATTTTTGCTACCCCTTGGGACATGACTCAGAATGTCGTGAAGTATAATACAACTCTAGAAAGAAATTAGACAGCATCAAGAACAAGAGCATTCATCCTGAGGCCTCTAATCAGAGGCTTAATTTGCTCAGTGAGTACCTGAATTTGAAAATTGTTTGATTGATGTCTTCTCTTAAAAATACTAGCCAAATACCCTTTGCTGTTGGCCCAAAGATAGGGAAAAGGAACCAATTAAGAGAGTGTTATTTCATAGTTAATTCCCCAAAGATTTAGATGCTACAGGTTAGAAAACCACCACTAGGTCCTTCTGCCTTAATAGCTATCACATTCTAACCAGTCTCATTATTTTTCAGTTGAGCATCAGAGACTTCCCAGTCTATTAAATATTATATTCCAAGTATCTGTTTACCCAGTTGATACAAATTGCCAATGGGACAGGAACTGTCTGTCACTTCCAGAGCAATTAGTGTATGAAAACTTATCAAAAGAAATCTGTCAAGTTTGAATAAGGATAAATATTGCATGTAAGTCCCTAAGGAAATCACACTGAATGGGATATATTTTTTGCAGCATATAAGAGTTTATTTTGTTTTATTAACTTGGCTTTATTTTTTCAGAATGTGAATAGCATTTCATGCAACCCACTGAATTAATGTTTTGCTAAAAATAGACTTTAGTTCTTAGGGGAAAACGGCATCATTTGGCGAGTCATATAACACTAACTCTTTACTTTCAAATTTCAAAAGCTCTTACTGCTTCCAGGAGGGAGCACTGGAAGGGGGAGCTTCCTTGGTGGCTCAGATTATAAAGAATGCGCCTACCAATGCAGGAGACCAGGGTTCAGTCCCCGGGTCAGGAAGATGTCCTGGAGAAGGAAATGGCAACCCACTCCAGTATTCTTGCCTGGAGAATTCCATGGACAGAGGAGCCTGGCGGGCTACAGTCCATGGAATCGCAGAGAGTTGGACTTGAATGAGCGACTAAGCGACCGGAAGGGGAAGGTACCTAGAAGGCCTAAGATACAGTGTGGTTTGCCACTTTCTGACTCTCCACTCTCACCCTTTCTAGGCCTTAGAACTGTCGTATGTGTTGTTTGGTTGTTGGGTTTTTTAAATTATTTATTTAATTTTTATTGCGGTATATTGTTGGTTTACAGTTTGTGTTAGTTTCTGCTGTACAGCAAACTGAATCAGCTGTACAGATACATATATCCATTTAGGTCCCCGCAGAGCACTTAGTTCCCTGTGCTGTGCAGTTGGCTCTTATTAGTGATCTGTTTTACACATAGGATGAATCTCCCACTTCATCCTACTCCCCCTTTCCCTCTTGGTATCCATATGTTTGTTCTCTATGTCTGTGTCTTTCTCTCTTCTTTATAAATAAGATCACCTACATCAATTTTTTTCAGGTTTTTTTTTTTTTTCAGATTCCAGGTGTATATATTAATATGCAATATTTATTTTTTCTTTCTGACTTACTTAAAGTCTGTAAAATGTCCATCAGCTGAGGAACAGATAAAGGAGTAGTGGTACATATGTACAATGGAATAGTACTCAGCCATAAAAAGGAATGAAATTAGTCATTTGTAGAGACATGGATTGTTGTTGGTTTTTTTTTTTAAACAACATTTATGCTATGGTTAAAATCATGAAAACCTACAGGCATATAGGTTAGAATTGAAGATATATTCTAAATGATAGCTATCTTTCTGTTGAGGTATTAGAATTTCTAGGGAGTTTTAAGATTTTATAAACTTATTTTTTACCTTTTTAATACCCATTTATCCCAGTCTATCAGCCCCCGCTGACAATTGCCAATCTGTTCTTCATACCCACAACTTGGTTTCTTGGTCTAATTTTTAGAGTCCACATATAAGTGAGATCATATGAGATTTGTCTTTATTTGTCTTACTTATTTCACTCAGCATAATGCCCTCAAGGTCTATGCACATTGTTCCAAATGGCAAGATTAAATTATTTGTAATGGCTGAATAATATTCCACTCTCTCTGTGTGTAAGTGTATGTATGTATATGTATCGTTATATTTATATATGATTTGTTTATCCTTTCATCCACCAATGGACGCTTAGGTTGTTTCTGTATCTTGGCTGTTTTAAATGATCCTGCAGTGAACATGAGGATGCAGATATTTCTTCAGGTTAGTGTTTTAGGTTTTTTCAGGTAAATACCCTGAAGTGGAATTTCTGGATGATATGGAAGTTCCATTTGAATCTTTTGAAGAATTTCCATGCTGTTTCCCTTGTGGCTGTACTGATTTACATTCCCAGCAACAGGTTTCCCTTTTCTCTATGTCCTCACCATTGCTTGCTATTTGCTGTCTTTTTGATAATAACCAGTCTGACAGGTGTGAGAAAATATCTCATTGTGGTTTTGATTTGCATCCCCCTGATAATTAGCTATATTGATACATGTCTTCTTTGGAAAAATGTCCGTTCAGATCTCTGCCCATATTTTTTAATCAGCTTTTTTTCTTTTTTTTTATGCTGGTAATCTGTAGGAGTTCTTCATATTTTGAATATTAACACTATATCTTATATATGATTTGCAAATATTCTCTTCTGTTCAATAGGTTGCCTTTTCATTTTATTGATGGTTTCATTCACTGTGCAATTTTTTTGTTTGTTTATTTGTTTTTTAGTTTGGTGTAGTCCCACCTGCTTATTTTAGTTTTTGGTGTCAGATTCAAAAAACCATGTCCAACACCCATGTCAAGGACCTTACTCCCATTTTTTTTTTTGTAGGAGTTTATGGTTTCAGATATAATGCAAATCTTTCATCTATTTTGAGTTAACATTCGTGTATAGTACAAGGTAGCCATCCAGTTTCATTCTTTTGCATATGGCTGTTTTCCCAGCACTACTTACTCAATTATTGTCCTTTCCCTGTGGTATGTTCTTGGCACCTTTGCAGTAACTTAACTGAGCATATTTTTATAGGTTTATATCTGGGTTCTTTATTCTGTTTCACTGATACATGTGCCTGTTTCTATGCTGATGCCAAACTGTTTTAATTACTGCAGCTTTGTAGTGTAGTTTGAAATTTTTGAGTGTGATACCTTCAGCTTTGTTCTTCTTTCATATCCTTAAAATTAAGAGAGAAGTGATCTGTTGGGTAATTTTTATCCTTACTACACATTTTTTCCTACTTTGATGTCTGCATTATCATTACATTATATTATTCATGCCCCTTCCTAATTTTTGTGGACAAATAAAAGTACAGTATTCCAGGTAGTACTATTTGCTGTGAAGAAAAATAGATCAATAAAGATTAATTAATATCATGTTTAGAAATTTTCCCCCTTCAAGGGTCTCAACATTTAGCTCAACATGATCTCAACAGTGAACCAGCCGAGATTCTTTGGCTGACCTTCACACTTTAGGACTAACAGTGTTTTACAAATGTTGTATGTTGAACTGATGTTAGTTAGGATCCTTAGCACAATCCATTTGATACTTGTGTTTGGAACTATGGTTTGTTCCTTTATCTACAGCATTGAAAATGGTTACAGTATTATGTTACTATTACAATTTGGGAAACTTATTACAACTTTAATTCAACATTTTCTTGTTTTCTGTTGTTTAATGTAACTTAATGGCTTTCCTGAGAACAGAAGTAATAGAGCTAATAATTTTTATATTATACTTACTGTTTCTTGAGTTGAAATTGCATTAGTTCAGCATTTCCCAACCTCTATTTGTGATATATAGTAGATGTTCTAGAAAAAGTGTGTGGATGAAGGAGTTGAGAGGCACTTCTACATCAAGTAAGTTTGCATGACTTGAGTAGTCTGTAAGAAATTTGAGGCACATTGGCATTTTAAAAGTCTCTTGCAGGTCTTGAAAGGAGAAATTTTTAAATCTATTAAACTTTATTTAATCCCATTCTTCTCAAAGTCTTCTGGTCACATAAACTTTTTAAATTTGAGATAGGTAGGGGGTAGAGAATTTCTATTCTATTCTATTCTATTCTATTTTATTCTATTCTATTCCTGCAGAATATGTTTATGGTTGCCTGTATTTCCTGCTAAAGTTCAGTTCAGTTCAGTCGCTCAGTCGTGTCTGACTCTTCGAGATCGCATGAACTGCAGCATGCCAGGCCTCCCTGTCCATCACCAATTCCCAGAGTTCACCCAGACTCACGTCCATCGAGTCAGTGATGCCATCCAGCCATCTCATCCTCTGTCGTCCCCTTCTCCTCCTGCCCCCAATCCCTCCCAGCATTAGAGTCTTTTCCAATGAGTCAACTCTTCGCATGAGGTGGCCAAAGTACTGGAGTTTCAGCTTTAGCATCATTCCTTCCAAAGAAATCCCAGGGCTGATCTCCTTCAGAATGGACTGGTTGGATCTCCTTGCAGTCCAAGGGATTCTCAAGAGTCTTCTCCAATACCACAGTTCAAAAGCATCAATTCTTCGGCGCTCAGCCTTCTTCACAGTCCAACTCTCACATCCATACATGACCACAGGAAAAACCATAGCCTTGACTAGCCGGACCTTTGTTGGCAAAGTAACGTCTCTGCTTTTGAATATGCTATCTAGGTTGGTCATAGCTTTCATTCCAATGAGTAAGCGTCTTTTAATTTCATGGCTGCAGTCACCATCTGCAGTGATTTTGGAGCCCAAAACAATAAAGTCTGACACTGTTTCCACTGTTTCCCCATCTATTTCCCATGAAGTGATGGGACCGGATGCCATGATCTTAGCTTTCTGAATGTTGAGCTTTAAGCCAACTTTTTCACTCTCCACTTTCACTTTCATCAAGAGGCTTTTTAGTTCCTCTTCACTTTCTGCCATAAGGGTGGTGCCATCTGCATATCTGAGGTGATTGATATTTCTCCCGGCAATCCTGATTCCAGCTTGTGCTTCTTCCAGTCCAGCGTTTCTCATGATGTACTCTGCATATAAGTTAAA
>NW_011495035.1:9210150-9234137 GCF_000754665.1 Bison bison bison
ATTTCCAGTTCTAATGTTGCTTCCTGACCTGCATACAGATTTCTCAAGAGGCAGATCAGGTGGTCTGGTATTCCCATCTCTTTCAGAATTTTCCACAGTTTATTGTGATCCACACAGTCAAAGGCTTTGGCATAGTCAATAAAGCAGAAGTAGATGTTTTTCTGGAACTCTCTTGCTTTTTCCATGATCCAGCAGATGTTGGCAATTTCATCTCTGGTTCCTCTGCCTTTTCTAAAACCAGCTTGAACAACAAGCAGTGAAACCAAAATTCTTATAATCAAACAACATGATAATTGTTGTTTGATATTTTTACTTTAAAAATGATTAACTTTCAGTGATTCAGATGTGCTTATGACTCAGAGGACTTTCACGTAACTTGAACCTCACTACATGCCTGTATCACATTTATTATTATCCCCATTTGCTGGATTAAGTTGAAACTAAGTCAGAGTGTTTAAATGGATTTCTTTATGAAATACAGTTTTGAATTTTGGTCTTCTGGTCTTTTTTTTTTAATTCCAATTAGGAAAATAACAAAGTGAATGTCTTTTATCCTGGTATCCATGGTTCCTGCAACTTCCTAGTTACCAACTATGCATCTTCTACAAAATTCAGAAAGTTTTGTGGCACTAGCCAGTAGCATTAGTTTTAAAAAATGTCTTCAGGGAAAAAATATGTATATAGTTTATATATTTGATTATAACTCTCCTTGGAGAGATATGGGTTGATTAATATTTTGCTGATAAATTACTTTCTAACTTATACCTTGTGACTTTGGATATGTTAATTTATTCCTAAAACTCTCTTATAATTAATTACGAGATAGGCAATGTTCTCTTCACTGTTCATGTGAGAATATTTTTGAGAGGCTTGGTGATTACTTGCTCTGCCTGAAACTGACATGCCAAATTGAGAGAGGAGTACATTGCACTGTGCTATTTGTTGAATCTCCTGTTTTTGTGGCAAAATTGGTACATGACATTGTATTTCTTCACAACCTATTAGGGGGCCATTCCTTCCCCCAAATTGTAGTTTCTTGAGAAAGTAACTAGCTTGCTGGGAAGAGTTTGCTTATTTACAGTGGGTATCCTCTTGATATCAGCATGGGGTTACTTATAATTACATGCATATGCGTAAATAAAATGATTAGCTATTCTCATATAAACATAATTGTATCTCTCTAAAATAATGCATGCAGAAATGTTATAATCCAGCGATAAAGGGAAAGCAATCTACATGACCCCCTCCTTTGTATGTAAACAGTGGATCATTAAGATGGAATATGTTCCCTGTCACACATTCAGTTATTGAGGTCAATTACAACTGAGGACTCATTGAAGTATTAAACAACAAAGTGCCTTTTCCAATAATTAGCATTCTGTGTACAAAGCTGAAGTGACCTTTCTGCCATTTTCCAAGGACAATCCATGCATTTAGAATTTAGCCAAGAATCATATTGAAGAGCAGCACACAAGAACTCAGTCAACTAGTTCGGAAACCACAGGCTCCCTTTGCATCTAGTTGTTCCCCCTCCTGCCTAAAATAACTTGAGAAAATAAAACAGGGCATGTTGGCTAATCAGTGCCCATGGCTGCTATATCACTTCTCCAGCTTTGAACAAATCTGAAGATCACACTTTAAAGAGAGGAATCATGAAATGCCTGGAGCTAAAGAAGTTTGATTTCCTCAGAGCACAATAGTTCACTGCAGCAAATCATTTAAACTCGCTGTCACTTAGGTTTCTTTTCTGAAATTGAAAGCATGGGTTAATGTGCTCATTCACAAAACATTCACCTAATTCTCCAGAAAAATGAGAATTTTCAAAGGAACATTTTCAAGTATGACTGCCTATTACATTCTTCCCATTGGCATTCTGTGTTGGATAAGTATTTGTGAAAAGGTTGCTCTTTGATGGCTACTTTATACAGATATAATAATTTTTTCAGCTAATTTTTTAACACATTATTGATCAGGGGATTGTTTCAGACTAATGCCTTTGGCTGTAATACATTTCTAGTCAATAATGTGTTAAAATGCAGATTTGCATTTATGGGACCAGCCAACTAATCATTGTATTATATTTAATGAGTATTTGCTGCAATATTAAATCACCATCTCACTAAAATAATGGGGAAAGAGTTCAACATCACAAGTGAAAAAGGAGTAAGAATATGCATCAATAGTAAGGCACTGGGGAAAGACTAGATTGAGAATCAGGAATTATTCTGTCTCTAGCTGTGGCTGAGTTTGGATTAGACAGTCTGATCCTCTGTATCAGAATTTCTCAGTTAATGGAAACCTATAAACTATACTGGAAACCATAAAGTGCTGTGTAAGTATGTTGCACCATGATATACTATTATGATTATTGCATGTCAGATGAAAGGAGTGATATGAGTAGTTTCCAGGGTATATCAAGACTGTGGACTCTGTGTGTCTGTAGTTTGAGCTTTAGCTCTGTAAGTATTATATGGTGCTTAGCCATGCTTAGTGAACTATAATGCTTATTCCCTGATTTAAAGAGATTGGACTTCTCCATCAGTGATCAGTGTACCTTCTAGTTCTATAGAAATAAAATCTTATTGACTGATGGTAGGAAGACTGGTAAAATGATTTAGGAGACTGTTATTTCTTCCTGTTGATATTTAGCAGGCTGAAAAAGGATCATTGGGCAACAGTGTGAATTTTTAATTTGACCAGTTCTTTCATGAATACAGTAAAGTTCTTATAAAAGACATGTTTATAATGATGATTCCTTTTGCTTTCAGAGCTCAGCTATGCCTGGATTTTCAATGAATACCCCTCCTATCAGGACAATCGCCGCTTCGTTTCTCAAGAGACTGGGAATCTATATATTGCCAAAGTAGAAAAATCAGATGTTGGAAATTATACTTGTGTGGTTACAAATACAGTGACAAACCAAAAAGTCCTGGGACCACCCACACCACTGATATTGAGAAACGATGGTGAGTTTTCTAAGGGATTTTCAGAATTGTTTTTTGTGCTCATAGGTTGAGTTTGGGAAGTTATGTTATTGGCACACAAAGCTTAACTGTCTCAATTACATTTAAGAAAAATTGAATGCTTTTACATTCACTACCTATATTTTCTACACTTGTGTAAGAAATAAACCCATGAATCCACTTTGCAAGACTTACTAGAAATATAATTTCTAATTTCATCCTCAATGCAATGTGAGTCCATTTCTTCACACTTAAATCGTGTACACAGACAAAATGAAGTAGAAGGTTGATCAATTAGCTTATCAGTCAGCTCTATGTAATTTAGTTTTCAGTGTCCAGAAGCAAGTTTTAAGTTATCCAAATATGTTCTGGGTGTGTGGTATAGAAGACATAATTCCAACCACAGTGAAATGTAGAAATGTCAAGTCTTACTGGAGATAGTTTTATGTTCCCACATTTTTGTGAGAATATTTCAAGAAAATAGATGAATTTCACCTTACTTACTCAGATGGATGACATGACAGTGTATGGTGATTCATCATGTGCTTTTTGAAGACAGTCTTACCAATTTGTATGCCAGACTTTAATAACATCATGCCTTTTCCCCACTGTGAGTCTTTTTATGTATTCTGTTCCCTCTTCTTGAAATACGCTTCATTCTCTTGGTCCCTTGACTAACTTACACTGATCCTTCCAGCTTCTTCAAATATATTGCTTTCTCCAGGAGATCACCTGTCTCACCGGCTCCACCCAACTGTGCTGTCAGGTCCTTCTCAAATCAACTCTGCAGAGAAAGGATGATCATCCTTAAAGCATAGGCCAAATTGTGGAATGTGTGGGCAAAAAATACGGATTTCAGTCATTCAATTACTTTTTCATGCATTTAACATACGTTTATTTAGCACTTGCTATGTGACAGCACTACTCTGGGAGCAGTGAACAAAAACCACAAACCCCTCCTCGTGGCATTTAAGTTCTGCAAAGGATTTAGGTAAAAACAAACAAATAAACCTAAACAAAATGCCAAATGCAGTTATTTTAGATAGTAATAAATAAAGGAGTATGCTGACACAGAGACTCTGTGGGGGCAGAAAGATTAATTTAGATAGGGTTGTCATGCAAAACCTTTCTGAGGGGGTGACATGAACTGATGCCCTAATGATAAGAAGTTGGTCCTGTGAAAGTCAGAGGGAGGAGCATTTCAGACTGAGTTAGCATCACATGCAAAGGCCCTGAGGGCTAGAAATAAAATTACTGGCATGTTCAGAGAGCAAAGAGAATATGAGCCTCATGGAGCATAATGACCAGTGTAGAGGGTGGTTTGAGTTGATGTTGGAGACTGGATTTTATTTCAAGTGCAGTGAGAAGCCAATAGAGGATTTTATATAACAGAGTTATGTATATTTTTTTAAAAAAAGATTGCTTAGCTACTGTGTGGCAAGTGGACTTTTAAGAAAAGCAAGAGTCAAAACTGGAAGTCCACTTAAAGACTGTTGCTGTAATTCAGTCAGTCACTGATGGCAGCTTGAATTAGCAGGTGGCCCTGGAGAGAAGAGAAGGTTGTGGAGACAGGACATCATTTGCAGGTGGAGCTGCCAGGACTTGCTGACACCTGGGATGTGAGAGGTGGTGGAAGAGAAAATCAAGGATGACACATGGGTTTCTAGCATGGCAGCTGGATGGTTGGAAATGCCATTTACTGAAATGGTTTTACTGAATGGGTTTACAAGGGAGCATCAGAATTACTTTAGTCTTTATTACAAAGCATGACTTCTCCCCTGGCAAAAGAAAGAATTGTTTATTTGGTGCTTCTTAGTCTATCATAATATTCCATCTCTCTATCATAATATGCATCTGGTCTATTCATATTACCCAATGCCATGTGATCAAACTCACACCACGGCTTTCATCCGGTTTGGTATAAGGGCCCAGCACAGTGCTTGCCACATGGCAAATGTTAAATGGATATGTTGCATTAAGCTGAGTTATATTAAATAAAACTGAAAAATCTCATCATTTTAACAAGAAACATAGGCAAGGGATCTATTCTTTCAGAAGCTATCAGTGCTATCTCTCTGGACCTAAGGATAAAAATTCTGTTTCAACATATGTGTTTCAGGGACATTTTGTACAAAATTATTTTAAAAATATAGCCCCTCTGGCCTTTGCCCATAATACACTTATGCAAAAATGTCTGTTCAGTCTGTTCAGTTTAGTTGGTATGTCAAGGAGACAAATATAATCGAATATTGACTCTGATGCACTAAGACACAGCCCAGGAGAAATATCACCCAGAGTAGCTGCTTCAGAAAGAAAGAACAGACGTTCAGGAACACAGGAAGTCCTCAGCCTGGCCAAACACTGCCTTCTGCTTATCTTTTGGATTTATCTCGACTTGCCTAGTATATCTTCATACAGATGACAGATGTTTTTAATGAGAATATTTTATCACAAAATTAACAAGCTAAGGATCTCATTCTTCAGCAATTAATGCCCATTCATTCCTAATTTCCATGAAAGTTGTTGGTGAAAATTCATAATATATCTTTCCCATTTAGGCAGCAGTACATAAAATGGATACTCAAACTGCATTACTAGGCTCAAAATAGATTATTTCTTTACCTCTTTTGTGGAGGTAAGAGAAAAGGGGAAATACAAATCAAGAAAAGATTGCAAAACAAAGATGACATTCTTGTGAAAATGTATGCTGTGGGAGTAAAATCAATGAAATTATCATTCTGCGCAATCTGGTAGTTAGTGACTGTATATTAGACTGGTGAGCACAAGCTGAGTATGGAGTTTGCACAAGCATCTTGGTAATTGAAGCTCACTCAGAATTTCATATCCTCCTTCTGTCTCTGAAATATGAATAAGCAAGGCAAGGGAGCTTGTTGCCTGCACTGCACTAATTGACATGGCTTACCATTTCCCTAGCAAAGTGCAGATGTAGACAAATGTAGCTTAAAGAACTAGATATCCTCAATACTCAGGTTATTTTTTTTTTCTAGAGTTTTAGCTGAGCAATCTAGACCGGGATTGTTTCCAGCCCTAAAGGTTACAGCGAGTCAGAAAAAAGTGGACAACTCCTGTCAACCCGCGTTCCAGTTGGAAATCGAGGGCGATGTGTCCCATGTTGATCCCACTAACCCTCTTTAGGTCCTAACCCCTAATACACTGAGGTTCTGCAAGGGTTTTGTACTTGCTGTTCCTTTTTCCTCAACTCTTCACATGCCTCACGCCTTCCTACATCTCAGATCAATGACTGAAATGTAGAGCAGGGAAGTGTGGAGGTGAGCCGGGTTCCCTGAGTGGAATCCAGCCCCGCCGTTTATCAGGGATGTGACCTTGAACATCAGTTGAACAACCTCACTGTGCTGTGTCGTCATCAGTCAAATGAGGGTAGCAATACCTACCTCAGAGCTCACTCTGTGTGTGAAATTATGTGTAAAGTGCTTTGAACGGTGACAAAACAGCAGTACAGCATCAAGAACTTCCCTAAGATATGCTCCACAAATTATGCTTAAAAAAAAACAGATTATACAGAGTAAGTGGATAACATTATCCTTGTTTTAAAAATGTTTGTGGATAATGATAGAGAAAACGGAAATCCAACTCTACATAATGCTAACAGTCATAAACCTTAAAGCAGTCAACTTTTAGTAGTAAAATGTTCAGTTCTTAATTTTTTTTCTTTCTGCTTCTCTGTTTTCTCATTTTTATGCAATGATTAGAGACTGTTCAATTTTTTTTTTAATGTTTGGTAAAAGGGATAACTACAGCTTACTGGACCTAAAAGGCACTTAGAGATCCCCCAATTTATTCTTATTCTTCCAGAAAGAAGGAAACTAAGAATGAGAGAAATAAGTCAAAACAGCAGTGGGATCAAATTCTTGGCCCCCAGTCACCATACTATTTAACTGAGGTTCAGAAAAGCTTTTTGGGTCTCTAGATTCACCTATTTATGTTGTGATTTTTGAAATTTTTATTTTGGGAATTCTAAATAACTATATATTATGTGTAGTGTTCATCTCTAGAAAGTAGTATAAAACTGAGAGCTAGACAAATGTGAGATAATTTTATACCAGAGTTTTTATTTATTTATCTAGATATTTTAAAATTTGCTTGAAACAATAAAATAACCTATCATATGGGAGAGGGCACCTGTTGCTTGGGTACCGTGAAAGAAAAATATTTCATTGAGAAAAATAGATCATAATTATTTTTTTTACCAGAGATACTAAACTAGTCCATGGATCAATATTAGCCTAATTGCTTGTTATTAATGACCATGAGTTTGCTCTATCGTGTGCTTCCTACACAGATTGTAAAGAACTGTACCTCTTATTTCCATAAACAAAGGTAATAGGCTACCCATACCAAAGTAGCATGACTATGAAAGAAATCATAGATTTATGTAATAATCATAATAGCTATATTTTTTTTTCTGTCTTTAGTCATTACCCCTAACTTGCTCTAAAATGGCTAAAGATGGGAAAAAACTAGCAGAGATTAGGACAGTCTTGGGAAAATGAGATAATGTCTGCAAGGTTGTTTATGTACTTTATATGCACAGGTACGTAACTGAGCATGAAAAATTACTGTATGGCCCTTGCCTTTTTTCTGTGTTTCCCGTGAGACTGGCTAGGGACTGGTTCGGCAGTTCCTTAGTTTGCTTATTAGAACCAAGGCAAATGTTGAACAGTTTACAGCGAGTGTGTATCTGATGGATCCTTGCTTTGCACATTGGTTGTTGAATGTTTTTGAATATTATCCCTAATTAGAACTCTCAACAGAAGAGCTGCTAGGGAATAGGAAACACTGGATTTTTCCTATCTTAGAATTTCAAGTTCACTCTCTGTGTCTCTTTCTTTCCCTTCTCCTTTCCTATATTTATATACATTGATAAACTTATACATGTAGGATATGTGTGTATAAATATACATGTGTTTATATACACAAAATATATTGTCTTTGTGAAGTTAAAATTTAAACCACTTTTTGAATATTATTATACTTCACTGTAAATTTAAATTATTAAAAATTGGTGTTTTCAATATAACCAAAATAGCTGATCATTTTTTCCCAAGCCCTGACCCATTTCCCCAAGCTTTATTTTAATTAGCCATGAAAACTTTGCATTCAAAGCAAAGTTTTGAATGCTTCAGCACCAAAGCATTTATTGTTTTCTGTGTACATAAAATTTTAACCTACTGGACAGGAGACCGGCTGATGACCCCAGAAGCCTAGAGTTTCAGAGCAGCCTAAGGTAGAACAGAAATAGGTGTGCTGAACGTAGGATTAAGAGTGTCCATGATTGATGCCAACCAGCTTTGTCTTATTTGTTGTGGTGTCCCCTAGGATGCAGGAAAAGAAGGGTAGCACTAAAAATCAGGAAGGAAAAAAGCCATAGGATTCTGGGCTGTGGTCCCACATCTGCCACTAACGTGAGACAAAACCTGTCACTTCGTTTGTCCTCAGTATTCTTAAGCTATAAAAATGAGGGATTTGTAATAAGTTATGTCTAAGGGTTCTTCTGTGTTTACTTCTGAGATTCCAGTCTACCTTGCTTTATTCCAGTTTCAGCATTTGCATAGGCCACATGATATCAAACACAGCTCAACACATAGATATTGTTCATTGGATTAGATTTCTTCCTAGCACTAACAATGAATCCTAGTGCAAAACTAGAGCATCATGGACCATTTTGTGAACCTTCACCTCAATGACCGTTAGATCTCCTAGTGGCTCAGAAGACTACATTTGCTTCAAATTGCCAAGTTTAAGATCAATGACTGAAAAGTGTGAAAGAGAAAAATAGAATATTCCAGAGTATTCTGGGTTATCTGTGTAGTGTAATGTATTCTTCACTATGATGCTACCATCTGTTCATGGTAAACTTTCCTAATATTGCCCCAAATTGGGTTAGATCCTCAAGTGAACCTTAACAGACATGATGTTGTGTTCTTGAATACATCTGCTTCAATTGTAGGCCATTTAATTAGCCTAGCTGTCAGATTTAAAAAACTAGTCATTAAGACAATCATTTTTTGATTGTAAACTTGATCTACAACACTTTTTGATGACTTAAACTTTAGACTGAGAAGGACAAAACTTCTGCCTGGGGAACAAGCAGAGATGTATCCTTGACTTGCACAAGATTTTTATATTACCTCAGATCTAAAGTTTATTCTTGGAGAAGGCAATGGCACCCCATTTCAGTACTCTTGCCTGGAAAATCCCATGGATGGAGGAGCCTGGTAGGCTGCAGTCCATGGGGTCGCTAAGAGTCAGACACAACTGAGCGAATTTGCTTTCACTTTTCACTTTCATGCATTGGAGAAGGAAATGGAAACCCACTCCAGTGTTCTTGCCTGGAGAAACCCAGGGATGGGGGAGCCTGGTGGGCTGCCATCTATGGGGTCGCACAGAGTCAGACACGACTGAAGTGACTTAGCAGCAAAGTTTATCCTCAAACACATTTCTTTATTTAACTCTCATTTCTAATTACATCTTTTCTGTGGTTTTGTCACAGCAATCATATCTTGCATTAATACCACATTTGAGGATCTTTGGGTGTAAAACATGTTTTGTGAGAAAAACATCTAAATGACTAAAGGATGTGAGACATTTTGCTAAACTGCCACTGCTAATCTGATTTAATGGTGTCTTAATATTTTGAAGCCTTGACAAACTTAGGAACTTGGAGTCAGCTCTAGACCTCAGGCGTAGTCAGATTCATTACAGGTCCATGGGGCCAAAGCTGGTGGATGGTCACTTCACTGGTCAGTTAGAAAGCATCTGTTAAGTACCCATTGTGTGTTTGACACTATAAAATAAAAAGATGTGGTCAGAGCCCCTGGGAATCTCTAGTCTTAGACAACTACAAATTAATGAAAGGTCTAAAGTTTCATTCTTATTGGAATTATTGAACTGAGTTCCAGGAAACACATTTATAGATAGGGATTTCAAATGAAAGAGGACAGGAGAGATGTCCAGCCTAGAATAGAGATGACCTGGGCATTCATTTGATGATGGCTTTGACCAAGAAACATTGATATTTTAGGAATCAGTGAAATAAAATGGACTGCAATGGGTGAATTTAACTCAGATGACCATTATATCTACTACTGAGGGCAAGATCCGTTACAAGAAATGGAGTAACCTTCATAGTCAACAAAAGAATCTGAAATGCAGTACTTGGGTGCAATCTCAAAAGTGACAGAATGATCTCTGTTCATTTCCAAGGGAAACCATTCAGTATCACAGTAATCCAAGTCTGTACCCCAACCAGCAATCCTGAAGAAGCTGAAGTCGAATGGTTATATGAAGACCTACAAGACCTTCTAGAACTAACACCCAAAAAGCATGTCCTTTTCATTATAGGGGACTGGAATGCAAAAGTGAAAAATCAAGAGATACCTGGAGTAACAGGTAAGTTTGGCCTTGGAGTACAAAATGAAGCAGAGCACAGGCTAACAGAGTTTTGCCATGAGAACTCTCTGGTCATAGCAAACACCCTCTTCCAACAACACAAGAGATTACTCTACACATGGACATCACCAGATGGTCAATACCGAAATCAGACTGATTGTATTTTTTGCAGCCAAAGATTGAGAAGCTCTAAACAATCAGCAAAAATAAGACCAGAAGCTGACTGTAGTTCAGATCATGAACTCCTTATTGCAAAAATCAGACTTGCATTGAAGAAAGTGGGGGAAAACCATTAGACCATTCAGGTATGACCTAAATCAATTCCCTTATGATTATACAGTGGAAGTGACAAACAGATTAAAGACATTAGATCTGATAGACAAAGTGCTTGAAGAACTATGGACGGAAGTTCGTAACATTGTACAGGAGGCAGTGATCAAGACCATCTCCAAGAAAAAGAAATGCAAAAAGGCCAAATGGTTGTCTGAGGAGGCCTTACAAGTAGCTGAGAAGAGAAGCTAAAGGCAAAGGAGAAAAGGAAAGATATGCCAATCTGAATGCAGAGGTCCAAAGAATAGCAAGGAGAGACAAGAAAGCCTTCCTCAGTGATCAGTGCAAGAAACAGAGGAAAACAAGAGGATGGGAAAGACTAGAGATCTTGTCAAGAAAATTAGAGATACCAAGGGAACACTTCATGCAAAGATGGGCTCGATAAAGGACAGAAATGGTATGGACCTAACAGAAGCGTAAGATATTAAGAAGAGGTGGCAAGAATGTACAGAAGAATTATATTAAAAAGATCTTCATGACCCAGATAACCACGATGGTGTGATCACTCACCTAGAGCCAGACTTCCTGGAATGCGAAGTCAAGTGGGGCTTGGGAAGCATCACTACAAACAAAGCTAATGGAGGTGATAGAATTCCAGTTGAACTACTTAAAACCCTAAAAATGATGCTGTAAAAGTGCTGCACTCAATATGCCAGCAAATTTGGAAAACTCAGCAGTGGCCAAAGGACTGGAAAAGGTCAGTTTTCATTCCAATCCCAAAGAGAGGCAGTGCCAAAAAATGTTCAAATTACCTCACAATTGTACTCGTCTCACACACTAGCAAACTGATGCTCAAAATTCTCCAAGCCAGGCTTCAACAGTATGTGAACCGTGAACTTCCAGATGTGCAAACTGGTTTTAGAAAAGGCAGAGGAACCGGAGATCAAATTTCCAACATCTGTTGGATCTTTGAAAAAGCAAGAGAGTTCCAGAAAAACATCTACTTCTGCTTTATTGACTACACCAAAGCCTTTGACTGTGTGGATCACAGTAAACTGTGGAAAATTCTGAAGGAGATGGGGATACCAGACTACCTGACCTGCCTCCTGAGAAATCAAGAAGCCACATTTAGAACTGGACATGGAACAACAGACTGGTTCCAAATTGGGAATGGAGTACATCAAGGCTGTATATTGTCACTCTGCTTATTTAACTTATATGAAGAGTGCATCATGTGAAATGCCAGGCTGGATGAAGCACAAGCTGGAATCAAGATTGCTGGGAGAAATATCAATAACCTCAGATATGCAGATGATACCACCCCTTTATGGCTAAAAGCAAAGAACTAAAGAGCCTCTTGATGAAAGTTAAAGAGGAGAGTTAAAAAGTTAGCTTAAAACTCAACATTCAGAAAAGTAAGATCATGGCCTCTGGTCTCATCACTACATGGCAAATAGATGGGGAAACAATGGAAACAGTGACAGACTATTTTGGGGGGACTCCAAAATCACGGCAGATGGTATTGCAGCCATGAAATTAAAAGACGCTTGCTCCTTGCAAAAAATGCTATGACCAACCTAGACAGCATATTAAAGAGCAGAGACATTACTTTGCCAACAAAGGTCCATTTAGTCAAAGCTATGGTTTTTCCAGTAGTCATGTATCAGTGTGAGAGTTGTACTATAAACAAAGCTAAGCACCAGAGAATTGATGCTTTTGAACTGTGGTGTTGGAAAAGACTCTTGAGAGTCCCTTGGACTGCAAGGAGATCCAACCAGTCCATCCCAAAGGAAATCAGTCCTGAATATTCATTGGAAGGACTGATGCTGAAGCTGAAACTCCAATACTTTGGCCACCTGATAGGAAGAACAGACTCATTTGAAAAGACCCTGATGCTGGGAAAGATTGAAGGCAGGAGCAGAAGGGGACGACAGAGGATGAGATGGTTGGATGGCAGCACTGACTCAATGAACATGTGTTTGAGTAAGCTCTGGGAGTTGGTGATGGACAGGGAAACCTGGCATGCTACAGTCCATGGGGTTGCAAAGAGTTGGACACGACTGTGCGACTGAAGTGAACCGAACTTAACCAAGAAATGTTCATTGAGTGCCAGTTGTTTTCTTGTCACTAGGGATGCAGAAGTCTTTCTATGTCCTCTTAGATGGTGGCCTGGCTTAGGAGCCTAATTACAGACGGAATGGGGCCAGTTTAGGGTGGATGGCGAATTAAAGCAGGATTATTTAAGCTTCAGCTCTGATCAGAGCTGTCCAGGACCAGTGAAGGTACCATGAGATTATGCATATAATCAAGATATGCATGTAAGGAAGCCTGGCCTGGTCTTGGAGATCAGCTGAAGCTTCCATCTAACAGGGAGGATAAGAATTCCAGGAAGTGGACACAGTATTTGCTTAAACCATGAGTTGGCAAACTTCCTCCTGTAGGCAGATCTTGCCCATGGCCTGCTTTTGTAAATAAAGTTTAACATTTTTCTCCATAGAAATGTTAGGTATTTCTACTTAACTCCTAATTATCTGTAATTTGTGTTACTATTGTTAAGGATATCTTATTTTTAATCACATTCTCTATTTTACTTGTAAGTGATTGAGCATGGAAAACTTGGTGAAATCTTGTTAGTTCTATAATTTATTAATTCTGTCAACTCTCTCAAACTTTGCTATGTTCCCCATTTCTTCTAAGCCCAGTGCCTGGCCAACCCTTAGTTCATGGGCTACACACAACCCACCACCATTTTTGTAAATAAAATCTCACTGGAACATAGCCATGCCTATTTGTTTACATATTGTCTATGAATACTTTCTAGCTGTATGGCAGAGTTGAATCAGAGATTGAGTGTCTCACAAAATCTAAATAAAATCCTTGCTGTCTCTGTGCACAAAATATTATTAACCTTGTTCATCTCTGACCACACGATAATATCTTTAAATACTTGAAGACTGTCCATCAAGACTTGTTCTTTGTGGCTCCAAAGACTTGAACTAGGACCACAGTATACAAATTAGAGGGAGAGAGAGTTTAGTTCAAGTAGAGAGAACTTTTAGTAGTAAGAATATAAATGTACTTTGTCACAAAAAGACCAAAGTTGGCTTTCTTTCACCTATAAGGTGGTGGATTTATAATTAATTGCCCAAATGGCAAACTCTTAGCAAATTACTTCAGAACTTGTTACAAATCAGGACTGTCCCAGGCAAGCACAGATAAATAGCTACTCTACTTTCAGAGGATCCAGCTTTCTGGAACCCAAGGATTGAACCCAGGTCTCCTGCATTGCAGGCAGATTCTTTACCATTTGAGCCACCAGGGAAGCCCCCTTGCTGGAATAGCTCAGATTATCTCTGCACCGTAACTGTTGAGAAGTAAGGAAAGAGATGCAGGTTTGAATTAGGTCAGTGGGGTTTGTTTTCGCCTCCCACAGATTTCTCTGTGGGAGAAATATATGTATATATGTATGTATTTGTTTGTTTATTTATTTATGGCTGTGCCAGGGACGGAGGAGCCTGTTGGGCTGCCGTCTATGGGGTCGCGCAGAGTCGGACACGACTGAAGCAACTTAGCAGCAGCAGCAGCAGCAGCTGGTCTTAGTTGCAGCTTGCAGGATCTTTAGCTGTAGCATGTGGGATCTAGTTTCCTGACCAGATAGGTCCCCTGTATTGGGAGCACGAAGTCTTAGCCACTGGACCATGAGGGAAGTCCTTCTCACAGGTTTTTGAAGTCACATTAAAACCCCACATGTAACAAGTGAAAGACAACCTTCAAGTGTCTTATTCTTCTTTTCCAGCACTGGGGAAGTTCTTGTTTGCACAATTGTTGGCTCTAACTCAGGGGAATTCAGTGATCAGGGAATGAGCAGTGATAGAGAGTCCTTGGACAGTCCCCTCGATCCTACAGTGTCTCCTTCAACCCAGGGCAAAACAAGGCTTTCCTGAAAGAATAAAGTTCTGAACTCAGCCAAAGAAACTAGTATGCCTAATCAGATATTTCCAAATATTTTTAGAGAAATGGGTTTTATATCATATGACTTATTCCTCAAGAACAGCCATGTGGGAGCTCTACATAAGACAGTCTTTTGCAGTTTTTCTTCAGTAGTAAGTCCCACTCTGTGGAAGCTGGTAAAAGTCCCTTCTGTGGTTTAATTTACAAGCATAGATTCCAGCTAAGGCAGGTGTTGGCAAAATCTTATGGCACAAAATTCTGCAAACTGGCCTCCTTCTGCCAAGACAGCGCTCTGCAAATTGTAGTTAAACAAGCGTGGTGTGTGGCTAATTTCTCTTTTATAGTCTGCAATTTGGTGGTTATTTTGTCACATTCTGGTTCTCACAGACATCAGTGTCAGCATTAATAGTTTTTCCAGTTTTGAAAGGAGGACAGTCATTGCCACAAGGGTTGTCTGCAGAACCCAGGCTCATGATTGGCTTTGTCACTGGTGGGATGTGCTTACTTGTCATCTCCCCGTGACTAGTCCATGATGTCTGTTACCGCTTGGTCCAAAGCTTTAACCCGTCATGGTTGCTACAGAAGTTCCCTGGAAGGCAGCATCAGCATCAGCCGGGAACTTGTGAGAAATGAACATTCTCAGGCCCATGTCAGCTTACTAATTCAGACACTCATATCCTCCAGGTGATATAAAGTTTGAGAATACTGGTTTTGGAAAAAACACCTAGAAATTTGTAGCATGCCTTCCTTAGAAAATAATCATGGTTATTGCATAAACCATAGAAGAAGATCAAACTAGGCAACCCTAAAGGAAATCCTAAATATTCATTGGAAGGACTGATGCTGAAGCTGAAGCTCCAATACTTTGGCCACCTGATGTGAAGAACTGACTCATTAGAAGAGACCCTGATGCTGGGAAAGGCAGGAGGAGAAGGGGACGACAGAGGTTGACATGGTTGATTGGCATCACTGACTCGATGGACATGAGTTTGAGCAAGCTCCTGCAGTTGGTGATGGACGGGAAAGCCTGGCATACCGCAATCCATACGGTTGCAAAGAGTTGGGCACGACTAAGCGACTGAAGTGACTGAACTGATTCCATAAACTGTCTGAGCCAGGTGACGCTAGTGGTAAAGAACCCAGCTGCCAATGCAGGAGACATAAGAGCTGACTCCTGGGTTCCATCCCTGGGTCGGGAATATCCCCTAGAGGAGAACGTGGCAACCCACCCCAGTAGTCTTGCCTAGAGAATTCCATGGACAGTGGAGCCTGGCAGGCTATACAATCCAGTGGGTCACAAAGAATCAGACACAACTGAAGTGACTTAGCATATACATGCACATACATTCCATAAACAATTAATTGTTGCCTGCATTTGCCACATTACTATGCAAGGCTTTGGAAAAGGGTAACTACAAATGTCATGAAGATAATAATCAGGTTTGTGATTTGCACATTGTGCCCCCGTGGTTATGGTTGGTGTTAAATGAATGTTTATTGAATTCATTAGAATGTAAATACAGCTAAGCCCCTACCTCCTAAAGACTTCCATGTATCAAATTTCAAGGGACATAGCTTTCACTGTTGTGGTGGTGGCATAGTTCTTACTCCCATGAATAGAAAACATTGACAATGCATCTTAATAAATTAAAACCTTTTTCACCTTATGTTTAAGATTGTAGATATAGATGCCTCTATTTAGAATTGAAAGCAAGAGTTTTCTCCAATGTATTAGATTGGCCAAAACATTTTTGGGTTTTTCTATAAGATATTATGGGGAAAATCTGAACAATTTTTTGGACAATCCAATATATATTTTCAGTCAGGAGAAAGGAAATATTGCTGAGATTATATGACCTGGTTGATCCTGACAACATTGTATGCACTTTAGCTTCAGCTTTACCTTGGTTATGTAGACGCACCTAGACCTTTCTATCTTCCCACCTTTCCAGATAGTTTGAAGATAGAAAAAGGATTCTGAAGCAGTTCCATCAATGGCATCACTTTTTGCCTAATTATTCTATAAATCACCAGAGCAGCTGTAGGCCAATTAAGTTCAAAAATGTGCAGGTGGTCAGAGGAATGACTAGAAAAAAATGCACTCCTGTTTTAAGGGACCTTGTGTTTCTTAAAAAATATAAAAGGCAACAGCTTTTTAAATTGAGAGTAGCAAAGGGCCAAAATAGTTTTAAAATGAAAGAAATAGTCAAATAAAAATGTAACGTGTACCAGATGTAAGCAAATTAAATGGAACACTGCACAGGTGTTCCAAAAAACGTTCATAATGTAGTTGAAGAGAATGGCTTCTTTCATTTTGTTATGACTTAAATGCGAGGACAGCCTTTATATACAACTAAAAATGTTTAAATAGCAGTGAATCCGTGCCACCCCATGTCTGATCCCAACTCTGTGTCCTGCAACCACTGCCGTAAATGAAGTACCATCTTCATCATTACTGAGAACAGTTACTCAGCTCCTGTAGCCGTAAATAGAGATCACTGTGTATTCACCCAGAAATCACTCCATGTGACCACATAAACAACCTGCACAGATTATGTTTTCTCACATTTTAGAAAAACATAGTCTGAAGTGAGTGAACTTGACCAATCGCCATGATAATGCTTAAAAACAACTTCCATGCCCGAGAAGACTTAAATGTTTTTCTTAATGACTATTATGTGTCCCAGTATAAAGGGCCACATTGCCCCATCTTACTCCCTTTCACAAATCCCTACCTATTACAGTTTGTTTTTTTTCCCCCCATATGCCTTGAACTGAGCTGAGATTTGCGAGGAACAGAAAAAAATCACAAGTACTTCCATTCCTCAAAGAAGTGAAAGTACAACAGAAGACATGGCAAGTGTATAAATAGCTATAAACATGATAGAAAACAGCAGTGCTATTTGAGAGTGCCCAGAAGTTTATTTGTAAAATGTTTTATGTTGGTTTTCTTACTGAGCACTTATTAAGTGTGGAGACGAAGACAAAAGCTAGCATGAAACAGACAGACATATTACTTGATATCATGGGGTTTACAATCTGTATGGAAGACAGAACTAACCATGAGAAATACATATGATAATTAACATAAAGGAAAGAAGATATTCACAGAGAGTGACAGCAGGCACCTATTTTAGATAATGTGATCAGAAACACTTCTCAAAGGGGGAGTCTTTTGAGCTGAGACTTGAAGCAAAAGTCATCCATGTAAAAGTCATGGGGAACAAAGGAAAAATGAAAACATATAAAAGTGTCCATAGAAACACTTGCATGTGAACGTTCATGGTAACATTATTCATTAAACAGCAGTGAAAACCATGCCATTCCCAAACCATGCCATAGCCAAAGAAGAAGCAACCTAAATGACCATCAACGGGTAACTTGGGTTGAATTTTGTGCCCCCAAAAGATATTATATGTTGAAATACTAACCTCCAGTACCTAAGAATACAACCTTATTAGGAAATAAATTAGTTAGATGAGATCATTTTGGAATTGGGTAAATCTTTAACCCAATATGGCTGATGTCTTTATAAGAAAACAGTGGGAAGACCCATGGAGAGAACATCATACAAATCAGAGGTTGGACTGTCAGAGCTGCAAGCCATGAAACACCCTGAATATTGATGACCAGCACCACAAGCCAGGACGAGGCAAGGAAGGATACTCCATGGTCTCAAAGACAGCACAGCCCTGTCGACCTCTAATCTTCAGAATTGTGAGAGAGTGAATCTATTTTGCTTGAAGTCACTTAGTCTGTGTCTCTTTCCAAGGACAGTCCTAGGAAACTAATACAGCTGGTGAACAGATGATTAAAATATTTTTCTTCTGTACAGTGGAATATTATACAGGCATAAAAAAGAAGGAATCATTGATACAAGCCACACCAGGGATGAACTTTGATAACATTATGCCAAGTAAAAGAAGCCAAATGCAAAAGACCATATGTTATATGATTTCATTTATATGTAATGTCCAGAAAAGGCAAATCTATAGACAAAACAAATTAGTGGTTGCCTGAGGCTAGGACTGCTTCTGGGAATTAACTGTAAATAGGCATGAGGGATATTATTTGGGGGATGGAAGTGTTGTAAATTGAGTTATGGTGATGATTGCCCAACTCAGTCCATTTATTAAAAATCATTACATTATATGTTTTTAAAAAGAAGTCATAGGAGACCGTGAGAGCTGAGGCAAAAAGGTTTGATACTTTTTGGTCATTTACAGACTGCTGTGGGCTAGAGCATAGAGCCTGCTGAGGAAAGGGTACAGGATGCTGAAGGAGAGGACTTTGAGTCTAAGCCATAATGGGTGAGATTTTAGGATAAGCAATTAATATAATAGTTCAGGGGGCCTCAGACACTAAGTAGTGATGTTTCAATTGCTTAGGACAAAGCTGTGTGAGATAGTTTTTATCCTTGGTGTATCTTTCATAGCTGGATTATGGAAACCAGGTTTGTATGTAGTGTTTATAGAACAAGGGGACTAGGAATACCTGATCATGGCTGACACAGCCTTGACCCCCATATTTTCACTTTATCATCTCATCTCCCTTCCGTGCATGAGGCACTGCAGTGGAAGTTGTCGTGATATCCTGGGAGGACAAAAGACCTTTTCTCTTGGAGTTCTCTTGTGGCACTCTAGATCAGAATCTGCCTGCCAGTGCAGGAGATACAGTTTCGATCCTTGGTCCAGAAAGATTCCACATGCCACGGAGCAACTAAGCCTGTGCACCACAACTACTGAACCCAAGCGCTAGAGCCCACGGACCAAAACTACTGAGCCGTGTGCTGCAGCCACTGAAGCCCATGCGCCTAGAGTCCATGTTCCGCAGGAGAGGATGCCTCAGTGAGAATCGCACACACCACAGCACAGAGTAACCTCCACTCAGACAACTAGAGAAAGCCTGTGCAACCAAAAAAGAGAGAGAGAGAGATGAAAAAAAAAAAAAAAAGAACCTCTTCCTCTCAAGGCAGTTGTTTTTTAATTAACACTGCTTTTAGAGTATACAGCCACACACACAGCACTCAAAGGTGTTAGCTTGCTCCTGCACTCAGAGTCATACTACTGATATTTATGGGATGATGAGTCACTTGTATGGGCTGTTTGTTAGCAAGTTCAGCAGAAGTGTGTGAATGCAGGTGTTAGTAAGCACTGTCTCTTTATGGTCCAGCTGTGTGGCACATGCTCTAGGAAAGGCAAAAGGACTCAGAGACTGGCCACAAAGGGAGGAATGGTTTTGTATCTGAGGGTGTCACACATGGATTTAGTATATTTGAATTTAGTTTGGGAGTGTTACTCCCGAAGTGGTGAGAGGCCATAGGAAAAGATTTAGACCAGAAATCAGGGACCAGGCTTGCAACCTTGAATGCTGGTCTGTTGTGAAACTTAAGACAAACTGTTTAACCCTTTTGGGATTACAGGCTTGCTTGTAAAAGACAGAGACAGACTAGAACTGTGATTTCCATTTTGGTGGAGGGTTTAAGATTCTTTTTAGAACAGGTTGTTGCTAGGTATAGGTCCTTTCTTCAGAAAAGTGTACATCTGTGAATGCCAATATTGAGAATCCTGAACTGGGACTTCACTGGTTGTCCAGTGGTTAAGACTCCATGCTTCTAATGCAGGGGGCCCAGTTCAGTCCCTGGTCAGGGAACTAAGATTCCACAAGCCTGTGGCATGGCCAAAAAAAATTCTATTAAAAGAAATTGCTGAACCAAATGATCTCAGAGATGCCTTCCATAGCCAATCCTCTCTGTCAGTCTATGAAAAGAAAATAACAAAATGACGATGTTCAGCTTTGCACAAAGTGAAGTCACTCAGTCGTGTCTGACTCTGAGACCCCATGGAATGTAGCCTACCAGGCTTCTCCGTCCATGGTATTCTCCAGGCAAGAATACTGGAGTGGGTTGCCTTTTCTTTCTCCAGGTCTGACGACATACGTCCCAACAAATCTAGCAAGGCTATTAGATCATCTGACTCAAGGGGTTGATTTTTTCTTTTTTGCACATTGAAGACATTCCCTTGCTGCTTCTCAGGCTATGAAGCTGCAGATAAAGAGGGTCACTCTGCAAAACACATAGAATTGTTTCTCTGAGCCATTGTTCCTGTCCCCATCCATACCTTACTTTGAACCTTTTCATCTGAATCCTTTGATCTTTTTTTTCTCTAACTGTAGGAAACCTAAAGAAGAGATGAAATGGAGGATCCTATCATGTTTTAGTGAGCTAGATAATTTTAAACTTTATATTGCCACAGTTGAATCAGAGGCCATAGAAAATGACTAGAAATTGAACAGAAATGAATGTATCAAAACAACTAGAGTAGTGGTAGACAGCATTAAGAATGACTGATGAGAAATAATTAATAAGCATTTAGTTATAAAGCATGGACTTAATTTGTTAGGCTTTGACACCTTGGCTATGATTGTACAGTAACTTTTTGAAATATTGGAAAGTAAGAAAATAGGATCTTTAGGGTAAAACTACCATTGGCAAGATGAGTATCACTTACAGGCTATTTCCTATATTTACTACCTATTATTCTTTTATCATCATTTCAGAATATAATAAAAATATATGAATTTTGTGTTACCTTGCATATACCAATTTATGACTCATTCAGATTGGCCTTCAAAAGTGAAAGATAATTTGTGGTTATAAACTAATTACTCAGAAATGTTCTTTACAGAGACCCAACTAAAGCATGCACATATTTTTTAACATATTTTAAATTTTCTGCAGTATGTTTCCAAAAAAAAATAATAATGTGGTATTAATGGTGACTAGGACTTAACCACCCCCCTCCTTTTTTCTTCCATGACTACATTTTTAACAAAGTGTTTTTGAGAAGCAGAGTTGTCCACATGGAGAATTTAATCCTAGGCAGATGGTGTGGTGCTGGAATACACATTTCCTCCAGCAGTAACTGGGAAAGAAGCCATGATTCATGGCTGTTGGAGATAGGAGCCTCTTTAAGTGAAGGGATTAATTACACACACAAGGATGTATAGGAACATCCTACATTAACACAAAAACACTTGTGTATGTCTTAAAAGAATCTCCAAGGCTTAGTTCCTTTGTTTATTCACAGGGGTGATGGGCGAATATGAACCAAAAATAGAAGTGCAGTTTCCAGAAACGGTCCCGACCGCAAAGGGAACAACGGTGAAGCTGGAATGCTTTGCGTTAGGAAAGTAAGTCCTGGTTTCTCTCCTCCATTGTCCTCCCTCCAGCTTGGGCAAGTCAATTCTTTGCACTGTTCACAGTAATGGTTTATGAAGTAACTGAAAAGCAAGCCAAGCCTCTCTCACTGTGATCCTGTGTGTGCCTCTTTGATTCTGTCCTCTCATCATGGAGAAGGGAGGTGGCATGCCGTGCGAGGACTTAGCTGCCACTGTGGACACGGCCACAGAGGAGAGGAGAATGGGCAGTTCTGAAAGTGTTTCATTCTGTTACGATAACCTGTAATGTGCATGTTGTCTGACCCAGAATGACAGGAAAACAGTGGCCTTCATCTGAGGTACAGTGAAGTTGACTGTTTGGAAAAAGGTAGAATTTCATTTGGGTCCCAGCTTACAGAGTGTGCATCAAATTTTTCTTCTATTTCTTTTTAAATTGAAAGTCTCTTCTTTCTAGTTTTTTGTTAAATTTTATTTTATATTGAAGTATATTTGATTTACAATGTTGTGTTAATTTTTGCCCTATAGCAGAGTGATTCATTGATACATATATACATTCTTTTTCATGTTATTTTCCATTATGGTTTATCACTGGATATTGAATACAGTTCCCTGTGATATACAGTAGTACCTTGTTGTTTATTCATTCTCTGTATAATCATTTGCATCTGCTAATCCCAAGCTTTCAATCCACACCTCCCCCAACTCCCTCTCCCTTGTCAACCATAAAACCGTTCTCTATCTTTGTGAGTCTGTTTCTGTTACATCCTTTAAGTTCAGTCACTCAGTCAATTCTGACTCTTTGCAACCCCACGGACTGCAGCACACCAGGCTTCACTGTCCATCACCAACTCCCGGAGCTTGTTCACACTCAGGTCCGTCAAGTCGGTGATGCCATCCAACCATCTCATCCTCTGTCGTCCCCTTCTCCTCCTGCCTTCAATCTTTCACAGCATCAGGGTCTTTTCCAGTGAGTCAGTCAGTTTTTGCATCAGGTGGCCCAAGTATTGGAGCTTCAGCTTCAGCATCAGTCCTTTCAATAATTATTCAGGACTGATTTCCTTTACAACTGTCTGGTTTGATCTGCTTGCAACCCGAGGGACTCTCAGATAAGTTCATTTGTGTCGTATTTTAGATTCCGTATACAAGCAATAGCATCTTCTTTCTACTTTGGCTAGAGGTTGGCAAGACCTGATATTCTCTAAGGAGTCTCTGTTTTACAGAGTCATCTCAAAATTATTCACAACTTTATTATTCAATCTGTGGAGTTTTCTCAGTTAAGCCTACTTGGGAACCAGTTAAATTATCCCTAGAGTGTCTGTCAGAGAGCATAAAGAAAATGAAAAATAGATCAGTTAAGATTTTGCCAGTAACCCTGCAGAAAAGGTTTGGCATCAGTGATAAAAACTTTCACCTGAAATAAGAATTTTTAGTCATTGGTGCACTTTAATGATGCATGTGAATCTCTGTAGCCAACCTCATTTATCCAGTTAACCCACTGCCAACTCCTCACCCTTTTCCTGGGCCCAGATGTGGGTTAAGGCAGGGACACTAACTTTTGCTCAGCTTCTGTTTTAGCAAGTAATCTATATTCACATCATTTTTTATTTCACAGCAACCATGCAAGAAAGTTGTTCCATTTTTTTTTTTCAATTTTATTTTTAGTTCTAAAGAAAGGATTCTTTTGCTTTTCCTGTTTTCAAGTCAGGGCAGTATACTCTACAGTAGTATCTTTACTTGGGGGCCGAAAAATACAGCACTCATTCTTTATTTTCTGAAAACTTACTCCATTAAATACATTATGACATAGCTATAGGAATGAACACTGTACTGACATTAAAAGTCAGCTTGTAAAACAACATGTAAGACCTGGAAAATGCCCATTATTTATCACTAAGAGACTAAAAGTAGATTGCTAAACAGTCAAAGATGGTCCCATTTTTTATTTTATATATGCTCAGATGCTTCGATCATGTCTGACTCTTTGTGACCCCATAGACTATAGCCTGCCAGACTTCTCTGTCCATGGGATTCTCCAGGCAAGAATACGGGAGTGGGTTGCCATGCCCTCCTCTAGGAGATCTTCCAGACCCAGGGATCGAACCCACATCTCCTGTATCTCCTACATTGCAAGGCAGATTCTTTACCACTCAGCCACCAGGGGAGCCCATTTATTTATATATATATATATATATA
>NW_011495035.1:9234237-9249334 GCF_000754665.1 Bison bison bison
TGTTCCCACATTCAAAGGGAGTATGAATTAAACTCCATTCACACTACTTGAATGGCACTAGAATGAAGACAAAGGACCCAAATTGGGCTCCTCCAGTCTACACAGAAGTGTTTGGATACACACATGCAGCTGCGGAAACACATCATCACGGCCCACTTAAGAGCAGAAAGACTGTCTAAGAACAGTTATTTGTACTGGCACGTTTTAACTGTCTCATCACATGTAAAGATACCCATAATGTACTTTTGATAGAGCCCTTTCCATATTTTGAGTTAGTTTCTGCCTAATGAACTTAAATTCCTCTAAAACAAGTATAGTCGAGTTGATGGCTCTAATTTTTAAAATACCATCTCAGGTTTCCCAGAGAAGATTAGCAGGTTTTTAGTCTAGTTTCTTGTCTGTGTGTGCCTTTGTGAAAAATAAATAGATAAATAATTGTATCCCCTGCTAGGAAGCCGCAACTCAGAAGCTGTGGTTAGCTCGCTAAACCATTGATCTGCAGATTCAGTAATGCCCTTACAATTTAAGATGCATTCTAACAGTTTCAGCTGCAGGATGATAGATGCCTTGAGAGTACTTAAAGTCCCCACAGGTTGCCTCTTTCCTTATCTCGCTATTTTAAGATAACTTTCCCCAAACCACCCTCCTAATGGACTGCTAGAAGTTGGTAAGGGCCCACACAGGGTGTTCCAAGAGGCAAAAAGTGAAGCTGCCAGTTTCGTATCCACTGAGCCTTGAAACTGACACCACATCACTTCTGTCTTATTTTAAGTCATAGTAGCCACCTGGTTCAAGCAGAAGGGGTTCTGGACCACATCTTAGTGGAAGGCATTTTTAATTCTCCACATTTGTGCATGGACTTTTAAAAATTTTTGTATTTATGATCTTAAACAGATGCACTGGAAAAAATGTAACAAGCATATAAAAATCTGTTTTTATTTCATTGGTAATATTGTATATTATATGGAATACCTTCTTTAAGGGTAAGAAAGGTTATTTGATTTTAAGGGCTTCCCTGGTGGCTCAGCTGGTAAAGAATCTGCCTGCAATGTGGGAGACCTGGGTTCAATCCCTAAAGAAAACAGAATACATAATAGTACTAGAGATGTATCACTGAAATTATAATAGTGATACATGAATAAATGACTTTTGGGGAACACTGTCTAGTGCCAGCTATATAATGTTTGGAACCAAGAAGGAAGGAATTGTAACGAGCATAGATTCAAATAAAAGAAAGTTTCTCTAACATGATTCACTCCCTTTTTTTCTTGCCACCAGTCCAGTACCAACTATTATCTGGAGAAGAGCTGATGGAAAGCCGATAGCAACCAAAGCCAGAAGACACAAGTCAAATGGGATTCTTGAAATCCCCAATTTTCAGCAGGAGGATGCTGGCTTGTATGAATGTGTGGCTGAGAATTCAAGAGGGAAAAACGTAGCAAAAGGACAGTTGACTTTCTATGGTAAGGTAGTGATTCCAGTTTATCATTTGTTGACCTTCTTGGTATTAAAACCCATAAACTAGGAGATTTGCATTCAAGGTTTTTCAGAAGGATTGTTCAAAATACCATTGTGTAAAACCCTTTTTGCTGCCTAATTATCATCCCCTGGGTTGTTCTGGGTGGGGAAGGGGAGGTTGGGGGCAGTGGTGTGGAGACAGCAGAGGGGAAGATACAGGCTGATATGTTGAGGGATGCATATTAGTGTGAACACATTCACTAAGGACCTATTTTTCCTGCTGCCATCAAGCTGTAAACCTGACAAGGGAAAAGTTTTGTTATCCCTCCTCCTGATTTATTTATTTATTTCTAAAGCTCTCCGCTTTTCTTCCATTCAAATTTTGACTTGGAGGTCGTGTTAATCCTTGGTAATTGCTCCTATTTGGTAGCCATTTAATGTGGTACCATGAACATTTCAAAATGCATGCTGTCCAAATTTAGTTCTTATCAGAGTGGAGCATGACAAATCTCTCTCACCCCATAGACTCTTTCTGTGCAGCTGTTCCTATTCCAATCAAATCATCGGCATTGATCCAAACAGAACACAAATGTAAAGCTTCTAGCACGTGGTCATCCATTGAGCCTGTCTTGGAAACCCAGTTAGGGTATCATTTTGGAATCCAGAAAGGGATTTCATTTGATAGGCATTTTGAAATCAAACTGAGTTCTCCCAAGTTGGAACATGCCTGAATCCCATGCGGTGTTGAAAATAAATATTATAGATTGATAATTATTTAAGAATGGCTTAGGTGAACAACAATGTGTATTAAAGGGATAAGAGCAGTTCTTTAGGGGCAAGTTGTAGCAAAGACTTTAAACCTTCTGATGTCTTTCAACAACTGATACCACAAAAGTCTATTTATTTCATCGGGTCTTCTTCCAGAGTATTTTGGATTTCAGATATGGGGAAAAGATTTTGTTCAGTAGTCATGTAAGATTTTTTAGAAGCATGATTAGAAACTGGATGGAGCTTTTGAATATCAGCTAGCCTTCAGCAACCTTCCCATCTGGCATTTTGGATTCATACCTGTGGCGTTGCCCAAGGGATAATGAATGCACATGATGTTAGCCAGTCCTTCACGTGATAACTTGAGCACCAATTGTTTAAATAAATATGCACCTTTTAAAAATCACCCATCTTCCTTCAACAATACTAAATGATCAACTCTGCCCATGCCAAACAACAGATCTGATGCTTGATCTTTGCTCTTTCATAAACTATGATGGTTGACACCTTATTTGATTGGTTGAAAAGCAGAAGACATCACAGTTCATTGCTAGAAAAACTGAAGACTGAACGTTACTGATTTGTTCAGTGAGATGCAATCACTGTCTTAAGTGTTTCAGTTCAGTTCAGTCCGGTCGCTCAGTCATGTCCGACTCTTTGTGACCCCATGAACTGCAGCACGCCAGGCCTCCTTGTCCATCACCATCTCCCGGAGTTCACTCAAACTCACGTCCATCGAGTCAGTGATGCCATCCAGCCATCTCATCCTCTGTCATCCCCTTCTCCTCCTGCCCCCAATCCCTCCCAGCATCAGAGTCTTTTCCAATGAGTCAACTCTTCACATGAGGTGGCCAAAATACTGGAGTTTCAGCTTTAGCTTCATTCCTTCCAAAGAACTCGCAGGGCTGATCTCCTTTAGAATGGACTGGTTGGATCTCCTTGCAGTCCAAGGGACACTCAAGGGTACATTTTTCTCTTCAGTATAATAATCATCTCTCCTGCGTCAAGTAGGAGCAACCTGAAAATGTTCAGGTAAATGGCCAGTGTTTTCCTTTTTCAATTAGTTAGATTGATTTTTCCATTAAGTAGTTGTGATCCCTAAATGTTAGTTGTGTTGCTCAGTTAATTGATTGAAGTAATTTTTCACTTTCATGGTTTTCTTTGAAGTGAAATATCTGTTTTTCAGTATATTAAAAACATAGGAAATATCCTGTCACCAGGAGTTGGCACAGTGCTTTCTAGTAGGTCATAAGTTTCCTACACTGGAAACAGAAGATTCCAGAGTTAGTCTTCTGGAGAATCAACCTCATCAATAACCTTCTGGAGAAACAATGAACGGTTTTCTGGGACCCAGCCTTGGAGATGAAAATCTGATGCTAACAGTGTTTCCCTTTTAAACGAAGTTATCTGCATTCATCCATGGGAAAAAAAGCCAAATGAAATGTGCCTGCTTTCTGAAGATAACTCAGCTTTTTCTCCGTTGTCAACCACCCTAGGTGTTAGAAGCTTGTCAGATCAGTTGACTTCATGATGGTGGGCTGTTGCATCTTTTTTATCCTTTTATTTTCCCTCAACTAGCATATCGGTGACACGGAAATTATCGAGTTGTTTTCATTGTCACAGGAGAGCTTAATTATGCAAAAGTGCTTGGCTGTCATTTTTTTTTTTTTTCCTTGTGGTCTCTGTTGGGTTTTCTCAATACAGTGTTCCCAATATCCAGCTGCCTAGATCTCCAATTTAAATGAGTTGTTATAATTAAAATCACCATATATATTTCACAAAAGGGGAGAAAGTAGCCCTAGTTACTCATCCATGAACATGCTCTCTTTGTTGACAAGAGAATGTCTGACAGTGTTAAGATGTGCTGTGCTTGGGGACAATAAACCTTGGGTTTCAGCTTAGAGACCTGCTTGTCCTTTTTGGTTCCAAGTTGCTGCATCCCATTCATCCACTCTTCAGTTGAGAAACCAGACAGGTGTGCTCACTTCCGTTCTGGCCTGACAAAATGGCAATTTTTCTGATCCCAGACTGAAACCATTTAACCTTCCTCCAAAGGCCTGCTGAGCATGGTTTCGTTGTTCCTACATTCCCTGTATAAGGGTCATAGGAGCCTATATTCCTGGCTGGTGTGTTTCCACTGTGATTGTGTCTTTAGCTTAGCATGTGCTACTCATGTTTGGGAAGAATTGAAGCTAGTTCAAACATGAACATTTTTACCCATCTCCATCTTCCGGAGTTATTTGTGCCATGGCCTGTACTTGTCCGTGTGGTCTAATCTGCTCTTTCAGGTATTTTTAAGCATTAAAAACTTACCGAGGTAGATATTATATTTTCAAGGGTACATTACTACAAATCTTTCTTGCTTAAATGTTGACATTTTCCAAAATGACTTTAATATATTATTAATTTGTTCAAATAATTTTTTTTTATTGCCTACCAGAGGTGGCAGAGTATTAGACGCTTAGGACTATAATACAAATCCCTGTCTTCAAGGAACTTTTCTTTCACTAGGAGCAAACAGGAAATTCACTATTATGCAAATAAATGAACTAGAAAATTTCATAAGGTGATAAGAATCATGAAGAAGGTGGTTAGGATGATATGATAGCAGGCAACTAGGAGCAGAAGAAGGACTTCCCTGATAGCTCAGTTGGTAAAGAATCCACCTGCAATGCAGGAGACCCCAGTTTGATACCTGGGTCAGGAAGACCCACTGGAAAAGGGATAGGCTACCTACTCCAGTACTCTTGGGTTTCCCTTGTGGCTCAACTGGTTAAGAATCCGCCTGTAATGTGGGAGACCTGAGTTTGATCCCTGGGTTGGGAAGATCCCCTGGAGAAGGGAAAGGCTACCCCCTCCAGTATTCTGGCCTGGAGAATTCCCTGAACTGTATAGTCCATGGGGTCACAAAGAGTCGGACACAACTTAGCGACTTTCACTTTCACTTTTCAAGAACAGAAGAAAGACTTCATAAGATAAGGCAGTCAGGGAAGACTTGTGTAAGATGTGACTTCTGAACTGAAACCTAAAGAGTGAAAAAGAGCCATGCTTTCAAGGGGTAGTGCTTTCCAGGCAGAAGGTAAGGAAGTGCAGAGGCCCTGAGGCAGAAGACGACTTAACATGTGTGAGATGCATCAAGGAAGCCAGCGTGGCTAAGTCCTAGTGAGAAAGGATAAAGGGTTTGGAAACAAAGGAGGGTGGCAGATTAGGCAGTACTTTGTAAGCCAGGCACTGAGTTTGGGTTTTATTCTGATAATGGGAAACCACTGTGAGATTATAAATGGGGAATGACTCAGTTGTATTCATGCTTTTAGAAGATCACTCTGGTTGTTCTGCGATGATTACATTATAGGGAACCAAGAGTAAAAGCAGGATAAGCAGTCAGAAAGCCAACCAGGTGAGAAATGATGGTGGCTAGGACGCAAAGAATGAAAATAAATGGAGACTTGACATATATTTTGGACTTAGAACCAGTAAGACACTTTTTTGTCATTCCTACACTTAGCCATTTTCTAAATATGGAAACTGCTTCCCAAAGAGATACTCATGTTACTGATTGAAGCTACATAGTAAGCAGAGTGAGTGATAGTCGCTCAGTCCTGTCCGACTCTTTGTGACCCCATGGACTGTAGCCTGCCAGGCTCCTCTGTTGATGGAATTCTCCAGGCAAGAGTACTGGAGTGGGTTGCCGTCTCTTTCTCCAGGGGATCTTACCGACTCAGGGATCAAACTCCAGTCTCCTTCATTGCAGGCAGATTCCTTACCATCTGAGCCACCAGAGAAGCCCATAGTAAACAGAGATAGGTTCCAGATGCTATGCCTGTTCTTTCATGCTGGAAGTTCTCAAGCTTCAGGGTGCAGTTAGAATAAACTGAAAATTTTATTAAAATACAGAACTCCCCAGAAGTTCTGATTTTGTTGGGCTAGCATGGGACCTGAGAATTTGCATTTCTATGTTTCCTGGTTGTGCTGATGCTACTTGTTTGAGTCCACAGTGCAAAAGCCATTGCTCTTATGCAGGTTGTTTCCAGGTGGTAGAGTGAACCCTAAGAATAAATTACTGCAAATAAAGGTGTTCCTGCTTCCCGTGAAAGCTCGCAGACTTCTGTCACATCAAGCATTATGACCAGTCTACAAAGACACAGTGGAAGGAGGATGCTACAGTAATTATCTTTGAAAAAAGGAGAGGGAGGTATAAAATGGATTTAATTCACTTGATAATTATTCATCTTTCCACCTCATTATTCCTTTTTGCACAAGTAGACCAGTGGAATAACAGTCATCATTCAGAAGAATGAAACATGAGCTAAATTTCCTGATATTTAATACCTTTGTACAATTTCTCCTAGATGTAACAGGTATTGAGAGTAAAGTCATTTTCACCATGAGGAAATAGGGAATATAATATGCAAGCAGTGAACAAGACTATTTTTCAATGAATGTATAATGTTTGAGCTGGAAGGATCTGTTGGAGCCAACTCTTTGATTTTTACAAGTTAAAAATAAAGACCCAGAGACATAAAATAACTTACCCAAGATGATAGAATGAGTGAGAATCAGAGATCCTTTAGATCTGTTCTGTGTTCTTTGACTTGCCAGTAAGACATTTTCATTAAATAGGTAAAAGGGAAAAAAAGTCATCAATCATTCAGATACTTTATCTACTTGTTTTCTACAACCAAAGTCATAAATGAAAACATCCAGGTGAACAACTGAGTTTTTTACTTCCTATTTTCTAAGGAAGTGACTTATAATCACCTGATTATTGAGCCAAAAAGAGCTCTTTTTATTTTCCTTCCAATTTACATCTATGGCTGTATGTCGAGACCTTGTGGGCTATGGTCCTTTGGCTCTAAAGACAAAACTGTGGACTTCATGACCCTGCAAATAGTATGGGAGGATATCTAGGGTCAGAATATAGAAGCATCATTTAGTATGGTGTACTAATTTCCCCATAGATGTGCTGTGTATGTGTGATCACTAGATAATATTCAGTCTCACAAAGTGGCTTAAAGAATTGAATGACCAAAAGAATGAACACAGAAGATGAGATAATTTTGCACTCAAGCAAGAGTCTGCCTAATTGTCCCAAATGAACTGATACCAAAAACCCTTAATATCCTTGAGTACAGCTTAAGATAGATTCATCTTCTCTAAGACTGTGTAAGCAACCAGAAATAATTTTGAATGGCTACAGGTAATCATTCTAATAGCAATTTAAATTATTTTCCCCCATTTTATCTTTTCTTTTTTTCCCTAAGGGCTAAGGCTCTTGATGGCTTTTCTTTCTATTAGAAATTTCTGGTTTTGGACAGTCAGAGAACCAGATACCTCTGAGAACTGCAAACTATATCTGTCTGCAATATAAATTGTTATTGGACAAGATGCTTGCATGATTCCAGTGGCTGGATTATGCATTGACTTAGGTCGTTTCTGGCAGTTGTTGAACAAAAGATTGGAATGAAGAGCTTGTTCATTTATGCAAGAGATTAACAGTGTCATAGAGTCAAGTAAAACACAATCATTTAACCTTGTATTTTAATTTGTATCTTGAGAACAAGACTAAAGATTCACTTTAGAGGAGAGATTCTTCTATTCAAACCTTGAAAGAATATGAATGGCCGAAACAGATGGTTCTGTTTTAATATGTGAATATGATTTCTGTTTAGTATTTGGGATCTACATATATATAATGCCCGAAAAGCATTTAGACATAAACTTCTTTTTGAAATAATAGGGCTGAATCAACCTGTTCAAGCCTTCCATGGAGCTATTTTTTTAGATATGGTGTTGCAAAAGAACCTAGATATTAAGTGATAAATACCACGGACCCACATACATTATCCAAAAAAAAAGTTAAAGGAAACAATATTTTCTCTTATGCACTAAAGTGGACCATTTGTTACCCAAGGACTTCGAACTCAGTGACCCAAAGAGATATGTAGAGATATAAACAATTTCCATCAGGTACAGAACTATTCAATTACAAAAAACTCGCTCACTTAGATATGATTCATCTAATCTAAGTGAGTGGCAGGAGAAACCTTCACTGTGTGGGTTTTTGGCCTGTAGATCTGCAATTGGCATGTTAAAAGAAAGATCATCTTATCCTTTGCCATATATATAATACAGTATTCCATTCTCAGTCCCTGTGGGCCCCTGTCCAGATATTGACTTCAAGAGGAATGTGTTTAAATCATTTCAAATTTGGCTCCTATGAATTCATTTTACTTCAGGAGGAGTAGATTTTTGTCCTTCAAATCTGGTTTCTGAGCATTAATTTTACTTTAAAAACGAAAAGGAAAGTATCTGATGATGTCTCACAAAGACTGAATTTGCTGTTGATTTCTCCTTGACCAGCACAAACCACTACCATTGAGCATTCTTCTTGAGCACCTTAACCTCTGTAACCCTGTTGGAAGAGAGAATGAGCCCTCAGAAGGGTTTAATTAGTTAGAACTTTGCAAGGTCTTTTCAAAATCCTCTCAAGGCCCTCCCTTCCCTTCGCTTCTCCCTATCCTCTTTGAGATTGCAAGGTTGTGTTTCCAGCTCTTTCTGTGTTTTTGAAAGAAAGCAATGAATAAGCCCAAGAGTTACAGGAAATCTATGACATTGAAATCCCTGTCTCTGCATGTGGTTTTGATGTTTCCTTTTTGAACTTCAACTTGACATTGCTTCATAAGTTACATTTGCCCTTCCATTTTATTTTTCTTCCTCACTCTCTTTGAAAAGTTTGGCTTCGTTAATATTCCACACAGATTTCTATAGTTTTTCTTGTTTGCTTTGTTTTCATAGACCCTGTGGGGGGTAAATATTCAGCAGGTTGCATGTGAAATTAGGCACATAACTGCCATTAGCCTCATCAGTGTTGCACATCAAATTCTCCAGACAGAGAACTGAAAAGGTAGTATCTACCATTTGAGCTCCCTTTGCAAAGCACCAGGAAGATAAAAAACAATGGCAGACTTGCAGCTCCTTCAAGGATAAAGGTTACAACCCTGCATTCAAGTTAATGCTTCTTGATGTTATAACTTGTTTTGAAAGCTGACCCTTTCAGCCTCCCCTCATTTGAAACAATGCATCATCCCCATCAGTAGATTTGTAAAATTGTGTTTTGCTCTTTGAAAAACATGAGATTTGCTTATAGATGGATAAAAGGAGAAAGTAGCATTTATTCAGGGACCTAGGGACCTCTGCTGGTTAAGTGAGTTGTTTTTCCAGTATTTTTTTTTTTTTTCATTATTGATAATATAAGCTTGAGCTCAACACTAGTCATTTTCTTTTGAATTAAATTATGAATGATTGGTAACCTCATCGAATAAAGATACTGAGGTCAAGTCAGCTAAGAGATATGTTAAGAATATTGAGTAGCATCTTCTAATTAAATATGAATACCAGTTCTAACTATTGGGTTCAAGTTGGTAGGCATCACGCAAGTGCACAGTGTGAAGATACATTCCAGAATGACTACTCTTTGCTTCTGAACTTTGGGCTGAGGGTTTTCTGCCTAATTACATGTGCCATTATAGTTTACCAATAGCATGAATCGTGCTTTAGGGAAGGCTTGATATTATGAAGACTTTTTAGGGAATGTGCATTAGCATTGTCTTTATTTCCCTTAAGAACAAGGAGAGAAAATGGGACTTTATTTGAAGCATGAGAGGTGAGGCACAATTTTGGTGGTAGGAGGGAGTGGTACAGCAGTCCCCAGCCTCTTTGGCAATAGGGACGAGTTTCAGGGAAGACAATTTTTTCACAGTCCCGGGGTGGGAGGATGGTTTCAGGAGGATTTGAGTGCATCACACTTATCATGCACTTTATTTCTATTATTATCATCTCCCCCTCAAATCATCAGGCATTAGATCCCAGAGAGTTGGGGACCCCTGGAGTATGGCATTGAGCAGTGTGGGAATTGAGTGCAGTCTTGAATTCCTGTGTTAGGCAGGGCAGGACCTAGTTCCTTAAGAAGCTTTTGGTCAAAACCAGGGCTCATTCAGAGATTTGGAATTGTAAGGCCATATGCTAATAGAAAATATTCTATCAACATGAAAAAAGGTAATAATAGAAAATGATGACAGTCTTGAAGGAGAAAGGAGTCACAGAAATTATTTATATGATGCGTGTGAGAGACACGTAGAAATATAGTGGCTTAAAGAAGAAGTTTCTTTCCTTCATACATATGTCTCCAAAAATAGGCATGTGGGTCTGGGGTTGCTTTATTCCAGAAGATCATTCAAGGTCAGCATCTTCATCCTACATAGCTTCATCTGTGAGCCCAAGGCTATTTCACTTGTCACCTTCTAATCAGTGGGAAAGAAAAATGAGAATCCAGGGCTGGTATCTTTAAGTCAGTAACCTGGAGGTTGCCCTCATCACTTCCACACACATACCACCTATCATTGGCATGAACCTCATCCTATAATTACCTCTAGATGCAAATGAAGGGAAATACAGTGGGTAGCTAGGAAAACATGAGCCCAGCTTAAAGTAACAGAGTGGTGGTGGGAGATTTCTTTTGGAAAAAATGAGGAATAGATATTTGGGAGGAGGAGCAGTTAATTTTACCCTATGGCTCGTGATAGTTTTGCTCATTTTGCCTTTAGTGATGGAAAAAACAGCCGCATAGGCTGCAAAAACAGGACATTCAGAGTTGGACATGAGGTGGGGTGTTTTATTCTAAAAGTACCCACTGAACTTCCACCCAGCTTTGCAATTGACATAACCTCTGGAAAATTAATTTTATCATAAACCCTTTTTTGTCCCTTAATTGCATATGATAAACATGAGTTGAACATGCACTGAATGTATATCTTTGCTTTGTGAACTGCTATAGCTCAACCGAACTGGAGTCAAAAAATAAATGACATCCATGTGGCCATTGAAGAAAACGTCTTCTGGGAATGTAAAGCCAATGGAAGGCCCAAGCCTACATACAGGTGGCTGAAAAATGGCGAACCACTGTTAACTCGGGTAAGCAAATGAATGAAAATTGTGTCTTAATATTGACTTTAATGTGGTGTGTGGTCTTGTTGCTATGGAAAGAGAAAAATTACCAGTTGTTTCCAAAATTATATAACCAAATGCCATTAATAGTGGAACAAGTGAATGTGGTTGATAGATAGAAACTGTACATAAATCCAATTTTCCAGCATTGCTCAGCCTTGTTAAACATCCATACTGGATCTTTGGTCTTCAGAGATTAACGTCACTGGCTTTACAACTGGAGAGTTATACTGAAGTTCTGGATCATGTAATTGTGCTAAGATACAAGTTTGCATGTACAAGTGAGTGTGTAAGACTCCAGTTCTCCCCTTCAGTGTGGTTTTATATTGTCTTCTGTCTGGGAAGACTAGTGAACAACACAGTCCAGTACATGGACCAGCAAAATGCTCACTGTGCCTCAGACATGTAGCAGTGGCGTGTGCAAACTCGAGACTGACACCTCTTAGTGGAACAGAAGTAGAAGAACAACTAAAAGCGATGAGCAAAGTGGGAGGCACCAGTCTGTAGGCCCTGAAGCAGGCAGTAGTAGCTGAAAGCTCAGATATTAAAAGTCCTCTTTGGAGACCAGGCTGCAATATCCCTGTAGCTAAGGCTTAAGTGAAAAAGCGGCCAAACTGTTGCCTGGCTTAACAGGACTCTGTGATGTGAGAGAGGTAGGAGGTACCAGGCTGCGTCTTCTACTGGCTCTGGGCAGGAACTGCAGTAGCCTCAGTATCCGCAGATCCAGGACCTGAGAGAAGCCATGAGTCTGGTTATTTCTGGACCAGCAGCCCAGGGAAGGGCTTCCCTGGTAGCTCAGCTGGTAAAGAATCCACCTGTATTGCAGAAGACCCCAGTTCAATTCCTGGATCAGGAAGATTCCCCTGGAGAAGGGATAGTCTACCCACTGCAGTATTCATGGGCTTCCCTGGTGACTCAGCTGGTAAAGAATCTGCCTGGAATGCAGGAGACCTGGGTTTGATCCCTGGGTTGGGAAGATTCCCCTGGAGGAGGCCATGGCAACCCACTCCAGTATTCTTGCCTGGAAAAATCCCATGGACAGAGGAGCATGGTGGACTGCAGTCCACGGGGTCACAAAGAGTCGGACATGATTGAGTAGCTAAGCACACAGCCCAGGAGATGAGGTGGAAGTAGCCACCCAATCTGCTAAATGGGTGGAAAGACAGACAAAAATAACTCCTTTTCAAAATACTCCTGCATGCCAATATTCCAAATTATATGCAAAAAAAAAAAATTTTTTTTAGAAAGGTAACCAACCTATAGAGCAGTCTAACAGAAATCTGAATAACCTTGTCGAGAAGGCTAAAAGAGATAGGAATCATGCCTATAAAAATAAATGAGGTGGAGGGACCTTAAGATGAGGAACAATTGTGTCCAGTTTGATTTTCCCACTGAATTCAAATTTTTGCTGAAATATGACATTTTCCCCAGGCCTCAATTTGACAGCCAGTTTCTTGTGCTCTGGTTTCCTCCCCCATCAGCTCCAGGCAAGAACAACCACTCTGAGCACTGGCCAGGATATCAGCCCTTGCAGCCACAGAAACAGGCAGATATAACAAGCCTAGTCCACACCGTGCCACCCACACCTCCTCCTGTCACTGCAGGGCTCCTGCTGGTCCCATGATTCTCTCAATTCTAAAAGCCAGCTTCGAATCACTTGAGTGTAGGTGCCCAGGTAACTGGCATTTTCCTTCCTCTATTTAATGTGAGGGATCATGGATGCCAGGCAGCTAAATCACAACCCTAGGGCAAACAGAAAATATTTTACTTTTTAAATGGCAGGTCTCCTGGAGAAAAAGAGGTCCTTTAGGGTATTTATAAAAATTGACACCTCAAGTTATGTAGCCTCAGGCTGATGAATGAAGATGGTCTATTGTTTGATACACCCACTTTGCTGTCTTCAGATTGGCACCAGTTCATGGTCCTAAGCTTAGTTCACACCACCAACAGCAGTCAAGTAACAGAACATTAAATTATCAATACTTATTCTTTATTCTTAGTAAACTTCAACAACATTAAATATGTGTTTCTGCTTCATCCAAGAAGAGTACAGTCCTTTTAACCCTCAAAGTGTTGGCTGCCCATAATTTGAGTGTTTTAACTACTCTAAACAGTAAGTTTCCTTGTATTTCCCACTCCTCACCCCCAGTTAGCACAAAGCCTTGGAGTAAAAAAAAAAAAAAAAGAAAAATCATTTTAAATTTAAAGTTCATCTGTTTAGAGGGGATATTAATCTGAGTGGTTTCACTATTAAATCAATGATAACTCAAGAGAGTCCTACAATTTAAATTCCATTTACCAACTGATGTACAGGTTGTTCATTTAGCATCTGACCTGCCACAAGCTAGTTGACGGATAAATAGCTCATGTTATGTAAATTGTTTATATGACGGCAATTTCCCTCCCATTAAGCTCCTTTGATATATAACATGTAGCAAAGATGCCTTAAGGTCTCAGTTGTAGAAGGTCATTGTTTTGTGTTCCTCTTTTCTTTCACAGGATAGAATTGATATCGAGCAAGGAACTCTCAACATAACAATAGTGAACCTCTCAGATGCTGGCATGTATCAGTGTGTGGCAGAGAATAAACATGGAGTTATCTTTTCCAGCGCAGAGCTTAGTGTGATAGGTGAGTCTTTATACTGGAAAGAACAAAAAAGTAAAAGCTTTTGAAATCACTAAACTAACATGTGCTTTCCCAAGCATAAATATTCCATCCAAGAAAAAAAGTTGATGAAATCTTTAGACTGAAGATATCTCTCGAGAAAGAAGGAATGCATTCTACAAGCAGTAAGAGGAGACCACTTACTCTTCAGGAGATCAGCTTCTTCTGATGCTTGCAATGGGTGATGCAGTTCCCCCGGCACTCATTTTTATTCCTCTATCAACCCCTCTTCTAAACTGTGCAAAGTTTCTGAAATGTGTTGGTGTCTGATGGGGTGTAAACTTCAGCTTGGAGAGAGGAAGAGCTGCCTTAGGTGGACGGGTTTGTTTGAATGTCAGGCAGAGTGCATTTTGTTCTTTCACATGTAAATTTTCCAGACTATACACTATGGACTGCCCCTCCAGCCCCATCTTTCAACATATGCCCCTTTCCTTCTGTTCTTCAGCAGTGCTGAGCTTTCTGAGCTGCCTGTTCACCACCTTCTCTTCCTCCACAGTCCACTGGTCCACACTGTTCCCTCTGCCTCAAATGCTTTTCTGTCCCCTCTTCATTTCACTTACTTCTTCTCAACTCAGAATTGATTACATTCTCTGCAGACAAAGATGGAGAAGCTCTATAGAGTCAGCAAAAACAAGACTGGGAGCTGACTGTAGCTCAGATCATGAACTCCTTATTGCAAAATTCAGACTTAAATAGAAGAAAGTAGGGAAAACCACTAGGTCATTCAGGTATGACCTAAATCAAATCCCTTACAGTGAAAGTGACAAATAGATTCAAAGGATTAGATCTGATAGAGTACCTGAAGAACTACGAACGGAGATCCGTGACATTCTACAGGAGACAGTGGTCAAGACCATCCCCAAGAAAAAGAAATGCAAAGAGGCAAAATGGTTGTCTGAGGAGGCCTTCCAAATAGCTGAGAAAATAAGAGATGCTAAAGGCAAAGGAGAAAAGGAAAGATACACCCATTTGAATGCAGAATTCCAAAAATAGCAAGGAGAAATAAGAAAGCCTTCCTCAGTGATCAGTGCAAAGCAATACAGGAAAACAATAGAATTGGAAAGACTAGAGGTCTCTATGGGGTCGCAGAGTCAGACACGACTGAAGCGACTTAGCAGAGATCTCATCAAGAAAATTAGAGATACCAAGGGAACATTTCATGCAAAGATGGGCACAATAAAGGACAGAAATGGTATGGACCTA
>NW_011495035.1:9249434-9274808 GCF_000754665.1 Bison bison bison
TCCCCTGTCCCTGGGATTCTCCAGGCAAGAACACTGGAGTGGGTTGCCATTTCCTTCTCCAGTGCATGAAAGTGAAAAGTGAAAGTGAAGTCACTCAGTCGTGTCCGACTCTTTGCAACCCCACAGATTGCAGCCCACCAGGCTCCTCTGCCCATGGGATTCTCCAGGCAAGAGTACTGGAGTGGGGTGCCATTGCCTTCTCCATGAACAAAACTAGTGGAGGTGAAAGAATTCCAGTTGAGCTATTTCAAATCCTAAAAGATGATGCTGTGAAAGTGATGCACTCAATATGCCAGCAAATTTGGAAAACTTAGCAGTGGCCACAAGGCTAGAAAAGGTTTCATTCTAATCCCAAAGAAAGGCAATGCCAAAGAATTTTCAAACTACCGTACAATTGCACTCATCTCACACGCTAGTAAAGTAATGCTTAAAATTCTCCAAACTAGGATTCAACAGTATGTGAACTGTTAACCTCCATATGTTCCAGCCAGATTTAGAAAAGGCAGAGGAACCAGAGATCAAACTGCCAACATCCGTTGGATCATCAAAAAAGCAACAGAGTTCCAGAAAAACATCTACTTCTGCTTTATTGACTATGCCAAAGCTTTTGACTGTGTGCATCACAACAAACTGTGGAAAAGTCTTCAAGAGATGGGAATACCAGACCACCTGACCTGCCTCCTGAGAAATCTGTATGCAGGTCAGGAAGCAACAGTTAGAACTGGACATGGAACAACAGACTGGTTCCAAATCAGGAAAGGAGCACATCAAGGCTGTATATTGTCACCCTGCTTATTTAATTTATACGCAGAGTACATCATGAGAAACGCTGGGCTGGATGAAGTAAAAGCTGGAATCAAAATTGCTGGGAGAAATATCAATAACCTCAGATATGCAGATAATACCACCCACTTATGGCAGAAAGTGAAGAAGAACCTAAGAGTCTCTTGATCAAAGTGAAAGAAGAGAGTGAAAAAGTTGGCTTAAAACTCAGCATTCAGAAAACTAAGATCATGGCATCCGGTCCCATCACATCATGGAAAATAGATGGGGAAACAATGGAAGCAGTGACAGACTGTTTTCTTGGGCTCCAAAATCACTGCAGATGGTGACTGCAGCCATGAAATTAAAAGATGCTTACTCCTTGGAAGAAAAGTTATGACCAACCTAGACAGCATATTAAAAAGCAGAGACATGACTTTGCCAACAAACGTCCATCTAGTCAAGGCTATGGTTTTTCCAGTAGTCATGTATGGACATGAGAGCTGGACTATAAAGAAAGCTGAATGCCGAAGAATTGATGCTTTTGAATTGTGGTAATGGAGAAGGCTCTTGAGAGTCCCTGGACTGCAGGAGATCCAAACAGTCCATCCTAAAGGAAATCAGTCCTGAATATTCATTGGAAGGACTGATGCTAAAGCTGAAACTCTAATACTTTGGCCACTTGACGGAATGAACTGACTCATTGGAAAAGACCCTGCTGCTGGGACAGGTTTAGAGGCAGGAAGAGAAGGGAATGACAGAGGATGAGATAGTTGGATGGCATCACTGAATCATTTGAGCAAGCTTCAGGAGTTGGTGATGGACAGGGTAGCCTGACATACTGCAATCTGTGGGGTTGCAAAGCATCAGACACAACTGAGTGACTGAACTAAACTGAACTGAACTGAGGCTGCCTCTCCCAGCTCCATATTGGCTTCCTCAGGAAGTCATACCTCTCTCTATGCCCAGGTCAGCTCCTACTGTTACAATTTTCATCCTGCCTTTTAATGCTCCTTGATATCATGCTGCATTTACATTTACATTTGCTAATGTGATTTCTCTGTCTTTTTCTCTCTCTGCACTTTAACTTCCCTGTGATGTCAATGACCATACTTGGTTTCACTCATTTAATCATCAGGACCTAATACAATATTGAAGCACATAGTATGCACTCATTAAATATTGAATGAATGTAAGAATGAATGACTGCACTAAGTAATGAAGGAGTTGAGAGACTGTTTTAAAAAATGAATTAATTAGTGAAGTAAATCTTTGAAAACAGTGGTTAGTGAATTAAGAAAGCTCTAGGCATTAAAAAAAAAAAAAAAACCTTCAGACCATCAACTTGCATTTGTCTTATAGAAAAATCTTTACTTTGACTTCGGAATTTATCTTAAATGTCTAAGTAGCAGTTCTTCTTGGAGCGTAATAGAAAGGTTATAAATAAGAGAAAAGCAACACACAGAGAGAGCTGATTCCATAAGTCCTGATAATTTGCCCAGATTCAGAGTCCTGACTTGCCCTTCTGCAGAGCACTTCTTGGTGCCTGGCATGTGGATCTGACATGGATTAAGTGGATGCTCCTGAATTGAATGTTCGTCCACCCATGCAAGGTAAAAAAGAAAGGATCTGCTTCCATAATTGTTGTCCTCACCAGCTTCTTTACCTGAACCAACACCCAATCAAAGATAAAAATTTTTGAGGATTCATGAGGTTGCAGTCTTTTTCAAAGAGGCCATGGAGGATTCTGTGGTCTTGGAGTCAACATCAGTGTGGCTACTGTAAGGCTGTCCCCCACACACATACCTTCCCCACTATAAATGTTAAGGATGATAATTCCAGCTTCCCAGGACAAGTACAATGGTCCCATCCTGGCCAAGTGGACTCTGATTGTTCGTAGTTGGAGCTGACAGTTGTGGAGTGCAATTCACAAAGGTAGATTATGTAGAATGTTCTGCAGAAAGAAGTGTATTCTTTGTTAAACATAGTGTCAACTGGTTAGAAAACAGCTACAGAGGAGGGTGTGTGGCCTCAGGAATGAATCACATTGTCTTTAGACCCTCCAGGCGAAAGCTGTCCAATTTAAAAGTCTGGGGATGCCATTATAATCATTAAAGATTTTGTAGATCCTTTTGTTAAAATAAGAAAATTTGATGGTAACAAATGACTGGAAATCACAGGATGTAATCATGGAGTAAAGATAGAGGATGACTACAGTCCCAAAAGCAGAGCCTGAAGTGAGAAAGGCTATTAAATGATTTTTATCTAGAGCACTTACCCAGAGGGGAGCATAACAGTATGGTTGCAAAGAGTTGGACACAACTGAGCAACTGAATGACAACAATGAGATGTGTGTGTGTGTATACATCCATCTCCAGATATCCATATCTATATCCATGTGCACACTAAGTCACTTCAGTTATGTCCAGCTCTTTGCAATCCTGTGGACTGAAGCTTGCCAGGTTCCCCTGTCCATGGGATTCTCCAGGCCAGAATCCTGGAATGGGTTGCCATGCCCTCCTCCAGGAGGTCTTCCTGACCCAAGGATCAAATCTGTGTCTCTTATGTCTCTTGCATTGGCAGGCAGGTTCTTTATCACTAGCACCACCTGGGAAGGCCAATCTGTATCTGTGTCTATATATCTATCTGATATGCATATCCTACGATCCTCACCAGATCCTTTCTCTTCCCTCTACCAAGGGTTCAAGGCCTATGAGGTGATAATCACTGATTCAACTCTTACATTCAGAGCTTTATTTCAAGTCATTTCCAGTTAGAACCAATTCCATTTGAATTCTTGGTCTGAGTCCTTTCTTAATTCCCTTGAGATCAGCAAGCAAGCTCAGTAAAGATGAAAATGCCTGAGAAGTTATTTAACCCCCCTCCCTGATCTCAGCTTTATTGAGTGTAAGAACTGTAAGGCATGTCAGTAAATTATTCAGTTCCAAACAAGTGATACAAATAGTAAGTCTTCCAGAAATTCAGGAAAGAGAGTTTGACCAGTGGACTGAGCTAGTCAGGTGAACCTTGAAAAATAATTTATATTTATACAGGCAAAAGGAAAAAAAGAACCAGGAACAGTGCAGAGTGAAAATGCCTGAACAAAAGTTATAAAACATCTAGATAGTTTCTTGCCCATAGAAAATCCTGAATGTTTCTCAGAAATTTTAATTCAAATACATAAAGTGTATCGGCAAAGTTTAAACTTGAAAGAGGAAGATGGAAAAATTAATTAAGGGCCAATTTTGGAAGATATTGAACAAGCTTAGAAGTTCTCTATTTAATATCCCATTTTTCCTGCCCCAGAAAATCACACTAGTATATTCCAAGTGAATTAAAGGGCAGTTAAGTACTGAATGAGTAAATCCCTAGAGTTCTTATTAAATGAAAGAAGGAGAAGACATTTGATTATTTAAAAATACACATATGTGAATATTGATTGAGTAAGCTTTAATACAATCGTATTTCACAAGTCACTTTGTTTCTTGCTGGGTGGTAATAGTTTGACTCTTATGGATTTAATAACAGATTAATTATTACCTGTATTAGAATCTTAGGGAGGTTGAATTGAACCAAGAAACAAAATGAAAACAAGATACTTCAGTATAAGGAAGAAAAGAAGTATGCTGGTTGCAGCTATTGATCCATTATCAGCATCCTCCAGTGCTAGAGAGAGATTCCCTTTTGTGCTGGGAAACAGCCTTAAGGTCATGAATAAGAGATGGTTAGGAAGCATATGTTTAATAGGCTTTTCCCTTAGTCTTGTTTTATGTATTCTGTCTGGGTATTTAATGTATATGTAATGTATCTATATTTAATGGATTGAAACTGCTAAATAATTAACCTAGGTGCTGGGTGATTTACTCACTGGGTGGGCAAATGCCGTAGACTTTTACCTTGAGGTCAGTATATTAGAGTAGCCTGGTGATGAGTACTTTTAAATAGAAATAGTACATCCTTGTTTGTGACTGACCTATTACAGTTGATAGTTTATTACTCCTCAAGGCAACTGTTTCCAGACTTCTTCTCCTATGTTAGCTTCTGTCATGGATGAGGTTCACTTGTATGATGTACACCTGTGAGAAACCACAACTCCCTGGGTCATAGAAGAGTGTGCTGGAATTGGAACAGCGAACTGAGTCTTATAATCTTAGGGAAATTTGAATCTTCTACAAAAAAAAAAATACATTTAAAAAAGCCAAATTAAGTATTTTATTAAGATAACTTTTCTAATGAAATATTTCTATTCATGTTTAATGTTTGTGTCTACTCAGATAGATGATCATATTGGTACTAGGGGATGCTGACTGAACTGCCAAACTTGAAATTTTCTGTGCTGCTCCATACAGAACACCAGTGTCATCCTGTATATATATGGTGGCTCCGTGGTAAAGAATCCACCTGCAATGCAAGAGATATGGGTTCAATCCCTGGGTTGGGAAGATCCCTGGAGAAGGAAATGGCAACCCACCCCAAGATTCTTGCCTGGGAAATCCCATGGGCAGAGGAGCCTGGTGGGCTACAGTCCATGGAGTCACAAAAGAGTCCGACAAAACTAAGTGACTCAACAAGAACAGCAAAGATAGAGTATACCTAAGACCTCAAAAGCTGAGGCAGGGGTTTAGGTACCTATGAGTCACTGGAGGAGTGTTCTCTGAGCAAAATGTATAAGAGAGCAGGCTAGGGACGGGGGTCGGAAGGCAGGGAGCAGGGACATGGTCCCAGGTAAAGTCTAGCCTATTTCTCATTCTAGAGGGTGATGTCTGGAGCATAAGTGCATCTCAGAGCTATTCCCACCTCAGGCAAGGAGGCTGACCTTTTTTAAAATATCTTCATAGGTTATTCATTGATCTGCCCCTTAAGTGGTGCTGGTAATGGCAGGGTATATGGAGCAAAATCTCCCAGTCAACTTCCCAAAGAAGAGGGCAGCTGGAGTTGGTAAGCAACCAATGCTCACAGCATCTGGGGCCAGAAAAAAGAATCCGTGTGAGGTACCAACAGCATCCTCTACAGAAGACAAGTGATGGTGCTAGAGCAAGATGCTCGGGCACTGTGTCCAGCTGACCTGGATCATAAGCAGCAGGGTCACTAGACTATCTTTTTATTGGGTAGGAATATGGGAGATATTTTTTCCTTTTTTTCTGCTTTCCTTTGTTGTCAAATGATCTACAATAAATCAAATTATTATCATAATTATTACTATATATTTTTCATTGGAGTATACTTGCTTTATAATGTTATATTAGTCTCTGCTGTACAATGAAGTGAATCAGCCATATGTATGCGTATATCCTCTCCCTCCTGGATCCCCCTCCCATCCGTCCCCCATCCCACCTCCAGAGCATCAACCTGAGCTCCCTGTGCTAAACATAAGATTCCTACTAGCTGTCCATTTTATACACACTAGAGTATCTTTGATTTTGAAATGGGATGAACTGTCCTTAAGAGCAACTGAGTGTCTTCCCAGTGGTCTTGAATATGACTTGACTTTGCCAGTACTGTATAAGGGATAGAAGTAGCCTTGGTCCAAGGAGTTCCTATCTGATGGTTCAGGACCGTGGGCATTCTTCTGGCCTCTGAGGTGGAAGACATCAGACCCTGGCAGGACACTCAGATGCCATTAAGGAACTGATGGTCAATTAAAGTGAGGTGCAGGCTTGAGCAGTTATATGGTTAATTTGCCATGTGTCCAAATGACTGGCCTACAAATTAGAAAAATACTAAAGCTAAACTCAAAGTCATTTCACAGGGATTTTCACAAGTGCTCATCTGCAACTAAGTCTGATTTCTCAACTGCCTCATTGAGCCAGATTACAATCAAATGTGCTGAGTGTAAACAGCATCCAATGAGAGGAGGGATGCCTTTCTTACCCAAATATTGTCTGATAGGAGCTTTACTTAACTCATCAGAAAGAGGGAAAGCAATGCACGTGGATCTCAAATGCAAATTTGATATCTTTAACAAGTTACTAAGCCTTCACTAATCAATAAAATGAGGGTGTCACTGTCAAAACTAAAAGAGATGACATGTGAAAACTTCCTGCAAATCTGAAGTGATTGTAGCAATATGAAGTTTGGGTTTTGTTTTGTTTTGTTTTGTTTGTTTTGTTTTAAACTAGTATCCATACCAAAAGCTTATAATACAGACAGCTGCACAATTATCAGTAAACCCTATTTCAGTGATTCTCAAATTTTGCTGCTTGTGAGTCACCAGGGGAGCTCTTTAATAGCCCAGTACCATACAGTCGTCCCTCACATGAATCCCAGACTTGTCTAATTCAAGGAAACTATGAGCCATGCTCTGTAGGACCACCCACATGGACGGGTCATGATGGAGAGTTCTGACAAAACATGGTGCACTGGAGAAGGGAATGGCAAACCACTTCAGTATTCTTGCCTTGAGAACCCCATGAACAGTATGAAGAGGCAAAAAGATAGGACACTGAAAGATGAACTCCCCAGGTCAGTAGGTGCCTAATATGCTACTGAAGATCAGTGGAGAAATAACTCCAGAAAGAATGAAGGGACGGAGCCAAAGTGAAAACAACACCCAGTTGTGGACATGACTGGTGATGAAAGTACAGTCCAATGCTGTAAAAAGCAATATTGCATAGGAACCTGGAATGTTAGGTCCATGAATCAAGGTAAATTGGAAGTGGTCAAACAGGAGACGGCAAGAGTAAACATCTACATTTTAGAAATCAGTGAACTAAAAGACTGGAATGGGTGAATTTAATTCAGATGACCACTATATCTACTACTGTGGGCAAGAATCCCTTCGAAGAATGAAGTAGCCATTATAGTTAGTCAACAAAAGAGTCTGAAATGCAGTACTGGGTACAGTCTCAAAAACAACAGAATGATCTCTATTCGTTTCCAAGGCAAACCATTCAGTATCACAATAATTCAAGTCTATGCCCCAACCAATAATGCCAAAGAAGCTGAAATTGAACAGTTCTATGAAGACCTACAAGACCTTCTAGAACTAACACCAAAGAAAGCTGTCCTTTTCATCATAGGGGACTGGAATGCAAAAGTAGAAAGTCAAGAGATACCTGGAGTAACAGGCAAGTTTGGGCTTGGAGTACAAAATGAAGCAGAGCAAAGGCTAACAGAGATTTGCCAAGAGAATGCACTGGTCATAGCAAACACCCTCTACCAAAACACAAGAGACAACTCTATGGACGGACATCACCAGATGGTCAATACCAAAATCGATTGATTATATTCTCTGCAGCCAAAGATGGAGAAGCTCTATACATTCAGAAAAAACAAAACGAGGGGCTGACTGTGGCTTGGATCATGAGCTCCTTATTGCCAAATTCAGACTTAAATTGAAGAAAGTAGGGAAAACCACTAGACCATTCAGGTATGACCCAAATCAAATCTCTGTGGAAGTGAGAAATAGATTCAAGGAATTAGATCTGATAGAGTGCCTGAAGAACTATGGATGGAGGTTTGTGACATTGTACAGGAGGTGGTGATCAAGACCATCCCCAAGAAAAAGGAAAGCAAAGAGGCAAAATGGTTGTCTGAGAAGAAGAAGAGAAAAGAGAAGCTAAAGGCAAAGAAGAAAAGGAAAGACATACCCATCTGAATGCAGAGTACCAAAGAATAGCAAGGAGAGCTAAGAAAGCCTTCTTCAGTGACCAATGCAAAGAAATAGAGGAAAACAATAGAATGGGAAAGACTAGAGATCTTGTCAAGAAAATTAGAGATACCAAGCAAAAATTATGGTATTGTGCTCATGCAAAGATGGGCACAATAAAGGACAGAAATGGTATGGACCTAACAGAAGCAGAAGATATTAAGAAGAGGTGGCAAGAATACATAGAAGAACTGTACAAAAAAGATCTTCATGACACAGATAACCCTGATCGTGCGATCATTCACCTACAGCCAGACATGCTAGAATGTGAAGTCAAGTGAGCCTCACGAACAAAGCTAATAGAGGTGATGAAATTCCAGTTGAGCTATTCCAAATGCTAAACGATGATACTGTAAAAGTGCTGCACTCAGTATGCCAGCAAATTTGGAAAACTTAGCAGTGGCCACAGGACTGGAAAAGGTCAGTTTTCATTCCATTCCCAAAGAAAGGCAATGCCAAAGAATGTTCAAACTACTGCACAATGCCACTCATCTCACACACTAGTAAAGTAATGCTTAAGATTCTCTAAGGGAGACTTCAACAGTACGTGAACCGAGAACTTCCAGATGTTCAAGCTGGATTTAGAAAGAACAGAGGAACCAGAGATCAAATTGCCAACATCCACTGGATCATGGAAAAAGCAAGAGAGTTCCAGAACAACATCAATTTCTGCTTTATTGACTATGCCAAAGCCTTTGACTGTGTGGATCACAGAAAATTGTGGAAAATTCTTCAAGAGATGGAAATACCAGACCACCTGACCTGCCTCCTGAGAAATCTGTATGCAGGTTAAGAAGTAACAGTTAGAACAGGACGTGGAACAACAGACTAGTTCCAAATTGGGAAAGCAGTACGTCAAGGCTGTGTATTGTCACCCAGCTTATTTAACTTATATACAGAGTACATCATGTGAAATGCTGGGCTGGATGAGGCAGAAGCTGGAATCAAGATTGCTGGAAAAAATATCAATAACCTCAAATATGCAGATGACACCACCCCCTTATGGCAGAAAGAGAAGAACTAAAGAGTCTCTTGATGAAAGTGAAAGAGGAGAATGAGAAAGCTGGCTTAAAATTCAACATTCAAAAAATGAAGATCATGGCATCCAGTCCAATCACTTCGTGGCAAATTGGTGGGGAAACAATGGAAACAGTGACAGAATTTATTTTCTTGGGCTCCAAAATCACTGCAAATAGTGACTGCAGCCATAAAATTAAGACACTTGCTCCTTGGAAGAAAAGCTATGACCAACCTAGACAGCATATTAAAAAGCAGAATGATTACTTTGCCAACAAAATTCTGTCTAGTAAAGTCTATGGGTTTTCCAGTAGTCATGTATGGATGTGAGAGCTGGACTATAAAGAAAGCTGAGCACCAAAGGATTGATGCTTTTGATCTGTGGTGTTGGAGAAGGCTCTTGAGTCAAGGATATCCAAGCAGTCAATCCTAAAGGAAATCACTCCTGAATATTCATTGGAAGGACTGATGCTGAAGCTGAAGCTTCAATTCTTTGGCCACCTGATGCAAAGAACTGACTCATTGGAGAAGACCCTGTTTCTGGGAAAGATTGAAGGCAGGAGGAGAAGGGACAACAGAGGATGAGATGGTTGGATGACATCACTGACTTGATGGACATGTTTGAGCAAATTCCAGGAGTTGGTGAAGGAAAGAGAAGCCTGGTGTGCTGCAGTCCATGGGGTCTTAAAGAGTCAGACACAACTGTGTGAGTGAACTGAACGGTCCTGATAACATCCTCCCTACCAACTAGTCCTTGGTAGAGACTCCAGGACTCTTTATTCCTTAATCACCCAGGAATGATTCCAATGGGTAGAAGTTCTGTTGCTCTAATTGATCAGATCAGAAGGTAATTAGGTTTTTCTATGGTATTGATTCTCAGACTCTACCATGCATCAGAACTGTTTGGAAGGCTCATTAAAACACACAAAGCTGAGCCCTACCTCCAGAATTTCTGACATAGTAGTTCTTGAGAGGGGCCTGAGGGTTTGCACTTCAAACAAGTTTCCAGGTGACACTGCTCTGGTTCAACCCTACACTTGGAAAATCAGAAATTGGCAAGCTCAAAACGCAAGTTCTTTGGTGTTCTATTTTGCTTGGAGAGTCAGTTGTTAACCATCTACCATCACACCAGTTCACATGGTGAAAGAGTACAGCCATGTATACCTGTGGCGGATTCATTTTGATATTTGGCAAAACTAATACAATTATGTAAAGTTTAAAAATAAAATTAGGAAAAAAAAAGAAAAAACAAAACAAAACACTGAGCTTCCCAAATAAAAACATTAATTAAGGAAAAAAAAAAAAAGAGTACAGCCAGTACTCTACACCTGCCAGTTATGGGGGGCTGGCTGTATTCATTGTAGCCTGCTATTTAAATGAGGTACTTAAGCATCCATGGATTTTGGTACCTGGAACCAGTCTCTCCATGGCTATTGGATTTTCAGGGACAAGTGTACAGATAGCCTGAATTGTTTCTTGGATAATCCTGCTTCATTTGACTGAGGTCCAACTCCAGAGAGGATGGAGTGTCCTGTACATAGGCCATGAAGTTCAAGAAGTCGTTGATATCCAGGTGAAGCATCATGAGAAGGGTATTTCCTGTCTTGAACTGAATTCCTGAGTTCTCTCCTACAACATACATTAATTCAGCATATATTAATTGAACATCTACTTTGTGCAAGGACTGTGCTAGGTCCAAGATCCCTGATTCATAGTCTTTGCCTTCCAGGAACTGATGACCTAATAATTATTACTAATGGGTGCTACCATTTTGTAACCACTGGAATTCCAGAGTTCTCATAGTTCAATGACTCTCTTCTGTCAATTAAACAACTATTTTGATCTCATAACAAAGTTACTCAATCAAATATAACACTGTAGCACCACACACTACTTTCACAAATTTGTATGAGTGTTCAAGACATAACGCCAAATAAAATGAAATATCTCTAACTTGCACTAATGTAGGAAGTTCAGAGTGCTTACAGTTACAGATATTAAAAAATGCTTAAAAAAATAAAAAATGCTTGCTGTGTTATTATCTTCATACAGATAGAGCTGCTCAAGGAAGGTTAACAAGGGTTTAGCAGTTGAAGCTTTTAAAACATATAAGAATGATTTTCTGCTGCTGCTGCTGCTAAGTCACTTCAGTCGTGTCCGACTCTGTGCGACCCCAGAGATGGCAGCCCACCAGGCTCCCCCGTCCCTGGGATCCTCCAGGCAAGAACACTGGAGTGGGTTGCCATTTCCTTCTCCAATGCATGAAACTGAAAAGTGAAAGTGAAGTTGCTCAGTCGTGTCCGACTCTAGCGACCCCATGGACTGTAGCCCACCAGGCTCCTCCGTCCATGGGATTTTCCAGGCAAAAGTACTGGAGTGGGATGCCATTGCCTTCTCCGGAATGATTTTCAATCAACTTGTTAATTGCTGTGTAAGAAATGATGTTCTAAAATGCCTTTAAAATATTTTTCCTTGAATAAGAAAGAATCTACCCTTGTTTACCCAATGAGAGCTTGGCTTTCAAACCTTCATAAAAAGAAAAAAGGGGCTTTTAAAATTTTATATTGGAGTATAGGTGATTAACAATATTGTGTTAGTTTCAAGGGTATAGCAAAGTGGTTCAGTTATACATGAATCTATTCTTTTTCAAATTCTCTTCCCATTTAGGTTGTTATGTAACATTGAACAGAGTTCCTGTACTATACTGCAAGTCCTTGTTTATTGTCCATTGTTAATACAACAGTGTGTACATGTCAATCCCCCACACTAAAAAAAAGAAAAAAAGGGCTAATCCTACTTGTTGGCAGTGATACTGTTGAAAGATCTTGAAATGGTTTCTATGCTTAAAAAGTATTCATCAGTTATCATAGTGCCTGAAATGTCAACAGTAGAGATGAATTTGTCTTGCACACCCACATGGTTGAGATATAACTACTCAGCAATAGAAAGGAATCACTGTTAATACATTCAGCAACCTGGGTGGATCTCAAGAGCATTATGCCAACTGAAAAAAGAAATCTCTCAAAAAAAATCATAATGTATGATTTTATGGACACAAAACGTATGCATTTGTTTATATTCTCAAAATGACAAAACTGCAGAGTTGGAATACTGATTGGTGGGTCTCCGGACACGACTGAAGTGACTTAGCAGCAGCAGACATAGGGAGTACAGAAGGGGGTTGGATGTACCTCTAAAATGATAGCATGAGAGAGGTCTTTGTAATGATGGAAGAGTTCTTTATCTTTATTTCAGTGGTAGTTACAAGTGAAAGTACTTGATAAAATAAGACAGAACTCTACACACCTTATCCATGATTAGGTTCCTTGTAATGTTGTACTGGGGTCACAAATATTGTATATTAACGCATATATATGGAATCTAGAAAAATGATACTAATGAACCTATTTGCTGGGCAGGAATCCAGTCATAGAGAACATTGTGGACACAGTGGGGAAAGGGGGGAGTGGGAGTAGCAGTGAAACATACACATTACCCCATGTAAAATCCATAGCTACTGGGAAGTTGCTGTATAGCACAGGGATCTCAGCTCAGTGCTCTGTGATGACCTAGAGAGATGGGGTGGGATTGGGGGGAGGTTCAAAAAGGAGTGGACACACTTATACTTATGGCTGATTCACGTTGTATGGCAGAAACCAACACAACATTGTAAAGCAATTACCCTCCAATTACTGAAAAAAAAAATGTAACCATTGGGGAAACTGAGTGAAAGATACAATGGACCTCTCTGAATTATCTTTGCAACTTCTTGTGAATCTGTAATTATTTCAAAATAAAAAGGATTTTTTTGTTTTCACACAAAACTGTATTTCTTTTCAGCTTAAAATTCTCTAAAATGCCCAGGTAGCTCCTTTGAATTTGCCTGCAATGTGGGAGACCCAGGTTTGATCTCTTGGTCGGGAAGATCCCCTGGAGAAGGGTATGGCACCCACTCCAGTATTGTTGCCTGGAGAACCCCATGGACAGAGGAGCCTGGTCCATGGGTCACAGGGAGTTGGGCACAACTGAGCAACTAACACACACACAAAAAAATGGAAATAGTGGAAATAGCAGAGGAGAAGAGTAGGTAGAAAGAATTTACTCAGGAAAAATATTGAAGTGCTTTGTGTACAATACAGGTATTTTATTTAATCTTAAACCTTGTGACTGTAAATATTATTAGTTTGGTTTAATAATAACTTTCCCCAAAGAGCAGAAGCCCATAAACAAGAGCAACCATGATAGGAGGAGCCTGGGGGGAACAGGACATTCAGCAAATTAGACCAAAGCCAGCAGGAGTGACTATTAGAGTCTTAGAAGGAGCACATCATGGTAATCCTAGAATAGAAAACTCTGACTTCAGAGATTGTTGGGTGTTTCCTTTTGAATGTCATCCCCAATCAGAGAGACTGATTTTGCATCAGCCATTCTGAAATGACGGACCTAGAGAGAAGACTATCTCCACTGTAGCCAGTCTTCTAGCTACCTACCCAGCAAGGCAGGCGAAGTTTGGGGTTTTAATTTCTGATACCAGCATTATCTCCTCAGGGGTGGCCATACTTGAATGAATGCATTTACTCAAGCTTTATTTTCTATGGGATGATGAGGTAATAGTTAAAGATAATAGAAAAAGGTTAAAATAATATGAAATTCTGAACTTCTGAAAGGGTCAGCCTTAATAGTCCCTGTCAACTGGCAGTGATCCCAGTGGTGTGTCTGCAGATTTATAGACCAGACACACGTAATTATCCTTTCCTTTAATAACAGAGTAAAACATCACACCCATCTATTTCCCAGGTGGGACTGCTACTGCACATTCCGTTATACAGTTATCATTCTCAGCAACTCTCTTGAGAAATGATCCTAGGGCACAACCTCAGTTTTCAAGTGTTCTGTAGGCCACTTAAAATATCCTTGACATGTGACCAAGAGTCATTTAATTAAGTGAAAGCAAACAGTGGAGAATTGCATAGAAGGTTTCTCTCAGCCGGATGCTTCTCCTAGGTAATGTAATATTAATATGTTAAAGATCATTGAAAAATAATAAAAAGTCGCATTGCCCACAGGGACGAGGTCCTGTAGTGTGACTTATTCCAACACTGGGAGTGCAGTGCCCCCTAGTAGTTCCTGTAAGAAACGTGTCCTCAGAGTGCATTAGATTTAGCAAATGAGGAGCTCCCAGAATTGGCACTACTCTCAGGCTCAAGTGGGTAATTTGACAATTGGTTTTATCTTTTCTGAACCATTAGGAACCCACTGAAGTTTCACCTTGAATGTGCACTAATTTTTTCCAGTACCAACAAAGGCTGGATTCTAACAATGCCCTAATAGGACCTTATCAATAACTCTTAAAAATCTGATTCTCTGTGAATATCAAATTAAACAGCCTCCTTTTGCTTTGCCCTCAGGCCTCTCCTGAGCTGAAGGTTGGGAATCAGAATAAATATAGGGGGCAGACACAGAAAGCGTCATCCCACAAGCTTGAGGGCATCTCAGGTGTGAAAGATGGCCACAGAACAGCAGAATATTAAGAAATCCTTTGATGGGTCAAGTATTCAAAAACAGACGAAGGTCTGACAATTTTCCTGCGAAAACACTGCAGCTTATAGTGGCAACTGATAGATTTGTAGAGTTAGATAAAACTAGAAGTAAATTTAAGCAAGTTGAATAAACAAGGAGAACAGATATACATTTATATTTCCTTTTTTTTTTTTTTTTTTGTTAGTGAAAGACATTCAAAGGCAGTCTTATCTCTAGGATATCCAAAAGATAGTAGGCACGTACATAGTACAGCACAAATGCTTTTGAAAGTGGAAGGTGCATTTTCTGCCTTCTGTGTGGCCGATATCATGCTATTTCAAAGCCTGTAAAAGCAATATATAGTTTTTTGACAAATACACCCATGTGTTGTGCACGGTTTGATTTATGTAAACTCATTTCAAATGCAGTTGCAGAATTCCTCCTGAACAGATGAAAAATGTCTGCCTAAAGTGATAAAAATATATGTGTGTAGAAAGATATAGTTTTAAGAAGGAATTTTTATATGTTAACAGATTTGTAACTCTATTTCACACAATACCCTTTTTTAAAAAAGGCTTCTAGAGACTTGTTTTTTTTCCACATTACTGTGTCAGTTCAGGTGTTTCCATAAGATGGGAGTGAGTCTATTCTGCTGTAAGAACCTTTGTGTGTTGAAAATTAGCATGTGTGGGAGTGGTGAATGGAGAAATGAGATCAGTATAACAGATGCTTGCTTTGTCCATGCATTTCACTAGTTCCAGCAACCAAGAACAAAGCCCACTAACTCAGGTCAACACAAGGCTAGTCAAGGCAGATAGCTTACTGACTGTGTCTCATTTAGCCCATATTCTTCCTCTTGACTCAGTTTTGGCTATGTTTCAACAGGACTGTGTTTAAGAGTGTGGCTCTCCTGAGCCTTTCTGCACTTTGTACTTGTTTTATAGTTTACCATTCTCAGCTCTTTGCTTTCCTGGCTTCCTTGTTTCACCAAGCTGTGTTCATGTATATATACACACACTGAAGTCCTGTTTTGTTTTGTTTGTTTGTTTTTTGTAGTGTTTATCTATTAGGAATTTCAGCTATCTTTTTAATCATGCTGACATATTTACTAGAATGATTATTGTTTTTGTTAGTATTCCTGTTACATAAATATCGAGTAGGTCTGCCCTGACCTTATATTTCTCAGAACCCTATAATTTTCATTGTGTAATTTTGCAGATCATACAGGGAATGCATTTATCTCATTATAAGCACAAGCATTTGTACTTGCAGTCTCTTTATTAATTGCATTTATCATTATGGAATTACTCTTTGAATTATAGACTTCCCTCATGAATCCAAGGCACACGGATTGAAGTATCAGTTGCCCACTAGATTCATTTATTTAATTTAACCTTCACTGAGTAAAGCCAGCCCCATGTGTACATTACAACACCCCATTAAAAAGTAACCTTCCCATCTTTCTTTCTTTCTGTACACTGAAAATATTTTCATAACAGAAGCACTTAATGAAGGTTTAACTTGCTTCTGCTGAAACCTTTTATTTTTTAATCACTAACATATAGTTTGTGTGCATTTAAAAAAGTTGATTCCCATCCTCTCCACCCACATACATACATACTCATTCTCTGTACTCTTCTAAGTAGTTTGTGGCTAGTATTTGTATTTAAATTTCACATTCAACATGGTATGAAATTGTAAATTCCATCAAGTCAAGCTACAGTGAGTCAGGGATTTTTGATACGATAACAGCTCACAACAGATCCTAAAACATTAGTGCAATTAATGCAGAAGGAAATGGAAAATTTTCAGAAAGATTTCTTTTATATTTCTTTAAGGATATAGAGGAATATCTTTTGTTTTAAGAAGGAAATTATTTAATGTTATTTCCATGTAACTACATATTTGGTGTCAACATGAATGATTTTTTTAGAATATTGGTAGCAAGCACGGAATAGAGTTTTCCAAGAGCAAGTCACAATTTATCCTGCAAGAACCAGGCATTGAATTAGGCAGTGATAGTGGAAAGCTGTTCTAAGTCATTATTTTTAAGGAGGAGCTCACAGAGGGTGATGCTTAGACATTTCAGCACATGCTCTTATTTCAGCACATCCTCTTACGGAGACCTGCTCAGAGTGCTGTGAGAGAGAACAAAGGCAGTAACCGTCAAGGAAGGGGTGCTTTCACCTACACAATCAGAAAAGTGCCTTATGGGCTTTTGTTTCATCTTTCCCTTTCGCTACTGTAAAACTTAAAAAATTTTCTTCATCTGAACATAGAGTAGTTTTCGTAAAGAATCCCTCACTATGTATAGTTTTGGAATAGCGTATATTTTGATCTTCATGTTGGAGTTTACCAAATTCATCAAGCTGTACACTTTCAATGGGTACATTTTACTGTATACAAACTACAGCTCAACTTTTCATAAATCCATCAAAACTTCCAGTATTACTCCTGTACTTCAGAAAAATGCAACTTCCTCCCTTTGATGTAATAAGTGCATTACAGAAAGAAAAACTTTAAAGAATGATCTAGTGGATTTTTTCTTCCATAATAATTATTTCATTTTCTGTATTCTCTTCCAGCTGTAGGTCCAGATTTTTCAAGAACCCTCTTAAAAAGGGTAACTCTTGTCAAAGTGGGAGGTGAAGTTGTCATTGAGTGTAAGCCAAAGGCTTCTCCGAAACCGGTCTACACCTGGAAGAAAGGAAGGGACGTATTAAAAGAAAACGAAAGGTATTATCTTGAAATATTTTAACTATGTGGTTAACCCATAATAATTTATAGGTCTGTTGTTAACAGTCCAAGAGGGAAGAATTTATGATCTGCTCTGCATGAACTAAATGTTAATCAAAGAGCTGAAGCTTTGGGAAAGAGTGGTAAATTAGCAGGTCTTGATATTAAGATTCTAGAAAGCCTAGAATAGGTAGACACATGGTAGACCACATGATCCCACATGTTGAAGGCTGTTGGAGTTGCCCAAAGGTGTGCAACTGGAAATACCTTTTTTAATTTTAGCTTAAAATTTATTTGTAGGTTTGCCCATCTTTCTCCATTCTATTAATACCTTGTTTTTTCCCCATAAACAAGTAATTCCAGCTCTTCTTTGCTATGGCAACCCCTCAAATATTTGGCAGTGTCTAGTATGTCTCTTGTTAATCTCTCCCTTTTTGTGAAACCATCTTTAATTCCAGAACTCATTTTCAAATAACTTGGCTTTTATTATTTTAATCATGTCTTTTTAAGAACTCTATTTCAAACTTATTTTTGAAAAGTTTTTTTTTCTTTCTCATATCGAAACTCTTCAAATGTGTGTTTCCTATTATACATGAATTATGTTTATAATGCATGTTCTTTTGTCCAGTGTAATTATATGGGTTGTTTGGGGGTTTAGGTCATATTGTGACAAATAGCAGGTATCTCGTAAGACCTTTTCTTGGCTGTCACCTCTATAAAATATCTCCCACCCCTTTCTGTAATCTACTCAGATCTGTTGGAAAATGGTAATTGTGCATGAGTCTGTCATGCATAAGATAACATTTACCAGCTGTATACATAATGATTTTAATTGATGCTAAAGGTCAAGTACTCAAAGATGTCATGGGGAAGCCTGTAAAAATGTGTGCGTATCAACTTTAACACCTGTACACCTTTGGATTTACATATGCAAAGTAGATCATCACACTGATGATGTTGTCCTTATTAATGATTTTTGCAAACACGATATGGTTTATAGAGGGTGTATTCATACATAGTAAATGCATAATATGTGTCTCTTTCTGATTTCTGTTATATCAAGAAAGTGGTATAGTTTACTGATTACTGACCTGACATTCAAATCTGGAGCCAAAGTTGGAACTTGAGAGCACAGTTTCTTGTTTTATGTACCATGTACATTATTAGATTAAGGCTACATTTTAAAAGGTTTAATATAACATTAATATGAAGAAAAATATTTTAAAATAATATGAAAAATAGATATATGAATGAGTGTGGTTTGAATAACATGGAAGATCAATCCAGGAGAGGCTAATAAAATTTGCTGCTTTCACAAGCAACCTACAGTGTCTTAAAACAAAAGGAAATTTCTCATCCACACTGCATGCCCACCAGAGGTCTGCTGGGGGCCTTGCTGCTCTCTGAAGCCTAAGCTGGTAGAATAGCACTCTCTGGAACATTTAAATTGCAGATGGAAAGAAAGAAAGACAGTGAAGTCGCTCAGTCATGTCCAACCCTTTGCGACCCCAGGGACTATAGCCCGCCAGGCTCCTTGGTCCATGGGATTCTCCAGGCAAGAATACTGGAGTGGGTTGCCATTTCCTTCTCCAGGGGATCTTCCCAACCTAGGGATCAAACCCAGGTCTCCTGCATTGCAGGCAGATGCTTTATCCTCTGAGCCACCAGGGAAGACAGAAAAGAGGGTGGTAAACATGTGAAGTGAAGCACTTCTTTTTGCTCATGTTTTGGTGGCCAAAAGAAGTCACTTGGCTCTTCCCAAATTCAACCCAACAGGGAAATTCAGTCTTTCTGTGTGCCTAGAAGAAAAAGGACACCCTAACTTTTTTAACAGTAATAATGATCGCTCAACATGACTATAATTTAATCATTGATACAGGTTGTTTAAATTAACTTTGGGAAAATGATATACCAAGAATTACTTTTAATAAGTGAATTTGACTTCTTCTACCATTTGACTTACCACAAAGCTTATCCCTCTCCAACTTTTAAATTTTTTCTTCTAACTTGATTGATAGGGTTCAGATATAGCCTCAACATTGCTATGGCACTACAGGTATCTTTAAAGCAAGGAAACTCCCCATCATTACTCAGGTCCTGGTCTTTATCACCTCCACCGTCACCAGGCACGACCCAAACTGTCAGTGTTAGCACTTTTTATCCCCATAGGTGCTGTGTCCTCACTGTTCTCTTTCTCAGTTCCACCTCTCTCACAGTGTATTAAACAGATAGATTGATTTTCATCATGAAAATGAATTCAAAAGCTGACCAGGTGTAATTTATTTTTTATTTTTTTAACAAAGCATGTATTTCTTTTTTACTTAATTTATTTGGCTGCACCGGTCTTAGTTGGAGCACACGGGATCTTTGATCTTGTTGCCTCATGCGGGATCTTTCAGTTGAAGCATGCAAATTCTTAGTTGTGGCAAGTGGGATCTAGTTCCCTGACCAGGGATCGAACCCAGGCCCCCTGAATTGGGAGCTTGGAGTTTTAGCCACTAAACCACCAGGGAAGTCCCTGGCCAGGTATAATTTAAAGGTGAATGTAGGGACTTCAGTGTGTGTCCCATCCTTTGGAGACACTTACCCCTCAAGTTAGCATATTATTGCCACCAGATGGAAATACAGGTCCAGTGCCTCTCCACCTTCTCATTTTTCAAGGGAAACTAGAAACATGGGATTTAAGTTGACCTATCTTAAGTTTTAAATGTCAGTAATTTTTTTTTTTTTTTAATTTAATGTTAGAACAGTATGGGCCACACATCCATGGACCAAGTTTACTCCATGCGCTGCTGGAGTGCGAGAAAGATAAACTCAACTGAACTTCCTGTAATTTCTGAAAAGGGTAAAAAATAAGAAAGATATTACTGATATTTCCTTGTTGACAGAGAAGAAATTCTGCCATTTTCCTCTGCCTTTTTGATAAAAGAGAAACATAAGTAAGTGGATAAATGAAGAAAAGCAATCATATATAGGATTCATAAGTGAAAAGTTTAGAATTCCTATTTTAGAGAAGGACTGACATTGCTAGAACAACACAAAAGGAAAAACTTGTTGACTATGTACAGTGTTGAGTAATAGCTTCCAATATGCGGACTTGTAGTTCTCTTTTGAGATGTGGAATCCTAAGAATGAAAAGGCAAGCCATTAACATTTGAATGATTTTTTAAAAATTTTGTTGAAGTATAGGTGGTTTACAATATAACATAACATGCTTAGTCACTCAGTCATATCCAACTCTTTGTGACCCTATGGACTGTAGCCCGCCACGCTCCTCTATCTATGGGATTGTCCAGGCAAGAATGTTTAAGTCAGTAGCCTTTCCCTTGTGTTAGGGGGTTGCATTTATTTCTCCTGTATAGCTAAGTGATTTAGTTATACATACTCTTTTTCATATTCTCTTCCATTATGGCTTATCACAGGATATTATGGTTTATCACAGAATATAATTCCCTGTGCTATGCAGTAGGACCTTGTGTTTTATCCATCCTATATATAATAGTTTATCTCTGCTAATCCCACACCCTCATTCCTTCCCTCGCCTGCCCACTCTCCCTCTTAGCAACTATAAGTGTGTTCTCTGTGAGTTTCTTTTTATTTCACAGATATGTCAATGTATCAGATTTTAGATTCTACATATAAGTGATACCATGTTTTATTTGTCTTTCTCTTTCTGACTTACTTCACTTAGTATGATAATCTCTAGGTTCATCCATGTTGCTGCAAATGGCATTGTTTCATTCTTTTTGATGGTTGAGTGATATTCCATAGTGTGTATGTGTGTGCCACATCTTTTTTCAAAAAAGTATTTTATTTATTTATTTGGCTGAGCTGGGTCTTAGTTGTGGCAGGTGGGATCTTCGATCTTCTTGTGGTGTGCACATTCTTTTTAGTTGCGGCATGCTAACTCTTGGTTGCAGCATATGTGATCTAGTTAGCTGGCCAGGGATTGAATCCGGGCTCCCTGCATTGGGAATGTAAAGTCTTCACCACTGGACCACCAGGGAAGTTCCCATAGCATGTCTTCTTTTTCCATTCTTCTGTTAATGAACACAGATTGTTTCCCTTTCCTGGCTGTTAGAAGTAGCACTACTAGTGAACAAAGGGGTGCATGTATCTTTCTGAATTACAGTTTTGTCTGGGTATATGCCCAAGGGTTGAATTGCTGGAACATACAATAAGTCTATTTTTTTTTTGTTGAGGACCCTCCATACCGTTTTCTGTAGTGGCTGCCCCAATTTACATTCCCACCAACAGTGTAGGCGGGCTGCCTTTTCTCCACACCCTCTCCAACATTTGTTATTTGTAGACTTTTGAATGATGGCCTTTAACATTTGAATAAGAGATGATTAATCTCAATTATGGAATATTGCTATAAACCAAGTTTCAGTGGAACAAAATTTATGATCAAGCACCACTTTTTATTAACATTCTCCCTAGAGCTTATGGTTTGACTTAGCCAAACACTACTTAAGTGATTTTTAATTTTAAATTTAGCTAATCAGCTGCCTGCAAATGAGTTTACAATAAAAGTATAAGAAGAAACATTTTTTTAAATGTTTACATTTTGATCTTATTCAAATTGTGGTGTTATAGTTACCTCAATGGGTATGGATTCAGAAATACTAGTTTAATGTTAACATGTGAACAATTTTTAAAATACTTTTATATGTGCTTATTTTGGTTTTTAAAGGCTTTAGGGATTTAAATCATATTTACACTGGCCTTATATATATTAAACCAATCATCTAAATGAAAGATTTAATCTTTAATTTTTATAACTTCATTATTGTGTAGGCAGTATATCCATAAGCATAAATATATATTTTTTGTTTTCTTGTATATTTATCCAGCTATCAGAGTAAAGGCAATATCAGGCATTTAAAACAGAGATGGTTTGTCACAAAGACCCAAGTACATTAGTTTTCAGGAGAGGCCTCTACTCACCACCAAAGCAGTGGAATTATTTGGATTCGTTGAGCAATTAAGCCATGTAACTGAAAAAGGTTGATAATTTTGTTTACTGTTTCTGGACAGAATGCATTTGAGGCAGATGAGATTGATCTATTACAAACAAAAACATCAAAATTCAGAAATGACAGAATCATTAATAAAAACCTAGGCTCCTAGAATCATAAGGAGACATGAAACCAACTCACATGGAGTCTTCTGGTTGCAAGTGACAGAAACCCAACTCAGAACTGGCTTCAGGAGCAAAAGGAGTTCACTGGCTCCACACTTGAGAAGACCAGGGCCAGGCTGGGTCTCGAGGTGTGCCTGGGTTCAGGAGCTCACACAGTGACGGTGGGACTGGGTGGCTGGCTTCCTCTCTCACTGGTGTCTTCCTCTACTTTGGCTCCATTTTCTGATGGGCTCTCCTCTCCTGTTGGTAGGATGGCCGCTGGTTTCCCTCTTTCCCTCTTTTCTAACTTCTCACAACTGCAGAATAGATGCTTATGGCATGGGATAAACCTGCCTTGGTCAGTGATCTTCCCTGAACCAGTGACATTCAAGGGGATGTGATGCACTGATCAGAAGGACATGATCATATGCCATCCTAAGAGGCACTTGGGGAAGCTCCACCTAAGACCTTGAGGACTGAGAATGGGACAGGGGTTTCCCCAAAGAAGCATAGGGTCCTACAACCAGAAGAAGAGTAAGTGGACAGGCAACAGTGTCCAATTCCTACCCTAGTCATGGAGCTCAGCTTCCATTCCCAGACAGGGAACCCCACAACGGATGGACTTCACCGTCCCTGGTTATGTCTAACATGAAGACCTGACTAATTTTTAGAGTATTTCCTCATAACCAATATCCTTGTAATTTCCATTCATTGTTTCTTGCTTTGCTTTCTGAAGTTATATTAAGAAAAAATCTAATTCTCTTCCACCATGCCTCTTCCCTTTATATACCGACATGCTATTCTCAAGTCGCCTTTCAATTATTTCCCAAGTCCAAATCTTGATGTTCTTCGTATCGTATTATTTGACATCTCTTACTGTCGTAAACGTTTCTTTCAATGTCTTTCTGAAAGCCAGAATTAAATCTGCCATTCAGAATTAAAACAATATTAATAAGGGAATAAGTATCTTGAACTCTGTAGCAAAGATTGATGATTATTATTACACTGTGTCCCTAAAGAGGAAAAAAACATCTTCAGTTAGCTTAGATTAGTAAGGCAAACAAGTGTACATCATAGAAAAACCACTCCTTCCCAATGATTATTTTGAACAATTAACTTAGTGCTTAAAGGGGTAAATCTAGTTGTCTGGAAAATTCACTTAGAGAAAATATTTTATTTCTCATTGAAGCTGAAGAAATTAGTGAAATGTTACTTTAGTTAGCCATGTGTAAATAAAAACTTCTTATTCTTACTCATGTTTAAGAACGTCTCTCTTTCCTTTTAAATGTTAGGCTAATACATTATGTCAAGCTAATGGATAATAATTAAGTATAGATATACCACTGAATGTTTCCAGAAAGAATCTGAAACTTACAGCCTGCATCTCACAGGCATGGTTTCAGAACAACAGCAGGACTATTCTGCCAAACTAGCCGAGCAGACAGATTTCGATCAATGAACAAAGCATTCATTTGGTGCTCGTCATATGTTGAGCCCTTTGCGTGGCACTGAGAGAGAGAAGGAGGAGACATAAACCCAGCCCTCAAGATGCTCTTAGATTAGTGCACGGGCCCAGCAGCAAAATAACAATGTGTTTTTCAATCATAGATGATGTATTTAGAAGGATCATTGGATTTGTAGGCCAACAATAGATTGTGGAAGGCTTGAATTCGATGTCTGTAGAGTTTAGGCTTGAACTTCCAGAGAAAATAGAAAGATTTTATGCAAGAGAGTGCACCGTCATATGCGTGCTGCAGAAGGGTTGCTCTGCTTGTAACATGGAGAAAGAATCAGAGTAGAACAAGATTAGGAACACAGAGAGACCAGTTTCAGGCAGTATGCTAAAATGAAAACCAAAAGGACTTCAGTGTCTCTCCTGATAGTATAGGAGGGAAGACAGATTTTTTTTTAACTTAAATGACTTATTAAGCAGAAATATTTTTAAAAGAAGGAAGGAAAAAAGAAAGTGACTCCTAAGGTGCTAACTTGAGCAGCTGGTAGATGGCAGAGCTATTGACCACAGTACTGAGAACAGAAAACTAAGTTTGAGAGGAGAAGATAAAGAATTGAGTATTAACATGTGAAATCTGAAGTGCCTTCAAGTGGTGATGTCACATTCAGATTGGAATTCCAATTCAATGTCACTTTCTCAGCAAAGATTTTTCCCTCAAACCTATTTCAAATTGTAAACACCACCACCATCCTCTTCTCATGCTTTACAATTTTCATAGTTCTTACTACCTTCTAACATGCTGCATGCTTGCCTTTTTTCCATTATCTGTCTTCCCCTCTTTCCATTTAATCGTAATGTAAATTCCATGAAGACAGAGACTGGTAAGTGTGTGTGTGTGTGTGTCTTAAACAATAAAAAGTTAGTATCTTATAGCCCTGGAGGTCATAAGTCAGAAATTATTCTCCTTGCATTAAAATAACACATTTCTTTCAATGTCTTTCTGAAAGCCAAAATTAAATCTGCCATTTGGAATCAAAATAGTATTGATAAAGAAATAAATAGTCTTATTATATCCTTAAGTAATGCATTCCTTCTGGAGGTTCTAGGGGAGAATCA
>NW_011495035.1:9274908-9291185 GCF_000754665.1 Bison bison bison
TGTGGCTTTCTAGAAATCACCTGCATTCCTTGGCTCATAGCCCCTTCCTCCATCATTGGAGCTAGCAAAGCGAGTCCAGTCCGTTAGAGTCCTCACATCAGATCACTTCACCCTCCTCTTCTACTTTGAGGTTACTTCGTGGTTACCAGGGGCCCTTTGTGTTTTGTCCCTTTCTGTAATGCTAGCACCTAGGATGGTGCCTGGTACAGACTAAGTGTTCAGTGAATGAATGTCCAACAGGAAATGTGGGTCTGAGCTCGGGAGAGTAAAGACAGAGACCCAGATGTCACCAGTTGACAAGAAGCTGTGGAGTGGATAAGCACACCCAGAGAGTTGTGTAGAATGAGAACACCTGTGAATCAAAGAAAGGACCCTTGAGGAATGGCCACATGCAAAAAGTGGGTGGGAGCAGAGCACACTGGGAGGGGGATTAAGAGATGTGGGAGAACCTAGGAAACAGAAACCAAGGGAGCAGAAAGGTTCAAGAAGGAGCAAGTGCTTGCTGCTTCCAAGAGATGACAAAATAATGGCTCAAAGATGACCACTGCATTGAGGAACCTTAATATCACCTCAGGGGAGCACTTTGAGGCCACTGCGGACATGTTTCAGAGACACAGTGAAATGGTACAATCGTCCATATTCTTAGGCATTTCTTCCCAGACTGAACACATGTTTAGGCCCACAGTACAATCAGGTCGAATCTAACATTCTGTGAGACTGTTCATACCAAAGAGGAATAAAATTCCTGTGTCTTGACTAAAAACCCCACAGTCTTCTGCCACGATGGAATTAGATCATGGCCCTACTAATTTGCCTCTCTTCGCAGAAGTCTTTGGAAGAGTTGAAATTCATGTAATATGTGGAAGAAGCTCTAAGCACAGGGCAGCAAAACTCTACATTGTATGTAAGTTGTGAAACCCTGGTCTAAAGATACTGGCGACCTGGGAGGCAGAGCACATGGGATGGCAGGTATTTGCCCAGAAGGTTGATCGAATCCTTGCGTGGGAAAGAAAGTTTATTGCTGCAGGCATTCTGTTTCTCTTCTGGAGGCAGAGTGTCTATATATGTGCTCTTAATGAGAAACCCACCCTCAGGATATCTCTTACAGTTGCTGCAGAGCCATATAGCTCTGTTATTAGGAATTCTGCCCTGGGGAGCAATTATGTTATTGCAATAATTAGAGGCAGTTCATCTCCATAATAATGGAAATCCTGCCTTGGAGGCAAAACAACATCAAAGCAACTGGAGCATCATTGCTCTAGATAGAATCTGTTGCCCCGCTTATTGGTAATACTATTTCATTTTAATTTTGCATGTGTAGTCATGGAAATACACTGAGCTTATCTTGCTCTCCAATTCAGACTTGGAGCTTTTCTCCCTTTCCTTCCGTTTGTCTCTCCTAGAGCCATGCATAAAATAGTTACAACTTTGAGCTCCCCTGAAGAGTCATTGCAGAAGAGTTTAGAGACATTTGTTTTTTAAATGTGTGTTAATGGTACACAGACCCTGTCCTGTGGAGACTCTGTAAATTTAGCTCTCAGTCACCGGTCTTTTTTGCCTCAGTGTAGTTATATCTTGTTGTGTTATGATCAGGAATTAAAGTGATGTCCAAATTCAGGCAGAAGCTACCTACCACCTGTTCTATTCATGTGCTCGTGGTTATTGGTTATGCCTAAGGATATGCTGGCAAGAGAACTGAATTTTTATATGGAAGTATTTAAAATTAGGTTCCTAATCTAAAGACAACACCTGATGATAAAATCCTTCCGGGTTTCTTCAGCATTGATTCTTTCTTTGTCGGTCAGTCCCCTGCCCCTGTCCTACTTTCTGCCCTTATTATCTTGTGTATGGACTTTGCAGCTGTTCAGCTAACCTCTTAACGGGTTTGTTTGGAACCAGCCTGTACTCAAATCTTTCACAATATGAAACTTCCCGTATCACAACCCCGATTAATTAAATTCAATAAACATTTGTCACACACTTCCTTTGTACAGATTCATTTGAGCTTATGAACAACCTATATATGTATAAAACAACATATGTGTATATACTTCCCAGGAGGCGCTCGTGCTAAAGAATCTGCCTGCAATGCAGGAGACCCTGGTTCAGTCTCAGAGTCTGGAAGATCCCCTGGAGGAGGCAATGAAAACCCACTCCAGTATTCTTGCCTGTAGAATCCCATGAATAGAGGAGCCTAGTGGGCTACAGTCCATGGGGGTCACAAAGAGTAGGACACGTCTGAGCATCTGAGCCACGTGAACAACCTAATTTAAATCTGAGTTCTACAGGTGCCATTTAAAAAGGAACAGAATTTCTACAGTGGTTTAAAGGAAAGAGACTATTCATCTTTTAAAGGTATGATTTTTTTTAACAGTATATAAAATATCATTCTGTAGTCTCAACACACATATGCATATCCATATTTTGATAGACATGCAAAGAATAAGCCTGGGAGAATCTCCACTAAAATGTTAACAGTGATTTCCCTAGAAGTTGGGACTGTGGATTTCTTTCTCCTTCCTGTTTTCCTTCCTTCCTTCCCTCCCTCCCTTCCTTATAAATTTTGTGTTTGTGAGTTTGATTATTTTATTAATGTTTATTTCCCATAATAGTCTGAAATGCCCATGAGTAAAGATGCCATGTGTGTTTGAGCACATGAGTGCCCCCGACTCCTGGGAGACCCCCAAATTCGGTATGCAGACTGCTGCTGAGCTGACTGCATTAGGACCAACAGAACTACATTTAAAAATACAGAATCCCACTCTATCGCCAAAGATTCTCTCTAAGGAATTCTGAGATGAGACCCAGGAGTCTGAATTTTGTTTTGAATTCTTGCACATGATTTTAATGCAAAGCCAGGTATGACACTGTATTAGTGGTTTCCCATTAGCCTCAGAGCAGACAGTCCATCACATAATCAGCAAGACCCTACACTGGTCAGGCTCCTGCCGTCCTGTCCCCACTGTTCTTTCTTACTCTTCCCTCAACCTGACTTCTTGAGCTGTGTGGACCTCCTGTCAGTTCTTCAAATGCCCTTATTCTTCCTGCTACCAACTTTTCAACACACTATTCTTTCTCCCCCAAACTCTCTTACCCAGGGCTTGACAACCTACAGCCCCCCAGCCACATCCAGCCAGCCCCCCATGTGTGTTTGCGCAACCTGCAAGCTTGAGAATGGTGTTACATTTTCACATGGTAAGACAAAAATACAAAAGGAAACGAATTTTACAACATATCAAAATGAGATGAAATTCAAATTTCAGAGTCTACAAATAAAGTTTTATTGGACACAGCCCCATACTATTCTTGAACAAATTGTCTAGGCTGCTTTTGTGCTCCAGTGGGACAGGGTTGAGTAGTTGCAACAGAAACCACCTGGCCTGCAAAGCCTTGAATATTTACAATCTGACTGTTTACAGGAAAAAAAAAATCTCTCCCTCCATCCATCTCACAGCATGTTTTTGGCTCCTCTGTCCATGGAATTCTCCAGGCAAGAATACTGGAGTGGGTTGCCATTCCCTTCTCCAGGGGATCTTCCAGCCCAGGCGTTGAACCCTGCATTGCAGGTGGACTCTTTACCATCTAAGTTACCAGGGAAAATGGCCACTTCTATGGAGTCCATGAAATGCAAATTGAAGAGGGAATAAATTAGGTTGAAAGTCTGAATGCTGTCCCTTCTGTTTCAGTGGCTCCCAAATGTCACTCAAGGAAACTTCTTTTCAGGTCCCCAAAGCCTTGCACTCCCTGGAGAAATCAGCCAGGGGAGCTTTCAAGGTGAAGACACGAAAGGTGAGGGGCAACGAGGGTGGAAAATACATATCTGATCCTCTTCCCCGAATTTCTAGAAAATAAGTAAAAGAATGAAGCAATGGGAGCTCTTCACCCCAGGTTGAGGATCTGTGGTTTTATACTGACTGTGGTTTTGCAGAGGGCTTTTTATTTTAATTTGGTGATTATAAAAATGATTTTTACAATGATAAATGGCCTTGTGCAGTTGAAAGAGGAGAGAGAAGATAGAAATCCCAAGACTCACTTCCTAAGTTTTATACAATTCAGCTATTATGACAGAATCTACACACATGAAACAACTTGGAAACCACCAGTGAAGTACAAATTAACATAATATCTTCCAAACAGAGCTAGGTGACAGTGCTTAGGGAATACACAGAGAAGAGACTCTTAGAGTCAGGCAGGGTCTGCCAGAATTGGCTTCCAACAGGAAGTGAGTTTAAGCAGTTGTGAAAGAACGTGGTCCACACAGGGCTGCAGAGGGGGAAGCAGGAGGTCTCTGTGTGGGGGCTCGTGTCTGTGCAAGATGAAGGGACAGACATGAGCAAGTCAAGAGGGATCCAGCCAAGTGGGAAACTGGGTGTCAGTCGAGTTTAGATGGAAGAAATGGAAGAATAATTGGTAGGGAAATGCTTCAGACTTTTCAACAAGAGATGATTAACACTTTGAAATAATGTTGACAGATATAAAATAATAGTGACAGAAAGGCTGTGAGTCAGCTTGGCTCTGAAGAAGCTCCGAAATCTCTAGTTATTAAGTTGAAATGAGGCTTTGATCTCCTTTTATGTCACTAGCACCTTCATGAATAAACCTTGAGCTTTTGGAACTGCTGGGGATTCAGGATACTGATTACCTTGGCTCTTTTCCTGTATTTCCTGGTTCTCTTGTGGCCATCACTTCTCTCCCTTTTTTGAGTAATAATATTACCTAGCTATTTTTCAGTCTTTACTGTGCCCTCTGCTAAACACTTTATATACGTTTTCTTTTAGTCTTCAGAAAAACATTACAAGATCAGCCCTATTATGAACCCCATTCTTAGATAAGGTAACGTGAGCTCAGAGAGGGTATTCACTCTACCTGATGTTGCAGAGTTTGGTAATATTAGGGCTGGTGTTCAAATCCATGTCTCACTTATTCCAGAAACTCTGTACCAGCTTTGTCTGAGGAAGGAATGAGCATTAGGTGCTTCTCTCTACTTTAAGAGAGCATGGAATCTTGTGGTAAGTCAATAAGTGAAAGTGTTAGTCGCTCAGTCGTGTCCAACTCTTTGCAACCCCATGGACTCCTCTGTCCATGGGATTTTTCCAGGCAAGAATACTGGAGTGGGTTGCCATTTCCTTCTCCAGGGGATCTTCCCAACCCAGGGATCGAACCCAGGTCTCCCACATTGCAGGCAGATTCTTTACCATCTGAGCCACCAGGGAAGCTCAAGTCAATCCATTATTAGTAAAAATAAAACTCTGCTTTCATTACCTCCCTTTTCAAACTGGAAAATTGCTGACATCTTTAATATGGATAAGTTGTCCAGAAGCAACCTTTACTGTTAACTCATTTCATATTTTCAGTAATAAATTGGCAGCCTTCAGATCCATGGTTTCCTAGTTTCCTGAGGAAAGGAGGCATAATGGTCTGATTTCAGGGCTGGGTTAAAACCATGTAAGCCCCTTGGAGAAGAGGTAAATTAAGTCCTTGAACTACCTCAGCACTGCCTTTGTGCAGAGAAAATAGCTCTGCATCATCAAATGGATTTAAGTGATCATGAAAACATTCAAACCAAAGTGGCATGTAATTAAGAGCAATTAGAACTGAAGTGATGTGACTGGATATTAAAACCAGAAAGGCAGTGTTTGTTCCTTCTCAGTAGAGACAAGGCAGATAAATGTGGGTTCCTCCTAACTTTGTCATCTCTAGAAATAGAATCTGCTAGACTGTGCGGATGTTATGTAAATATTGAAGGTCTAGTATCATGTACTATGTTTGACCCTCTATTTCTGTAGTGGAGTTTTATCCTCATATTTCAGTCACAGATATGCCAGAGTTAATTAGATCTCTACTAGTAAATATCCATCATGGTGTTTCTAAATCCCTTTTGCCAAATGATCTAATTAGAGCAACACTTGGCTTTCTGTATAATTACAACATATGGCACCTAGAGGGTACATATAGTAGAATTATAGGTTGCTTGATGAGAAATCCAGGTGGTGGATAAAAGACTCTATTAAACAAAGTTGCTGTGTGTGTGCATGTGTGTCTGTGTTGTAATGTATACAATTCCTCCACCTCTCCCCAGAATAATAAATATGTTGTAATTCAACTGTCCTGCCCACATGAGACATAATTATATCCTAGAATAGACGTTTTAAATTTTTAAGTAAAACAAATTATTGATAGTATTATCGTAAATTATTTAACCCTCCATACCTCTAAAAATTACCATGTGTATTAGCTCAGCAATGCTAGAAGCAGCTCTATGTAAGAGGAGTTATTCGATGGGATGTGTTCTTCCATCCAGGCAAGATAACCTGCTCAAATGACTGCAAAATATGTAGCAAAAATACTACTGAATCCTTTGACCAATGATAAAAAGGGATTTTTATTATCTGCTTATTATCTCTGAAAGTAGACTAACCGCCTGGGTAGATGATGAGTTCAGTGTTATTGTGTTGAATTTGAAAGGCTTTACATGCAGAGGTATCCTGGACCCCTCTTGGATGGGCTCCTAAGAGTCAGTGGGACATATCTTTTCCTAGACCACATTCACTGATGTCATTGATGACATTGACCATGGTGGGAGTATTTACACCATGGAAAGTGGTATACATCGGGACATTCTTTTCCATAGAGAGCCAGTTGTTAAACACTTACCAACATGTCATTACTTGCTGGGACATAACACAGTTTAGAGTTGGCAATGCTAGTTTGGGGTTCGTGGGAGAGATTAAGACCAGATAAATTATCTTCTTTGAAGTGATAAGAGTGAGTAAGTTTCATTGAGAAAAAAAAAAATGGGAAAACAAAAGAGATCTGATCTGGATAGATTCTTCTGAACTGTGACAAGTGTGTGAAAGAGAAAAAAAAAATCATAAGAAAGCTAAGAAACTGGAGTGTTGGTAAGAAAGTATGGGTGTCGAAAATGACAGCATTTGACATTGTCAGGTATCTTTGAGAGGTTTTAAAGCATGAGGACCTCCCTAACATAGTGTGCAGGGAACTCTGCTCAATGTTATGTTGGAGCCTGGATGGGAAGGGAGTTTGGGGGAGAATGGATACATGTATATGTCTGGCCAAGCTCCTTTGCTGTCTACCTGAGACTGTCACAACATTGTTAATGGGTTATACTCCAATATAAAATAAAAAGTTAAAAAAAGAAAGACCTCAAACTATATTTTGAGAGGAGATAATGAAGTCAAAAATAACCTTGAAAGTAGAACTTTCGATAAAAGTTCTACTGGCTAGATCTGAAGTTGGATGTAGTAACTGATTTTTGCTGGTATCAAATAGTGAAAAGAGGAATATCAGATATACTGGAGAGGAGCAACTTGTTTGTGGCAAGAATCTTATTAGAATGGAGGACATTGGGACATCTTTATAGCCTGAGGGGCTCACACAAAGGTGAAGAAGGAGTTAACAGTGTAAGAGAGGGAGATATTCTCAAGGAAACAGGAGGGTATTGGACCTGAAATCAATTATTATGGGAAAGAAGGATGTACCTGTCTTCTCTGACTCTGGGGAGAAAGAGAGGGTGGGTGAGGGCACAGAGAAGGAAGTATAAAGAGGGAGTTGAGAGATTCCATATAATATGGCCTTGACCATGATCTTGATAAAATGAGAGTCAGAGTCATCTATGAAAGCTTGAGCATGGTGGGAGGTGGGGATTGTATGCCTGAGAAAAAGAGATGCCTGAACTGTCACCTATGGTCAATGTGACAGAAATTAGATAAGATTTGGATTGTGCTTTTGATATTTTTCAGTTGCTTCTGCACACATTGACTTTCCCATGTATTGATTTGCTCTAAAGGGTTTTATTCCAAAAGAGGTAGTTTGTTCCAAAGGATGCATAAAATTGTTTCAGAAAAAAATGAAACTGCCTGCTCTTAACACCAAGAAAAATGTTTTTTAGGTGAATTCAATATGTTCTGACTCAGAAGAAAAAACAACGCACTTTATTTTTTATTTTTTATTTTTTTAACAACGCACTTTAAAATGATTATCCCCCCTTGTCATTTTCTCAAGGACTCACACACCTTCAGTCACCCCTGCTCTTTCCTTCATCATCAAACTCTCCCTCCTCTTTCACTTTCTGTTGGATCTTCTGGTCAGTGCATCTTCATCTTTCTCATCCACTTTGCGCTCCCCTGCTTCCACCCTGTCCCAGGATAATCCCACCTCCTCCCATGGCTTTAAACTCACCATCTGTACTAGGAACTCCCAAATGTACATCTTCAGTGCAGGACTGAATGATTTGAGCTCAACATGCCTCAAACAGAACTCATTCTAGCCACCAACATGCACCCTAAAACCTGTTCTTCTCCTACTTGCACCATCTACCTCTGGTCACTCCAGTCAGAAATCTAGAATCATCTTTGATTCCCTCTTTCAACATCACATGTATCCAGTGTATTAGTACATTTTGGTGAATCTACTTCCAAAGGATATATAGACTTTGCCTCCTTTCCATCTGCTTTTCCTGTGCCCTCACTCAACCACCATCATCTCCTGTTGGACTATTCCAGTTATTGTTGTTTAGTTGCTGAGTCATGTCTGACTCTTTATGACCCTATGAACTGTAGCCCACCAGGCTCCTCTGTCCATGGGATTTCTCAAGCAAGAATACTGGAGTGGGTTGTCATTTCCTTCTCCAGAGGATCTTCTCAACCCAGGGATGGAACCCACTTTTCCTGCATTGACAGATGGGTTCTTTACCACTGAGCCACCAACCCTTAACTATTCCTGTCTACATGTCAAAGATGGAGAAAGTTTGATAAAAGCTAGCTACAGATACTCTCAAGTTTTTCCTGACATATTTTTCCACAAGGGTGTTAGTCATTACAACTGAATAGCTAAATCAAAAGCAGACCAGCTATTTTTTATATGAAATTAAGGCATGAATAACTCAGGCCTACAATTAACCAAGGAAGAACAGTACTTTATTCCTGGTTCCTCTGATGTGAAGAAACTGAAATTTTAAGCACAGTTCAAGAATACACACCAGTTTCTTAGAGGCTTCATCATCTTCTTTGTTAATTTGACATCCAGCAGTGTATGTTGAGTAGTAAATACTTAGTTATAAAGCATAGACATTATTCAGATCATTATATTATACAGTTTCAGAATGCTAGGTATTTATACTGGCCACAAGTAGCTCCCTACCAATTGGCTTAAAACTGTTTGCTATGCCCAGAATGAATATGCACTTTGCCTACAGATGTATGCATCTGTATGTGTGACTATATAACAGTGGAATTGTGGTTCCATTGTTGTATAAAAATCCATTGGTGAGTTATTCCTCAAAATTTCTTAGTATTTAATTCCTGTTCACTTCTGTCTTTGTCATTCAAATATGCATAGTCACAAGGCAAGAACACGGCCTAAAGAAAAGTGAATTTTGTTTTGCTTTGTTTTAGTTTTGCTCCTACCTTTAAACACTCACAGGAACATCACATCTGCTTTGTTAAATTTTCTATTAACATCAGCATTTTGAGATAACTAGAAATTGTACTTTTCCATTTTATTATTGGGACCACTAGAGCACAGATTAAAAAATAAAATTGAATCTAAATAGTAGAATTTTAGAGCTAAGAGTAATATGCAGTTGAGAACTCCTTAAACTAGCTCTTCTTCTATTATACTACATACATTTGCTTTCTAATAATTACACAAAGCATAGACCCATGATGTTGGTGATGGAGCATTTATCATTTCTGCCATTTAATATTTAGTCCACACCCTTCAGGACTTTGTCACCTCTGAATTCACTTTCTGTGTCTCCCACAGAAAAAAAAAAAAGTGGGAGGGAGGGTAGAAAGAAGGAAGGAAGGAAGGCAAGAAAGAAAGCAGAGAGGGAAAGCAAATCTTAAAAGACAATCCAGCTTTTCCACTGGGCCAGTAAGATCACCTTTTGGTCTAGTACCTATGATTTTTTTATGCAAACAATGAATATCTTTTCTGCTTTGAGTTGCATGAAAAAAAGACGCCTTTAGTTAGCCTAACATGGCACATGCCCCTTGCCTAGAAGGTAGATATATGGCAAGCCTAAAATAGAAAGTTAAAGAAAAAAAGCAACTTATTAATATTAACTAAAGAAGCTGAAAGACAAAGTTTCATATCAAAAATATGTCAATTTCAGGGGTTTTTTTCTTGTTTTATTTTCTTATCTAAATGTCTCTTTTTTTTTTTTTTTTTAATTTTATTTTATTTTTAAACTTTACAATATTGTATTAGTTTTGCCAAACATCGAAATGAATCCGTCACAGGTATACATGTGCTCCCCATCCTGAACCCTCCTCCTTCCTCCCTCCCCATACCATCCCTCTGGGTCCTCCCAGTGCACCAGCCCCAAGCATCCAGTATCGTGCATCGAACCTGGACTGGCAACTTGTTTCATACATGATATTATACATGTTTCAATGCCATTCTCCCAAATCCTCCCACCCTCTCCCTCTCCAACAGAGTCCATAAGACTGTTCTATACATCAGTGTCTCTTTTGCTGTCTCATACACAATGTCTCTTCTTGTTTTGAATCATTTTCTTATTAAAAAGCTTACATTTGAGTTCTTTTTGCTTTTGTTTTGGTGAGTGAGTGAAAGTCTCTCAGTCGTGTCTGACTCTTTGCGACTCCATGGACCATACGGTCTATGGCATTCTCCAGGCTAGAATACTGGAGTAGGTAGCCTTTCCCTTCTCCAGGGGATCTTCCCAACCCAGGGATCGAACCCAGGTCTCTCGCATTGCAAGTGGATTCTTGCAGCTGAACCACAAGGGAAGCCCCTTTATTTTGGTAGTGCTGGAAAATGAAGTCATGATTGGAAAAAAAAAAAAAAAAAAGGAATCACTCTTTTATTTTGATCAAAGTATAACAAATCTTTAGTGAATTGTTAAAAAAAATAAAATTGTTATGTGTACCCATAGTGATTTACCTTTTTTTACTTTAAAAATTTTTGGTTATTTTAAATATCTAAAAAAAAAAAAGCAACTTACTATAAAAACATGATTTTCATGCTTTGAAAATTGAAACTTTCAAAAGTGAGGTAGAAGATTTGAATGCTGGAAGTCTTCTCTCCTATTTACATGTGCAAGTAAGAATAAGAACATTATGTGAGGGGTCCAGAGATCTTCTTTAAAGGATGCATATCTTTTCATGTAACTAGTGTCATCTCTGATTATGAGACTTTTAGAGTTATATAAGCTTTAGCGATCAATAGGTCAGTGGTTTTTCAATTTGTTTCCACCCCCAGCATACCTGTGGACTGCAACATATTCCTGTTGCTTGAAATGATTAATCACACCCTGTTTATGGGAGAAAGAGGGGATGGAAAGCAGTGGAGGGAGGGAGCCCAGGAGTGTATGATAAGAATCTCAGGGTGTGATTTGAAAAAATTCCCTCCAGAACATGCTGTCCTGCATCGCTTCCCAGCCAGTGGGAATCACTGGTTCCCCAGCACCAGCACTTTTTATGAGAAAACAAGGATTAGGTGACTCATAGTAGGTCTCACAACTAACTATTGGCAAGTTCATGGTCATGTAACTGTGTGTCCAAACTAAAGAAACCCCTTCCCATTCTTGGTTTGGGAATAAACCTTTATAACAAGAATAGGGTTTAGAATCCCAGAAGGATACCATCAGAAGGTCTCCAAAATCATCTAGCCAAAATTCACTGAACCTTGCTTGCAGGAAGGTTTTCTTTGGCAAACACATTATCCAACATTATGCTTATATTTTTTAATTAGATTCCAACCATTAAAATTAAAATTTGGGATATGTCATGTAAATCAGATTACTGATTTATTTTAAAAGATATCTAGATGATCTACAACAGCCAGCCTGCCTTTTTATAAACTCAGCTTTCCAGAGGTGAGAAACAGTTACCCATTTAGCAAGGGCGTGAAACCTCCAGTTATCTTCACAACCCTTGTACCCATGTTAAGATGTACTGTCAGTCGGCCATTTCTCACTGCTCTTGAATTATTATTTTTCTTACACTAGAGTTTAAGTAAAAGTAACATATTGATGGTATCTATTTCTTTATAAAAAATGAAAATAAAACTTGGCCCAAAAGCCCACACGTTTCCAACAAAAAATATAGTAAAATAGTGTTTTCTTATGCTTATAATTAATGTTCTTGCTTTCAAATATAAGCAGAGTGTATTGTGAAACCTTATTGTCATACACTTGGTTTGTGCAGATGACCCGCCTAAGCCCTGTAGGCAACAGCGTCTGTAAATCTAGGTCTAGCTCTGTCCTTTCGTGTCAGTGAAAGTTTGGAAGAACAAGGTAGGGATTCTTGAGACTAGCTATGGAAGCCTGGACAGGAATCTGTTTCCTGATATCTAGCACAGCGTTGCTTTTATTCTCCCACGAATGGTTAAATAATAGAATCTCTGAATTTTGTCTTCCCTGGTGGTTCTGCTAATCCCCTGACATTTCATCCTCCTCTTTTTGTTTTTGTTTCCTCTGTCATACTGACATGGATGACAGGTTGTAAATTATCCCTCTTTCCATACTGTATTAAAATTTGAACATTAAAGCTATGGTCGGACCTCTCTTCTGTTATAAATAACATACATCTAACAACACCCCAAGTGAGAGTCTAACAACACCCCAAGTGAGGGTTTTCTCAGCTGTTTTTCCTGAGCAGCTGATTGTTAGCCTGACTTAGTGCCTGATAGATAAAACTGAGGATTAAACTTGCCTTTTAAACTAAGAAATTATTCTATTCTAACATTATTGCTCATATTAAACTCCTGTGCCATTAAACCTGTCTCTTTTAAATGGATGGGCACTGGGTGCATTGTTTATTCAATTTAATTGCAAGGAGGGAAAAAAAAGCCCTCGTACAAAGGAAACGGTTGTTTGAACTGGTTTTTACCAGTCACAAGTCGTGTGAATGAGTGTCCAATTAAATAGTGGCTCACTAGGACTCGTCTAATAGTAACATCTGTTATCTTAATTAAACAAGTTACTACATAAAGGCGCTTTCACGGCTCACTTTGTTAGAGTGGGTTCTGACCTAGAAACTCTGGGAAGGCTTGTTCTCTTTGGGGGATTTTATTGTCGGTGGTGCTCCCAGTTGGCCCCATGATGTTGTAGACCTGACAGGCTCTGAGATCTGCAAACCTCCACATTTGTTCAAGCCCACAGACCCTGGGGAAGTAGAACCAATAAAATACGAAGAATCCTGGGCAGGAGTGCTTTGTGTTCACTCTGCTTTACTTGGGTATCATGACTTGGAGGGAGGTTGCCAGGAAGGGCAGGCTGGGGTGTAAGTGATGGAGAAGGAAAAGTCATCAAAGAAACACCCCTGCCTTCAGGAATGGACCCACCATCCTGTATTTGTATCTTTGAAATCCAAAATGCTCTGAAAACAGAAGGGATATTTTTCTTTTCTTTTTCTTCATACTAATTTCTTTGTTTATTTTTGGCAATTTTGTAGCTGACTCATGTGGTGGCAAAACCAAACTGAGGCTCCAGACTTTGTCTTTTTTTTTTTTTTATCTCATGTTTAATTGCAGAAATAATCATGTATTGATTGGATGGTTGTGCATGTGTGCTAAGTCACTTCAGTCGAATCTGACTCTTTGCAACCCTGTGGACCATAGCCTGCCAGACTCCTCTGTGGGATTCTCTAGGCAAGAATACTGGAGTGGGTTGCCATTCCTTTCTCCAGGGGATCATCCCGACTCAGGGATTGACCCCACGCCTCTTATGTCTCCTGCATTGGCAGGCAGTTTCTTTACCACTAGCGCCACCTGAGAGGATGGTTACGTGCCAATATTTGGGGGAATATTATCTAAAATAAACTATGTGCTATAGTATGTTTCTTAATATTAGAAATTCTAAATTCTAAATCACAATTTTGCCCTAGGATTTTTGATGAGAGATTATAATATTAGATAATAATATTTTATCCTCTACAGAGGATAAAATAAACTGGGGCTCAGTGATATTAAGCATCTTGCTCAAGGTACAGATGTACCTTGTTTTATTGCACTTGGCAGATACTGTGTTTTTTATGAACGGAAGGTTTGTGGCAACCCTTCATCAAGCAGATCTGCTGGTGCTGTTTTCCAACAGCAGTTGCTCACTGCATGTCCCTATGTCACATTTATATTTCAAACTTTTCCATTATATTTATGATGATAATCTGTGATCAGTGATCTTTGATGTTTCTGCTTGCTGAAGGCCCTGTGATGGTTCACATTTTCAGCAAGAAATTGTCTTTGTATTTTGAGGGATGTACCTTTGCTAACTCTTTCAGTTAGTTCTAATCACACTGTATTTGTCATTAATGAAAGACATTCAGCTCTTCTCTGCCTCAGGGCCTTTGCCCTTGCCTTTCCCTTGGATCAAAAAACACCTTGAACAGTCTTCAGTGTCTGGCTTCCTCTTGTCGTAGATTGTAGCTGACATGTCACTTCTCCTGGATTCATAGATGAGATAATATCAGAAAGAATTTTGGATAGTATGGGAAAAAGTTTAATATCTTTTCAAAAAGTGCCTTTTTACCTTTGTGCCAGCTCCCTAAGCTTGTTGATCCTGGCACTCTGCCCTCTCTGTGGATGGAGGTGTTGATGGACACAGCTGAACCAGTCAAGCCCTCTGCCTCTTCAGGAACTAGAACTTCCCTATAGGCAGAACAGGGTTAGAGCAGAGTCCTTTGATGGCAGCTCCCTGGGGAGACCACCTCTTAGATTCTGTTCCCTACATCCCCGAGATATTTATTGTTTCTTTTTCCCCTGAGCTGTACAGTAGGTGATCATCAGTTATCTATTTTATAAACTTAATAGTATGTATACATCAGTCCCAGTCTCTCAATTCTTCCCAACCCCTCTTACCCTCTTGGTGTCCATACATTTGTTCTCAGCATCTGTGTCTCTATTTCTGCTTTGCAAGTAGGTTTATCTGTACTATTTTTCTAGATTCTACACATATCTATTGATACACAATATTCACTCTCTTTCTGACTTACTTCACTCTGTGTGACATTCACTCAGTCCATCCACTTCTCTGCAAATAGCACAATTTTGTTCTTTGTTATGGCTGAGTAGTATTCCATTGTATATATCTAACATCTTCTTTATCCATTCCTCTGTTGATAGACATATAGGTTGCAGAGCTAGCTTTCCAGGTCATTTTTGTTCAGGATCTTATCTAGTTTGAGAGCTACTTAATATCCTTCCAAAAAGTTGCATAAGTTAACCAAAGTCTGTTTCAGTTACCTACAACCTCAAAACTCTAACTGATATAAGCAAACAGGTGGATCATCTATAAGCAGCTTTTTTTTTCATTCAGTTCAGTTCAGTTCAGTCACTCAGTCATGTCTGACTCTTTGCGACCCTATGGATTGCAGCATGCCAGGTCTTACTGTCCATCACCAACTCCTAGAGTTTACTCAAACTCATGTCCATTGAGTCAGTAATGCCATACAACTATCTTATCCTCTGTCGCCCCCTTCTCCTCCTGCCTTCAATATTTCCCAGCATCATGGTCTTTTCAAATGAATCAGTTCTTCACATCAGGTGGCCAAAATATTGGAGTTTCAGCTTCAGCATCAGTCCTTCCAGTGAATATTCAGGACTGATTTCCTTTAGGATGGACTGGTTGGATCTCCTTGCAGTCCAAGGGACTCTCAAGAGTCTTCTCCAACACCACAGTTCAAAAGCATCAATTCTTCAGCACGCAGCTTTCTTTATGGTCCAATTCTCACACCCATACATGATTACTGGAAAAACCATAGCTTTGACTAGATGGACCTCTGTTAGCAAAGTAATGGCTCTGCTTTTTATATGCAGACTATATTGATCATAACTTTTCTTCCAAGGAGTAAGCGTCTTTTTATTTCATGGCTGCAATCACCATCTGCAGTGATTTTGGAGCCCAAAAAATAAAGTCTGTCACTGTTTCCATTGCTTCCCCATCTATTTGCCATGAAGTGATGGGACCAGATGCCATGATCTTAGTTTTCTGAATGCTGAGTTTTAAGCCAACTTTTTCACTCTCCTCTTTCACTTTCATCAAGAGGCTCTTTAGTTCTTCTTTGCTTTCTGTCATAAGAGTGTTGTCATATGCATATTAAGGTTATTGATATTTCTCCTGGCAATCTTGATTCCAGCTTATGCTACATCCAGCCCAGCATTTCTCATGATGTACTCTGTATATAAGTTAAATAAGCAGGATGACAGTATACAGCCTTGACGTACTCCTTTTCCTATTTGGAACCAGTCTGTTGTTCCATGTCCAGTTCTAACTGTTACTTCTTGACCTGCATACA
>NW_011495035.1:9291547-9314102 GCF_000754665.1 Bison bison bison
GGGATTGGAATGAAAACTGACCTTTTCCAGTCCCATGACCACTGCTGTGTTTTCCAAATTTGCTGGCATATTGAGTGCAGCACTTTCACAGCATCTACTTTTAAGATTTGAAATAGCTCAACTGGAATTCCATCACCTCCACTAGCTTTGTTCATAGCCATGCTTCCTAAGGCCCACTTGACTTCGCACTCCAGTATGTCTGGCTCTAGGTGAGTGATCACACCATCGTGGTTATCTGTGTCATGAAGATCTTTTTTGTACAGTTCTTCTGTGTATTCTTGCCACCTCTTCTTAATATCTTCTGCTTCTGTTAGGTCCATACCATTTCTGTCCTTTATGGTGCCCAACTTTGCATGAAATGTTCCCTCAGTATCTCTAATTTTCTTGAAGAGATATCTAGTTTTTTGTTTTTTATTTTTTATTAAATCTACCTTAGAAAAATTAGGAAAAAAGTGAAAGTGTTAGTTGTTCAGTCATGTCCAACTCTTTGCTACCTGTAGCCCACCACCAGGCTCCTCTGTCCGTGGAATTCTCTAGGCAAGAATACTGGAGTGGGTAGCCATTCCTTTCTCCAGGGGAGCTTCCCGACCCAGGGATTGAACTCGGGCCTCCTGCATTGCAGGTAGATTTTTTTACCGTCTGACAATTAGAAGTAATCCTTTAATGACATTTGGGTATTGATCTTAGTTCTTAAACATAATTACATCTTATCCCATTTGAACTAGACAACTTACTATCTGGAGTATCTAAAACCTTTAAGGGGCACTTTGAAACATTTTGTTTCACAAAAGCATTTGCATTCAACTTATCTAGTTACCCACCTGATTAGGTACAGCAGCTGGGACTAATGGCATTGTTGAGTATATAGAGTGGTAGGATTCCCTGAAACTAAAACAAATGCATGCCCTCCAGAGAATTCTTTTCTCTAGGAGAGCATGCCCTGGAGTCTGATGCTGCCACCCCCACCGGTGAGTGCTCAGCATTCAGGTTCTGATACTGGTGTGTGTGAAGTTCTTTGGGAGAAACCTTTTGGTTGCCTTTGTGCAGACTCAGGTTGTCTGGCATCTGTATCCTCCCAGACTGAGTCATTATACTTCCCTGCTTCATTGATTCTCACTGAAGGAGATTTGGAAAATGGGGTTGAACGTGCCAAAGGAGTTTGGGAAGCCCCTAACGCATCAGTAGCTTGTTATATAAGCATCTTATGCTCAGCAGTAAGACCTGCCTCTGTCTATGATGATGAGCAGGTTCTCAGCCCAGTGACATCCAGACAGGTTACTTTGCCCATGTCTGTGTGTGACACTTGGGCCCAGAAAGGCTGAAATAGACCCTCTTTCAGCAAAACAAATGTCCTTTACCCTGACAGCAGTGATGGCACTGGGGCAGAATACTGAAGGCAGCATGGGACCTCTGACCTAGGCTGTCATTGAAACTGCCCTGGCAGGGTCTAGTGGGTGTGGAGAAAGAATAGATACTCCAGTATTCATGGGTGAATTGATTTCAACTCTGCATGGAGACCTTCTTGAATCCCAAGATGGTCTAATCTCTTTTCTCAGAGCTCATGCACTTTTCATTTGAAGCCACAATTTTTGGTTTAGAGTCCGACTCCTACACTAGACTATTAAGCCTCATGAGGACAAACTTGGCTGCCTTGCTCATTGTGGTATCTTGACCTTTTTAATGTAGTATTTGGCATGTAATAGATACTAAATGGGGGCTTCCCTGATGGCTCAGCAGTAAAGAATCTGCCTGCATCTCAGGAGCCACAGGAGACATGGGTTCAATCCCTGGGTCAGGAAGATCCCCTGGAGGAGGGCACGGCAACCCACTCCATTATTATTGCCTGGAGAATCTCCGTGAGCAGAGAAGCCTGGCGGGTTACAGTCCGTAGGATCACAGAGAGTTGGGCATCACTGAAGCGACTTAGCATGCATGCATGCACAGATACTAAATCAGTATTTATAACTTCCCACAGTGAAAGTTTTATTCCTTCATGTGTATATACCAGAACAGCAAATATGGCTCGTCTCTGTATGACAGTTCCATATTTTTATTTCTTTCATTGCAAATCCTTATTTGCAAGAGTCAAAATCGTAGTATGTGTGAATATATGCCTCTAGTGACTTCACCTTTCTAAATACTATTTTCGAAAGCAGTTTGTTTTGGAATGCCAGAATTTTAACCCCTAAACAAGTCACATGTGTCACAGTTCCTTGTGCTGGGAGCACTTTGATGACTGAATCAACTAAAAGAAATTTGACAGATTTAACATCAGCTAAAGTAACACCTGGGGGATTCCCAACCCTTTACTCAGATGCCTGGGGCGTTCTGGAAGTCACCCAACCCAGAAAGGCCAGGCTTCTACCCTTGGCCTGAAGCCCCAAATCCTGGAGAGAAATCCTGCTGCCTCTGTAATAAGCGGCTTCTTAAAGCAGAGGCGAAAGTCCTCACAAACAGAGAAGAAAGATAAAGAACATAAGAACTAGTTTTTCCCAGAACAGCCTTATCTAAAAGGCTTAGATGATTTCGCAGATGTGGATGGACCCTCTCCCCTCTCTGTGCTTATAGCTTCCCGTGAGTTTGGAACTCTTAGTCCCAGACACTCTCAGAACTTGAGGCTACTACAGTGACCTGATTTGATATGAAAAGAGCTTGATTTGGGGAACGGAATCCGTGGCTCATTTTTGCCATCTGCATGAGCAAATCACTTAAATTCTTGTCTTTAAAATGCACTCAGTAATAAATACCTCCAGTGTTCTGGTGAAACTTCATCAGATGGCAAAGTGCTTTAGAAATGGTAAAGCCCTATAGAGGTTTTATTCTCTAGATTTTAAATGTATACACATTTTTTTAAAAATGGCACTCTCATACCTGTTTTATAGCCTGACTTTTTTATTTAAAATTATATAGTAGATATCATTTCATAATGGAAGCCTAGAGCCTATTTTCATTTGTTGTCATTTTCATTTGTAACAGCTTGATCATATGTCATTATATGAGTTTGTCAGTTCCCTAAAGTATTTCAAATTTTAAACAACTCAGTATCTTCTTGAGAAAATGCTATTTAACTCACTGCCATTCACATTACCCACTTAAAATCTCTGGGATTATGATGAGAATTATAATAATAACTTTGGGAATTTCTGAGCAGCCATATTTAGGGCATCTCTACCATAATTACAATAACAGCTAGCATGTATCAAATGCTTAATACGTGCTAGGTGTATACTTTATGTGAATCTCTCCAGACCTTTCCAGCTCATTATTATTATGCTCTCTTACACTTGAAGGAACTGAAGCTGCTCAGCATTTACTAACTTACCCATAACCTTTCAGATGAGTAAGTGGCAAAACCATAGTTCATTTGTAGAGTTACCTCATTTCAAAATTACATACACACCATCGTATGAATATTCCACATGATCACAAGCTCGCCATATCTAGATCTGATCTCACCATCTCAATCTTCCCTTAAATGTGTCTTCCCAATATACCCCATCTCTATGAAGGGTACCATCACCTACCAGACTGCCCTCACCATAAGTCTTCCCCTACACTGCCCTGAAACCACTGTTGTTAAGGTTAATGACCCTTTACAAGAGTGTTAATGTCAAATCTAATGACCAGTATTCATTCTTCAACTTGGTCTCTCTCTGCAGCATTGGACAATGGGTATGGGTCACTCCTCCTAGGGTGAAACTCTTATTTTTCCCTATATCCAGCACCCTGGCTTACTTTCTACACAGCAGTTACTCCTTCCTGGTTAAGTATGTTGTCTTCTCATATCTACAATCTCCAAGCTGACCCAGGACCCCGTGTTTAGGCCTCTTATCTATCTGTTCCCTCTTCCTAGGTGTCTTGTCTTCATCTAGTTCACAGCCTTCTAAGCTTTCTAAATCCTTAGGTAGTCTAAGTTTTATTTCCAACCAAGACTTCTATAAACTTTAGAGTAGTATATTCAGTGACATATTCAACATCTACCTGATCTTTGCTATACATTCCAGCCTTGCAAAATTCTGACTGTAATACCTGAACTGTCTTTTCCCTCAGTTAAAGGTAAGGGAAGTTGTCAAGCTTTGTTGGGTCTACTGATTTAAATGACAGATCTCCAGACCACCTGGAGGAAATCAATTGGTTGATGGGGCCATTAATTCATCAGTCCATTCATTTAAATATTATTTAGCAACAATATCAACTCACTCCAGTATTCTTGCCTGGAAAATCCCCATGGAGAGAGGAGCCTAGTGGGCTGTAGTCCATGGGGTCGCAAAGAGTTGGACACAACTGAGCTACTAAGCACAGCACAGCAGCAATATTGTATGCCAGGTACTATGCTAAGACTCTAGATTAAAATGTTAGAGCCACTTATCTAAGCAATAAGTGATCTCAGATCAAATTGATACCTATAGAACCAGCTCTTAGTTTCCATAATACATAGTGAATGGAAGATTTCTGAATGTGAGAATCATTCATTCTCACATTTGCTTTTCTAAAATATGCTTTAATTCTTTCCAAAGTAAGGAAGTGGAGATTTATTTGTATGTCATACAAGATAATTGCAGACTTATAAACCTGACCTGAGGGAGATTGAGTTTCCATTCAACATTCTTACCTTGATTGCCTCCACATCACCCAACCTCCTCTGGTCCCTCTGCTCGATGTCATCATGTCAACTTGTCTCCTAGAGAGAAAGAGGAAACGTCACTGAAATGAACAAGGTCTTTCACCTTCTCCCTTTGGGTTACATGAAGAAGCTATTTATGAGCATTGTCCCCCTGTGCCCAGTGGGAACTTGCAGAAGATCAATTACTACAGATGGACAGTATGTCTGGTCTTTTTCCACATATTAAATTGTCGCTGTGTCAAATGTCTTGTCATCAAATATGGTGCTGCAAGGAAATTGCAATTATATTTATCAGGTGTTTTTTTTTTTTTTTTGCTCTGACCTTTGGATTTCATTCAGTCTACAGAGAATCCCTCTAGGTGGTTCAGAGAACATGTGTCATCCAAATCAATAGGGCCAACAATGCCTGACTTCTTCCTCCTCTTTTCACTGAGGGGGAGGGTGTTCACGTATTGGAGTTAGAACTTTTCATGCCTAGGATGAATAGTGAAGACCTACAGCCTTGGTGCATTTAATGTTGCTATGTAATAACTTCATAGGCTTGCAATCTAGGTCTAGTCAGTAATTACAACAATACCATATGGAGTTTTCTAGCACTTTTATCCTCTCTGCCTGGTACTAATTTTAAGCTTCTGTCTCTGGACAATTTTGTTTAGGTTTTTAAATCTTGGCTTTTGTTCTCTAATCTTTTTTCTCTCACCATAAGAAGTTCTATCATAAGAATTAAGTAGGTTATAAAACTTATGTTTAACTATAGTCTCTCTCCCTCTTCCTATCACCTGGAATATTTTGAAGGAACACGTGGCAGATAAGAGTGGGCTGATTTTCTAGCACTTCAACCTTATTTTAATATTGACTAAAGCAAAACTAGTCGTGAAGGTGAATCTGCCATGAAAAGTCTTATAAAACATTCCATAGTTTTAACAATCTTTAAAAAATAGTAGGCAAAGGAGACAGCCAGGTGCTTACCAAAATCTAAGAACTGAAAATTAAGCGTCACACATAATGAGTGACATTAGGTGCAAAATCAGATTTAAAGATGAAATATTCCCTAGGGCTCAATTCTAATATAAATCTTATGTATTAGCATGACTCTGCCAATATCATAGTAAATGGTATTTACATGTGTCAATCAGGTGGAGTGTCTTAGGTCTTTTTTCTCATTGCAAGTCGCAAAATAAATACAAGTTCAGCTCTTCTCTGATGACTCTTTTCCTCCTCTGGGCAAAAAAAAAAAAAATAGTTGTAGCAACTCCAGACCTCAAGTCTGCAGATACTTAATTCCAGAAGGAAAGAGTGAAAATCATTGTTCAGAAAATCCCAGACTAAGTCTCATTGCCGATCACTGAGCTAGTTGGATCATGTGATCATCCCTAACCAATCACTGTGTCCAGAAGAAGTTAAATTCTCTGATCAGTATAAGCCTAGCTTCCATGTTTCACTCCAAGGTTTAGTGGTAAAAACCTGACAACAGTATATCGCTGAGACTGGAAGAGGGGTGGCTTTTCAAATGACCTTCGCTAGATACAGAACTAGTGGATGCCGGGCATAGCTATCTATACAAGAAGAAAGTGTCAACATGGAAGATAGTGTGTATGGAAAACAGTATGGAGGTTCGTTATAAAACTAGGAATAAAACCACCATATGACCCAGCAATCCCACTCCTAGGCATATACCCTGCTACTGCTAAGTCACTTTAGTCGTGTCCAACTCTGTGCGACCCCATAGACGGCAGCCCCCCAGGCTGCCCCATCGCTGGGATTCTCCAGGCAAGAACACTGGAGTGGGTTGCCATTTCCTTCTCCAGTGCATGAAAGTGAAAGTGAAGCCGCTCAGTCGTATCTGACTCTTAGTGACCCCATGGACTGCAGTCTACCAGGCTCCTCCACCCATGGGATTTTCCAGGCAAGAGTACTGGAGTGGGGTGCCATTGCCTTCTCCGATATACCCTGAGGAAACCAAAATTTGAAAAAGATACATGTATCCCATTGTTCATTGCAGCACTATTTACAATAGCTGGAACATGGAAGCGACCTAGATGTCCATTGATATTTGAATGGATAAGGAAGTTGTGGTACATATACACAATGGAATATTACTCAACCATAAAAAGGAATGCGTTTAAGTTAGTTCTAATGAGGTGAATGAACCTAGAACCTATTATACAGAGTGAAGTAAGTCAAAAAGAGAAAGAAAAATATTGTATTCTAATGCATATATATGAAATCTAGAAAAATAGTACAGAAGAATTTATTTACAGGGCAGCAATGGAGAAACAGACATAGAGAATAGACTTACTGACATGGGGAGAAGGGAAGAGAGGGTGAGATGTATGGGAAGGGTAACATGGAAGTTTACATGACCATATGTAAAATAGATAGCCAACAGGAATTTGCTGTATGGCTCAGGAAACTCAAACAGGGGCTCTGTATCAACTTAGAGGAGTGGGAGGGGAATGGAGATGAGAGGGAGCTTCAAAAGGGAGAGGATATATGTATACCTAATGGCTTATAAAACAACAAAATTCTGTAAAGCAATTATCCTTCAATTTAAAAATAAATAATTAAAAAATAAATAAATAAATAAAAAGAAGATAGTATGGGAAAGTGGAACCCTCATGCACTGTTGGTGGGAATATAAATTGATACAACCACTGTGGGAAAGAATATGGAGATTTCTCAAGAGATAAAAAATAAAATTACCATATGATACTTATAGGTATATCCTTAAAAGAATTGAAAATAGGAACTTACAGATTAACCAAGAAAAAAGAGAGAATGAGAATGAAATATATGGAAAATACTAATAAAAAATACTAATATGAGAATGAAAGAGGAGTATCACTACAGATCCCATGGACAGGAAAAGAGTAATTAATACCTGCTGGACTCAGCACCCACACATTTGATAAACTAAATGAAGTGAGCCCCTTGCTTGAATACACAGTCTTCAAAAATTCACACAAGAAGAAATCAACAATCTGAATAGGCCTATATCTGTTAAAGATACTGGATCAATAATTAATAACCTTCCAAAACAGAAAGCATATTGCCTAGATGCATTTACTGTTCACTTCCACCAAAACATTTCAGGAAGAAATTATACCAATAAACTTATAGTCTCTTTCAGAAGACAGAAATGGAGAGAACACTTCTTAATTCATCCTCTGAGGCCAGCATTACCCTAACACTGAAACCACACAAAGACATGTGAAAGAAAGTACAGTTGACACTTGAACAACTTGGAATAGAACCGTGAGAGTCTACTTATGTGAATATTTTTTCAATAAATGCTACAGTATTACACGGTCAATGGTCCATCTGAGTGCACAGATTTAGAATCATGGATGTGAAGGAACAATAATGGGACCTGAGCATTTGTAGATTTTGGCATCTATGGGCCTGGAACCAATCTCCCATGGATGCCATGGGATGACTGTACAGATCAGTATCTCATGAATGTAGATGCAAAAATCCTCTCCCCATTGGTGCATTATAGGGGTAGACGATTAAGAGGTACAAACTATTATGTATAAAATAAGCTACAAGGATATGTTATACAACATAGTGAATATAGCCAATATTTCATTATGAATAAAAAAATAAAAAACTGTTAAGGAAAGATGAGAATTACTGCCGGGGTCCAGCCATGGCTGATCCAGGGTATTCGAAGGGGAGACGCCTTAGGCGACTATTTAAATATTCATCAAAGATATAAAGAGTAATAGAATGAGGATAGCTCAGTAGGAAAATTTAGTGGATAAAAGAGGCTGAGTAGCTTGGTTTACGCGGGAGACCAATAAAACTTCAAGACAAGAAGCTTGCACCACTTACGTAGGCTGCAGGCGTCCTTCCGTTCTCCCGAAGGAGAGGAGACACTGAGGCCTCCCCGGTCGGATCTTAGAAGCCCAGGCATAATTTGTAAGCATGGTGGGTTCCGCACTCCAGATGGAGACTCAGCCAGAGTGAGAGAGAGAGAGACACGGGGAGACCAGTCTTTCGAGGAACTGATCCCAATTCTTTATTTCCCATGGTCTACTTTTATACACTGAGATGTTATGCAAAAGTCACGTGGGGTCAGCAGTCCTGACTTTTATTAAAGTCAGGTGCTTCATACAAATGTATTCAGAGGTCTTAGGGGTGTTACATCATCTTCTGGCCAGGGGGGCCTGCCGACAATTTATGACCCTCTCCTTGTGACAGTGGTCGGTCAACCAGAACACTTTTTTTCTCCAAGGGTAATTATTCTTAAAACAGACGCCACCCAAATAAAGTTACATTCCTATAGGGTGAGGGTATAGTGGGTTTTAGTTAAAGAAAGAATTTACTTAGCCTAAGGTCTAACGTGATTTATATCAAAGGTTAATACTTATTTCTTCTATATATTCATTAATGTGTGTAAGGGCAGGGGATATGGAGACTTAGCAACAAACATTGGCTCAACAAATGAAAAACCCTTCACCAACACAATTTCTAATCAGCCCATTATACTTATACTAATAGTTTTCTAACTTTTCTAAGGAACCTGTTTTTAGAAGGTTTAAAGCATCTCTTGCCTCTCACGGTTGGGAGGCTGTGAGCAATCACATGCGGCCAGACAAGCCTGTCAGGGAGGCTAGAGAACCTTCAGAGGAGTTTGTAGGTTAAAACACTCTTTTCACGCCCAGGAGTTTTTATTAACTGGAGCTCTAAGTTAACTCCTTCTCTGAAAGAGGTGGTGGGGGACAGCCCCCAGTAAAGTCAGAGGTGTAGGGGAGAGCACAAAGTAGTAAAGTAGGCAGGCTCTGATTATGGGGGTAGATGCTCGAGGATTTCCAGGGGGACTCCTGAGGCTCGATCCCACCTTTGCGTATGTCGAGCCTCCTTCCTCATGACCTTTGTCATGGGCGGAGTGCCTCATGCCGGCCCCCAACATATTACTAAGTGAAAGAAGCCAATCTGAAAAAGTAGAAATTGTATGATTCCAATTATATGACTTTCTAGAAAAGGCAAAACTATGTAGGCAGTACAAGGATCAGTGGTTGCTAAGGTATTGAAACATGGAAATTCATCAGCGTAACTCAGACTGTTGAATTCCCATGGCAGCCAGCCTTGAAACTTCCCTGCTACCTTTGCAATGTGTTCCTTTTAAACATTATCATAAACAATCTTCATTTGTTGAATTATCTCTGTCATCACTCCCCCCAGTACAACTGTGGTGATTAAGTGTACCTCAGGAAGCATTATGATATAATATAGAAAGCAAGAAGTCCCTTAAGAAGCAGAAAAAGTGAGGGATGCAAGAATGCAAGGGAGGCAGAAAGAAACTCAGGATAGGGGAATCAGAGAAGTCTTCATAAAAGACAACACCTAAGAGGTACCTTGGGCTTCGCAGGTGGCTCAATGGTAAAGAATCCTCCCGCTAGTTCAGGAGACATGAGTTTGATCCCTGGGTCGAGAAGCTCCCCTGGAGAAGGAAATGGTAACCCACTCCCATATTCTTGCCTGGGAAATCCCATGGACAGAGGAGCCTGGTGGGCTACAGTTCATGGGGTCACCAAAAAATCGGACACAACTTATCAACACAACAACAGCAATAAAGAGGCACCTCACATGATAAGGAAGCGGTGCATTTGTGGAGAGGGTAAGAGAAGACATTCCTTACACTTCATGAGTCAAGCGGTAAAACTAAAACTAGACTTCAGGAATTTAGATTTTATGGATTTCTAAATTCCTACGTAACTTCAGAGCAACAGGCATAAAAATAAAAAAGCCCTTGCATTGACTAGCTCTCTTGCCCAGTTCGTTTGACAAAGTTGTGCCCCTAGGAGACAGAAGAGTCAGCAGTCTTTTGGGTATCCACATACCTACAGACAAAGATATACTCATAGTTAGAACTTCTGAGGCATTAATTGAAATCAAAGGTCTCAACATGTGTGCCAGAGCCTTCCTCTGGATCATACTGAGTAAAACATATAAGCAGTTAACGATAGCTATAAACTATTTCTTCCTTCACAGGAATAAATATTAAAGTAAACTATGGCGATATTTTGACATCAAGAAAAGAATATTACCCTTTGAAGTCCTTTTAGGTCAATGCAATTAGCTTCTAGGGGGAAATGTATTAAAAAATAAGGAGTTGTGTGATGTTTTCAGAGCAAGCTTTCAGAAGGCAATATATTTTTTTATCCATAATATGTATACAGTTTCTGTGAAAAGCTCTTTAAAATTATAAATACCTAGTCATATTTCACTGTGATGAAACCAGAAAGTCCTCAAGTCTATGTGAGGTGTTTATGAATTCTTTAGATTGATTGTGACTTTCATGGCCCTTTTCACCTTGATAACTCTAAACCTGTTGTGTGAAAACCATTGAGGAGCATCCCTGGTTTTAGAATTGGTGTAGACAGTCTAACTATTATTTTAATATAAATCACTTTCTTACCATGAAATTAAATACATACCTAGCCCACTCTTCATTTAATTGGGAGAACTCAGTGCAAAGAGTCAGACACAATGGAGCATGCATGCATTGCACATCCTTTATTTTCAGATTCGTATTGATTTGTGACTGATGGATCACAAAGAAATCTCCAGCTCATCAAAAATGATTTGGAATCTGTCAGAATCCTCTGGTGTCTTCTAGGGGTAAATTTCCCCAAAGGCTTTTAACACCTATTAATTCTTTATCTCACCAACTTTGAGAGTTTGCTGTCAGTTCAGAGGAAATATATAAGAAAATGTTAAAACCAGCTTAAATAACTTTCTAGTTCTATTTAATGTTGGTACAACTTCAATGAAAATATTTCAAGTCAGCATTTTAAATTCACTGCCAAGGCTCAGGTAATATTTCCCGGACTCAATCATGTGGGCATGAAACCACGGCTGCTACACCTTCAAAGTCCTTTGAAAACCGGTCTCATGATATCTTTAGAAGAAATATTCTAAAATGAAATGAAGAACTTCATTTTCAGATGATTTTCTTTACATCTGTCACCTTCTTGGGTGTGAGTTTGGAATTTTAAAACACTTCTCTTTTTGAACCTGTAGAGATTGTCAGAGGCTGCATCCCTAGTGGAAATTGGTTTGAGGTAATTCCCAGAAAAACTTTTGTTGAGACGCACCGCTGTCACTTTGGTTCATAGTAGAACTAGGAGAATGTAATATGTAATGATGACTAAAGCCCCTTTAAAAAATAAAGCTTCTCTCTCTTCTCTTGTCCACAGACATTTTAATATCTGTAGACACTGAGTGGGTAATGACCGTATCTTCACTTTTTGTCTATAATCTCTCTGAAACAAACAAAAAAAATCTTGAGGTAGCTTACAAGTTATATACAGTAAGACTTTTGGAATAGAAGAGTTAGACTTTGTACAAGAAGGGAGAAGTATATATTAGTAGTGATTTGGATAAATAAATATGAATATTTTGAGCTTCCTAGTAACCTAGGCAAATGGCACACCACTCCAGTACTCTTGCCTGGAAAATCCAATGGGCAGAGGAGCCTGGTAGGCTGCAGTCCATGGGGTCGCTAAGAGTCAGACATGACTGAGCGACTTCACTTTCACTTTTCACTTTCATGCATTGGAGAAGGAAATGGCAACCCACTCCAGTGTTCTTGCCTGGAGAATCCCAGCGACAGGGGAGCCTGGTGGGCTGCGGTCTATGGGGTCGCACAGAGTCGGACACAACTGAAGCGACTTAGCAGCAGCAGTAGTAACCTAGGAAGAGAAATCAGTGAGCTACAAATGTTCATTATCTGAAAAATATTATTGAAAATAGTTTTCTCCCAATAGCCAATTATAAATAAATTTATTTCTTTAATCCAGTAGCAGATTGATTGCAGCAATTGTGCCCAGTTGTTTTATACTTGCCTATATTCATGCCCAGTGACAATTCCTTCCCATTTTGACTCTGTCCTTGGCTATGCTTTGGCCAGTAGAATGTTAGTAAAATTGATGCAAGCAAGTGCTTTAAAAGTGGTTGCACATTAGAGCTTTTCCTTTGCTGCTTGTCACTACCCTGCAAATAAAATAAACACAGTCTGCTGGATGAGGAAAAGAAACGTAGCCCAGTCACCCTACCTCTCCAGCTAACACTTAGCTGATCCACAGACCCATGATAAATTATTTTTTTAAGCAACTTGGTGTTTTAAGCAACTGAATTTGGGTTCTACTTGTTATTCAGTGATAACTAACTGATACAGAGCCTCATATGAAAAGTATTTAATAAGACAATGAATAGTTCAGCAACTATAGGAAAATCTTCATTATAAAAAATGACAACCCTGAGAGCATCAATCAATTGAATTCAGTCGCTCAGTCATGTCCAACTCTTTGCGACCCCAAGAATCACAGCACACCAGGCCTCCCTGTCCATCACCAACTCCCGGAGTCCACCCAAACCCATGTCCATTGAGTCAGTGATGCCATCCAACCAACTCATCCTCTGTCGTCCCCTTCTCCTCCTAACCTCAATCTTTCCCAGCATCAGGGTCTTTTCCAATGAGTCAGCTCTTTGCATCAGGTGGCCAAAGTTTCAGCTTCAACATCAGTCCTTCCAATGAGCACCCAGGACTGATCTCCTTTAGGACGGACTGGTTGGCTCTCCTTGCAGTCCAAGGGACTCTCAAGAGTCTTCTCCAACACCACAGTTCAAAAGCATCAATTCTTCGGTGCTCAGCTTTCTTCACAGTCCAACTCTCACATCCATACATGACCACTGGAAAAACCATAGCCTTGACTAGATGGACCTTTGTTGGCAAAGTAGTCTCTGCTTTTGAATATGCTATCTAGATTGGTCATAACTTTCCTTCCAAGGAGTAAGTGTCTTTTAATTTCATAGCTGCAGTCACCATCTGCAGTGATTTTGGAGCCCAGAAAAATAAAGTCAGCCACTGTTTCCACTGTTTCCCCATCTATTTGCCATGAAGTGATAGGACCGGATAACATGATCTTAGTCTTCTGAATGTTGAGCTTTAAGCCAACTTTTTCACTCTCCTCTTTCACTTTCATCAAGAGGCTCTTTAGTTCTTCTTCACTTTCTGCCAAAAGGGTGGTATACCTTGAAAGCATACCTCACATAAAAATAATTTTTTTTTATTTGTCTCAGTGCCTACTACCTAAAATATTGTCGAGTTCCTGCTGGAACTCATGGCCACCTCTGAACCAAACTACATCATTAGAAACCAGCCATCCTTTCAGTCCTGCACAGCTACCCTGCATAATACTGGGAAAGCAAAGGCTATTATTACTCTCTCAAATACCTGAAATGTGGATTGGAGACAATGAAGTTACCAGGCTGTGGTTTAGCTTTGGTGTCATGTTTCAGAGGTGAAAACAAAACCAGGTGCACAGGATAACCTTTGAGAAATATTTTATACAGAAAATTTGGTCTAAAAAGCGTGCCCTAACTTTTTCAGTCCACTAGACACTTGAAAGTTTTGTGTTTTTGTTTTCAGTTGTACTTCCTATAAAAATCCACTGCCTTTTTCTTCTCCATCAAAGTCTGTTTAAGCTTGGGAGCAATATGCTGGCAAAAAAATATAACAAAAAATTGCAATGAAAAATGTAAGTTGTATGACAGATATCATTTGAACCCTGAAAATTAGTGAATCTGTGGACCTTAAAAATCATTTCTACCATTCTTTCTCATTCTTGAGTTCCCTGTAAGAAAAACCTAACTTGTTTAGCTGTCTTCTGTTGAAAATACCTTCACTAACAGAAACTGGTGACCTTTCCTGAAGAATTGTACCCCTTAGGGGAATTTCATTTATTAAAATGTTTATTCATAAATAGAGTTTTTATCATTGAGTTTTAAACCAGCTCCCTGGTATGGTGCAGAAGAAAGCTGAGCTTCCTTTTCTTTAACAGTCTTTCAAATGTTTGAAGATAGCAGCTTTCCTGTCCCCAGGTTCACTCAAGTGTTTTGTTCACCACGGCTAAATATGTCAGTGTTCTTTGGTTGCAATTAGCAAAAATAACTTAGCTAACTCAAGCAAGCAAGAATTTTTACTGGGAGGATATCAAGGACTTAGAAAAATCCATGGAAGAAGAAGGTTTGAAACTGCTTGCCCAAGTTGGCTGTCTGGGGTTAGGGAACAAGAAATGCAGACGTTGTTTCTTTATGGGGGTCATTTGATCAGGTTGCCACTGCTGAGTTTAATAAACCCCAACCATCTTCAGGTTCTTTGCTCTGCTCTTCTAGGGGAATGTAGTTGTGTGTGGCCATTGTAGCATCCATCCCAAACCACAGGGGAAGAGAAAGCCCCTGACTACAGCCCCACCAGGTCAAATCCAATGGAAAATTGTATGTGTGCTCAGTCACGTATGACTCTTTGTGGCCCCATGGACTGTAGCTTATTATGCTCCTCTGTCGATGGGATTTTTCTGAGCAAGAATACTGGAATCGGTTACCATTTCCTCCTCCAGAGTATCTTCATGACCCAGGGATTGAACCTGCATCTCTTGCATCTCCCTCATTGGCAGGTGGATTCTTTACCACTGTGCCACTTCCTCAGAAGAAAATGGAGGTGATATTATAAGGCGAGACCAGATGTTAGGTAGTCAAGAAGTAACAAAAAATGGTGAGCACCATTCCTTCATTCTCCTGTGAAGAGGTTTAGAGTCCCATCTTTCTTCTCCCCATGTATCATTACATGTCCTAAACACAGTTACATTTTGTAAGGGCTGTTGAATGGTGGTACTTTAGCGCCAACTGCAGTCTGATCAGCACAAAATAGAGTTGGTCCACCCACTTCCGCATTCTGGATGTTGTGTATCTATCCATGCAACCAAAAATTATGTTCACAGTTTTGGCAGCTTCATTATTCTGTTGTATCAGACTGAGTTTAGGTCACCTGAAATTTAGTAAGTAATTTTCTCACTGTTTCTCTAATCTATGCCATGATCATTTCTCTCCCCTCTATGTAGAATACACCCTCCTGCTTTCCGTTTTTGCCTAACTGACTCTTGCTTCAGATCTTAGTGGCATCATTACTTGCTTAGACTCAATCCCTCTTATCATTAACTCTTAAAATACTATGTGCTTCTCAATTATAGCACCTATTATGATATAATTTTTACATTTATGAATATGCTTATTTACCTTCAAATTGGTTTAGAGACAAATCTAAATTTCTTACTACATGGCCTGGCTCAAGCCTTAGCCAACAAACTCATGTCTTACCCCCTTCCTCCTTCCCACTAGTCTTTCTGTTCCTGGAACACACAAATCTATCAGATTAATGTCTATATTTTATTCTTGGCACATATTACTCAATGAAATTATAGCATTCATATATCTGCTTTATTATTTCTTATCTCCCTCCTTTCACTAAAATATCAGCTCCTGGAGAGCAGTGACATCATTTGTCTTTTTTACTGGTGTATATTCAGCACCCAGAAAAGAACAGGGCTCACAGTGGATGCTCAAGCAGTGTTTGTTAAATTAGTAAATGTAAGAATAGTTGTCCATAGGATAAATAGTCTTCTCCAAAAGAATTTAAGTCCAATGAGGGCAGAGACCTCATCAGCTTGGCTCACCATTGCTTTTCCAGTACATTGCATGACACAGAGTGTGTTCTTTTTGCCTATATATTAAATGAATAAAAGAACGTTATACTATTTGCATTTTTAATATTTTTGAACCTTCATAGTTCAGTTCAGTTCAGTCACTTAGTCGTGTCTGACTCTTTGTGACCCCATGGACTGCAGCATGCCAGTCTTCCCTGTCCATCACCAACTACGGAGCTTGCTCAAACTCACATCCATCGGGTCAGTGATGCCATCCAACTGTCTCATCTTTGATCATCCCCTTCTCCTCCTGTGGTTGTGATCCACACAGTCAAAGGCTTTGACGTAGTCAATAAAGCAGAAGTAGATGTTTTTCCGGAACTCTCATGCTTTTTCTATGAGCCAACAGATGTTGAAATTTGATCTGTGGTCCTCTGCCTTTTCTAAATCCAGCTTCAATGTCTGGAAGTTCTCAGTTCACTATGAAATCTTCATAAAGACATTTATAATTGTCTCTATTAAACGCCATTTATTATTGTTTTCAGCCTAGCATTCCAGATGGTGGAGATCATTTAGGAGTTTAATTCTGCTATGCACAGTGTGGTTGCTGCCTTCTGATTGTACCCTGACTGATAAACAACATGGGAGCTCTCCTCCTTACCTTTGTGTCATCTGGAGAAGCAGTTAGTACATCTCCCCTGTCCTCATCCAAGTAATTAGCAATCTCATTGGAGAAGTTTGGCCACTACCAAGATGGCATCTACCTAAGAAAATTAGACTATTGTCTAGTGATTTTTCTAGGACCCTCAATTATGAATATCCAATGTGAGTAAATCACACCTCAAATTAGATTCGTTTCCCACCAAATTGGCTTAGTAATTGTGTTGACTGTTCATTCACCATCTTAGAAGAATTGGGAGACTTGAATTGAAATTGCCAGGTCTGCTAATAAGTAGTTCATTGTTTCTCTAACTTTAACAAGCATGCAAAATATCTAGGAGTTTTATTAAAATAAAGATTGTGATATAGAATATCTAGGCTGCAGACTTGAGATTCTGTATTACTTAGAAGCATTCAGATATAACAGTGTTGTTATTGTTGATCCACAACCATACTTTGAATAAGGAATTAGATAAGCCTGAATAATGATAGTAAACAACAATCTTCTGCAAGTGAAGGACTTCATAGTTTTCAAAGCAATATTTTGTAAATTATTTTTTTAATACTTGCAGTGACCCAATGCTTCATTTATAGAAGAGGAAACCATGATTTAGAAAACTTATAATTTATCTATGATTCAACATCTAATTCATAACAACAACTGGGAATTTAACCATGTTCCTCACTTCAGGAACTGTGATTATTCTACCTTAGACACTACTTCATGTCACGTCTGGGCCTCCTTAATCCATCCATTCACAGTGACTTTATTTATGCTTCTCAACACATCAGTCAGGATAGGGACTGAGGAGATCACAGTGAATGAGACAGAGGTCTCCCTGTGTTTTCTGATCTATAAACTAAATGGTGCCTCCCAATTCCAATGTTCATTGATTCTACTAAAGTACATCATATTTATAAAATGTAGTTGTAGAATTAAGGCATTATCTTAAGCATCATCTTCTACCTGCATGGTCATAATTAATAAGCCAAATGCAGCAGGTCATCAATGCCATACAAAACGTCTTCCTGTATCCTTTGTCTCACCGCAGTCAACAGTGTCTGAATCTTTATTCACACCCCTTCTCATGTGTGTGTGCTCAATTGCTCAGTTGTGTCCAACTCTTTTGTAACTCCGTGGACTCTAGCTCACCAGGTTCCTCTGTCTGTGGGATTTCTCAGGCAAGAGTACTAGAATGGATAGCCATTTCCTCCTTCAGGAGATCTTCCCAGCCCAGGGATTAGACCTGCATCTCCCATGACTCCTGCATTGGTAGTGGATTCTTTACCACCTGGGAAGCCCTGCTTCAACTCATATTCACCTCATATTATTCATTTAATTCTCCTAGGAAATATTCCCCCCATGCTGTTTTTGGTCATCCTGGCCACAAGTGCCTAGTTTAGAGCCTCTTCATCTCTGGTCTAGTTCAACACTGCCCAGTAGGATTTTATGTAATGATGGAGTTTTTCTGTATCTGCACTATTCCAATATGTCAGCTACTGAGTACATGTGTCTACTGACCACTCTCAAGGTGGATATGGCAAATGAGGAGCTTGGATTTAAATTTAATTAATTTAAATGTAAGTAACCACGTAGGCTTAGCGGCTGTCTCTTGGGCAGCATACACCTGGACTCTTGCAGGAGTTTTCAGCCTGGTTTCGCTGGCTTCCATCTTGCACTCAGCTTCATTCTCCTTACTCACTCACTCACATGATCTTTGAAAAATGCAGATATAATAGTATCCCTTCCACGCTTCAAGTCCTTTTCCCTAGGATAAAATCTTTGTTGCAAGGCTACATACAGGCTTTGTGACCTGGTCCCTTGCTAAGTCATCCAGCTCCCTTTCTGCCTCAGAGTTAATGCCTGACGATGAGGTTCTGTTGTCACATCCATGCTTTGCACGTATGTATTTAATTTCTACAAGCCCTTTAAAAATCAGTGTATCACCATGAAAGAACTTTTTCAATTAATTCCCTCTTAGGACTTCTGTCAAATGTTCTCAGTATAGCCTTCAAATACATATATCCCCTTCAAGAAAGAAACCACACTGTCTAATCTATTATTTATGGATCGTAATGGTGATGAGATTTTTATTTTCCACCAGCCTGTGAGTTTCTTGAAGGCAAGGACTATTTCCTATTCACATTTATTGCCCAAGAACCTATTAGGACTAGTAATTGCACATAGATAATGAATGAATGTTAAGATAGAAAAGAGAGAGGAAAAAAGGAAAGAAGAAGTAACTCAGGTAATATAAACATTTTTTTTTTAATTGGCTCTTCATTATTTGGAAAGTGCAATTTTCCAGTTAACTTTATTTTCTTATCATTAACAGCTGGTGTAAATCCAAGTTGGACATGGTGTTTGGAAGGCTCTCCTGTAAACAAGTGATATTCTGAATTTAGTTTAAACTGTGCAAAATAAAAGATTTTATGTCCTCTGCACAGGCAGATTGTTTCAATGAGCCAAATCTCTTTTCACTGAAGTGTCTGAATCTGCTACGGTATTGACTGGTGACACAATTATGAACTTTTCAAGCCAGAAAACACTAAATCCAACCCCACCGTTTTTCAGAAAAGGAAACCGTACAAATTAAATGCCCATGATTAGGCAATAAGTGAGTGGTGACTTCAGTCAAACTTTGTGTGTATGTCGTTGTTGTTATTCAGTCACTAAGTTGTGTCTGGAGAAGGCAATGGCACCCCACTCCAGTACTCTTGCCTGGAAAATCCCATGGATGGAGGAGCCTGGTAGGCTGCAGTCCATGGGGTCGCTAAGAGTTGGACACGACTGAACGACTTCACTCTCACTTTTCACTTTCATGCATTGGAGAAGGAAATGGCAACCCACTCCAGTGTTCTTGCCTGGAGAATCCCAGGGATGCGGGAGCCTGGTGGGCTGCCATCTTTGGGGTCCCACAGAGTCAGACATGACTGAAGTGACTTAGCAGCAGCAGCAGCAGCAGCAGCAAGTTGTGTCTAAATCTGACTCATGGACTGTAGCATGCCAGGATTTCCTGTCTTTCACTATCTCCTGGAATTTGTTCAAATGCATGTCCATTGAGTCAGTGATGCTATCCAACTATCTCATCCTCTGGCACCCCCTCTTCCTCTTGTCTTCAGTCTTTCCCAGCATCAGGGTCTTTTCTAGTGAGTCAGCTCTTCCCATCAGGTGGCCAAATTATTGGAGTTCAGCTTCAACATCAGTCTTTCCAATGAATATTCAGGTTTGACTGGTTTGATCTCCTTGCAGTCCAAGGGACTCTCTAGAGCCTTCTCCAGCACCACAATTCAAGAGCATCAGTTCTTTGGCACTCAGCCCTCTTTATGTATGTACATGCAGATGTTCTAAAAGTCTTAATTCTGAAAGGAAAGGCATTTTGTTTCTACTTACCTGCTGCAGAGGAGTTTATGAAAAACCATGACAACAATTTTGATGAGATTTAACTTCAAATAAAAGTTGCAGAATTGTGCCCCCTTTTAAGAGTGGGGTGGATCTTATGTCTTTAAACCATGCCCATTTTCAGTTGGGGAAGTCTGCCTTATCTCAAAAGCCCGTGCTTTGGGCTTCTGCTCAGATGGTATCAGCTGGAACAAATAAGTTGAGATCACATTTGCTGTTTTTCTGCACAGATCTCAAGAACAGTTCCAAAAATGGTTTGTCAGCAGCTGAACTGAGTACAGAATCTGTGGGCACGTACATATTTTTTTCTCACAAGAAAATCACTCTTTAAGCTTCTTGGAAGTTGATTACAATATATTTTCTTTCTCCTCCTTCCTCAAAAGTAAGATAAATATCTGAATCTATCATTTGATATTTTGGAATGTATTCCTAAACAGCTAAAGAACTGCTGAGAAAAATTGTGGAAGGGCCAACCTAAATGTATTGGGTATATAATCTCTCCAAAGAACCCTGTCCCCAGGAAGACAACGTAAGGTGAAAATTCTAACACTTACCCAGGGAATTTGTCCAATCGGGAGGATGAACTTGACAGGGCCACACTTCTTTGTCTCAAATAATTTTTATCTGAATTTTCTGGAAAACAAACAGCACTAATTACGAACTTTGATTTTTAAATAATTTTATTGCTTTTAATTTTGGCTGTGCTGGGTCTTCATTGCTATGTAGATTTTTCTCTAGTTGCAGAGAGTGGGGCCACCCTCTAGTTGCAGAGTGCAGGCTTCTCTCTGTGGTAGCTCCTCTTGTTACATAGCTCCCAGGCTCTAGGCCACAGACTAGTAGCTGGGCATGCAGGCTTAGTTGCCACATGACATGTGGGATTTTTCTTGGACCAGAGACTGAACCTGAGTCTCCTGCATTGGCAGGCAGATTCTTTACCTCTGAGCCATGAGAGAAGCCCTGATTTTAAGTCAGAAAAACATTTGATCACATACTAAAAGGTCCAAATACTTCGTCTTACATCTCATACAGTCAAGGTCATTTTGAATTCATAGTCTTTCCACAAGCCACTTCTCACAGGAAGAGTTCCCCAGCAGCTCCACCACCATCACCACAGAACAAACATGCTTATAACATCTCTGAGTCATCCCTGCTCTAGGTTGTGAACACAGAAAGAAAAAGGATTCTATTTCATGAGCATAGAGTCTGGTGAAGAGGTAGATAAGGAAGTGGACAGTTATAATCAGCATAAGCATCCGTACTGACCCCTTCTGGTGTTTCTCCATTTGATGCATCATCTCTCACCATACACATTCTATTTCTTCTCTGTCCACCCTCTCTCCAGTAAGACTGTATCTGTCATGACTCCTGGGATTGCAGATAACAGAAACCCAACTCAATCTGGCATATGATGGATTTTTAAACAATTTTATGGAGGTATACTTAACAAAGCATAAAATGCATCCATCTTAAGTGTCAAATTCAATGAGTTTTAATACATATAGTAAGTTTCACAACTATCACCATAGTCCTGCCTTAGAAAATTTTCATTACCCTTCAAAGGGAATTTACTGGTTTGTGTATCTGAAAATTCCAGAGTTTGGTCTGTGTGCTAGTGAAATATCATCAAGACTTGATTTCTCTCAGTTTTTTTCTCAGGCAAGCTATACCCTGATAGGAATAACAGGTGACCCTTGCCAGATCATCTTCCATTTTATAACTCCAGTAGAAAATGCTTACCTCTTTTCCAGTTGTTTTAGTAAGTATCTTAGAATGACACTTATTTACCCTGATTGGACTAGAGTAGGTCACATGCCCACCCCTAAGCCAATGACCTTAACCAAGAGCATGGGATACTCTCATTGGCCATGCCTGAGTCACATGAACAACCTCGTGGTCAGCAGATGGTATTATAACCACCAAACTCTGCGGTCTGAGAATAGGGAGACATGGCTTCCCAAAGGAAAACAGGGATTATTGTTAATACTAGGCAAACAGGAATGGATTCTAGGCAGGCGGGTGGGTGTCCGCTCCACAGGAGAGCTTGATCATCACAGCAATGCTGCTTCTTTTCTTCTGAATCCCCTGTAGTGGTTATCACAGTGCCTTTTAACATAGCAGTTGCTCAGAAAGTGTCTGTAGCCTGATTATATTTAGACTAAAACATAGAGCAGACCAAGAATGAAGGACTCTGTGTTTCTTTATTTTATTGTTCAGTTCAGTTCAGTCTCTCAGTCGTGTCTGACTCTTTGCAACCCCATGAACTGCAGCATACCAGGCCTCCCTGTCCATCACCAACTCCCAGAGCTTACCCAAACTCATGTCCATCAAGTCGGTGATACCATCCAGCCATCTCATCCTCTGTTGTCCCTGTCTCTT
>NW_011495035.1:9314202-9314542 GCF_000754665.1 Bison bison bison
CTCATGTCCATCAAGTCGGTGATACCATCCAGCCATCTCATCCTCTGTTGTCCCCTTCTCCTCCTGCCCCCAATCCCTCCCAGCATCAGGGTCTTTTCCAATAAGTCAACTCTTTACATGAGGTGGCCAAAGTACTGGAGTTTCAGCTTCAGCATCAGTCCTTCCAATGAACACCCAGGACCAATCTCCGTTAGGATGGACTGGTTGGATCTCCTTGCAGTCCAAGGGACTCTCAAGAGTCTTCTCCAACACCACAGTTCAAAAGCATCAATTCTTTGGCGCTCAGCTTTCTTCACAGTCCAACTCTCACATCCATACATGACCACTGGAAAAACCATAG
>NW_011495035.1:9314642-9348514 GCF_000754665.1 Bison bison bison
TCCACTGTTTCCCCATCTATTTCCCATGAAGTGATGGGACTGGATGGCATGATCTTAGTTTTCTGAATGTTGAGCTTTAAGCCAACTTTTTCACTCTCCACTTTCACTTTCATCAAGAGGCTTTTTAGTTTCTCTTCAGTTTCTGCCGTAAGGGTGGTGTCATCTGCATATCTGAGGTGATTGATATTTCTCCCAGCAATCTTGATTCCAGCTTGTGCTTCTTCCAGTCCAGCGTTTCTCATGATGTACTCTGCATAGAAGTTAAATAAGCAGGGTGACAGTATACAGCCTTGACGTACTCCTTTTCCTATTTGGAACCAGTCTGTTGTTCCATGTCCAGTTCTAACTGTTGCTTCCTGACCTGCATATAGGTTTCTCAAGAAGCAGGTCAGGTGGTCAGGCTACAAAAATTAGGAAGATGACTAATATACTTAAAAGCCGATAATTTGAGATTTATTCTGAGAGGCTACATGGGCAAATGACAGAACAGCTGGGTGTATATAGGAACCCAAAAGTAGGTTCCAACCAGACTCTTCCCTTTTATAAGGAGTCCACTGTATTTTACATGCCATTATATGTCAGGCTGAGTTGGGTTTCTATAAATGTGTGTATATATATATATATATATACACACACACACACACATATATATATACACACACAGTTGGCCTTTCTTAATGCTTTTTTCACAGAAAAATGACCCTAGTGAATGACCTGGGATCATTTCAGTGGTGTAACATAACATATTCACTGTAGATGGTGACTGCAGCCATGAAATTAAAAGATGCTTGCTCCTTGAAAGAAAAGCTATGACCAACCTAGACAGCATATTAAAAAGCAAAGACATTACTTTGCCAACAAAGGTCTGTCTAGTCAAAGCTATGGTTTTTCCAGTAGTCATGTATGGATATAAGAGTTGAACTATAAAGAAAGCTGAGTGCCGAAGAATTGATGCTTTTGAACTGTGGTGTTGGAGAAGACTCTTGAGAGTCCCTTAGATTGTAAGGAGATCCAACCAGTCCATTCTAAAGGAAATCAGTCCTGAATATTCATTGGAAGGACTGATGCTGAAGCTGAAACTCCAATACTTTGGCCACCTGATGTGAAGAGCTGACACATTGGAAAAGACCCTGATGCTAGGAAAGATTGAAGGCGGGAGGAGAAGGGGATGGCAGAGAATGAGATGGTTGGATGGCATCAGCTACTTGATGGACGTGAGTTTGAGCAAGCTTCAGGAGTTGGTGATAGAAAGGGAAGCCTGGCATGCTGCAGTCCATGGGGTTACAAAGAGTCAGACACGACCGAGTGGCTGAACTGAACATAACATAAGCTGGCAAGGAACCCAGCACATTGTAATTTGTATTCAGCAAACATTTTTCTTCCCAGCTATACAAATCTTTACCTGTAACATAAAAACAATGCAAAATCCCAGAATGTTTGGAATAAATAATTTAGCACAATGAATACCTTGGAGTATATCATCTGTAGAAAGAGATGAAGTTGAAAATTGCAAAGACACAACTTATACTTTAAAAGTAAAATTTATCCTTAATTTATAAAAGGAAAATGCTTCCTAACTAATTTTAGCATCCATAGAAACTTTATTTTCCAGTGACTTTTAAAGTTTTATTTCTTGACAGGATCTTCAAAAATGGCAATCCTATTTCATTCTTAACTGCAGTATGACTATTAAGATGCTGTAAAGACTTGCAAATTAGGTTGTAAACAGCAGCAATGGAAGCATTAACTCTTTTAAACCAAATTTCCTAAAGTGCACTTTACATTATGCTAGAGATAGATTTTAAACATTAAGCCTGAGCGCTTATATAAGAAGTCCAGTTTTCTATTTCCCAAGCACAGTGGTATAATTGTAGCTCTAATTTATGGCATACTTTGTAGGATCAATGATTAATTATACAGACCTCCTGATGTTTTGTACTCTTTTCAACTTTGTTTCCCTCTGCTATTTGACCACTACAAAGCGAATATCCCTAAATCACTTATTATTCAGATTACCTCATTTTAAAAAATGAATTTACTATTCATATCCATTTTTTCATGTATCATTCTAACTCATGAATGTTATTAATAATTTTTCTCCTTATTCTTGGACTGAGCTCATACATGTACACATACACACAAACACACACTGACTTATTCGCTCCCAGGCACACAATCAAGAAAAAGCTTCTAGTAAATTCTTTATCTGAATTTTACCATCTCCCCAAGGCAAACATGTCTAACAATACTGCCTGAGATCTTGGACACACAGATAACACAAAAAAGCCTACTTTGTTGGGGTTAGCATTAGCAATCTAATTTTTTTCAATGATTAGAGATATCAATTTGAATAGTTTGCTACTGTGAGTTCTTTAAAAATAATTATAGTACCTTTGGCTTGTTGCTTGAGATTATCAGTATTTTTAGGACTTCTATATTCCGTTCATCATTAAAGTTTAACATTTATGCAAAAGTGTCCTTTACCAAATTTTCCAAGAATTATTGTGTGCTGATCATTGGAGGAAGATTTGTCAGAAAACTCTTTTGTGCATATTCAGTTCAAGTATGTTCAGATATTATCCTGTCCTTCACTTTAAGTAGGTCAGATTCACAATGATCTGTTCTCCTCAGAACCCACCCCTGCAATATCCTTATCAAACTCCCCTTAACACTGGCATATCTAAATTATATCTTCTGTCGGTCCCCAAGACACCTTTAATTGTAGGGGCTTCCTCCTCCTTTCTTAAGCTCTTCACTTTTTCTGTCATCAGCTTCCCCTTGGAATCAGGAAAAGGTCCTTGCAGATTTGGGCTATTAAGTAGAAGCAGACCCATATATCAATTCCTTAAATGTTCTGTCGTCATGAGAATTATTTATTGGAACCCATTACCTGTGTGACTTTCCAGTTCTTTTTAGGTGGTTTGTCTGAAAAGAATAAAGACTCTTCCTTGAAAAGAAATAGCTTTCTTGTCCAGCCAGGGAGGAAAAAAATAGTGCAACGTACCAGGTTCCTGTGTATATTTTTCACATGGCACTTGGTTGAGTATTTGTTGAGAGAAAAGAAGATTTAGGCAAAGACTCAGGTTGCTCATGGAAGTTTCTCCATTCTAGACCTGAAAGTGCAGAGCACTTACAAATAGTTCCCCTGGAAAAGAGGATACCAAAATATTAAGTTTAGCACATAGAGTCCTTTTATGGGCTTTATAGAAAATGGTAATATAGCTCACACACTTGGATGACTAAAACTTTTATGGCATCTCTTTTTACTCCAGGACACTGATATCTCTAGTTTCATCACATGGAGGCCTGTGAACTTTCAAAAAATAAGTGTATATACTTGTATTTGTGGTGGAGAAGGGGATGGGGAGAGAATGTTATATTTTGTTTCCAGTTCTTAAAGAGATCTCGGACTTCTACCCACCAGAAAAAGGTTAGAAATCAAGGTTTTAATCCAAGAGATTGTCCCTAGTGTCTAAAATTCTCAAGACTAAATGAATTTTAATCCAATTATCATGTGTACTGTGTATTTCTTTGTACATAAAAGAGTGCATGAAATAATAAGCAGACATAAAAAAGTGTAAGACTTTGGGCCCTGCTTTCTAGAAATTCTTTGGATAGATGGGGTGATGGGTTATTAAGGCAGTACACGACAAATGCCATATTTGTATCAAAAAGTCATGAATATGCAGTATTGGGACCTGCCCCACACAGGTTGATGGCCAACTTGGTCAAAATATTGTAAAAGGATCTTGACCCTGGGAACTTGGTTGAAATAGATGCATGTTTCACCAAGTGTAAGACTCACCCCTCTCCAAGGACTCTGCCTTAGATGTTACACTGAATGCCAGTGAATCACATGGTTCTCTTTCACGCCTGAGTCCGTCAAGGAGAAAGTCAGTCTGGTCCTACTGTGTCTGAACACTTGAAATAGTGGTTAATACCTCTTTTGCCAAAGAAGAAGCAGGCCATCAGCTCAGTATCCTGGCAGATAAGCAAACCCAGCTGGAACATGATAACTTAGGTATGTTTTTATCACGTTTATTTTTATGGTTAACATCTATTGATGGCAGTGATGGTGGCTTCTATTTATAGTAGCCATATAAAGTTTGCCTAATTTAATTACTTTCATTTTAAATTTTGAGCCATTTGAAGAAAATATTGTGACTATTAATTACAGTAATGGTACAGAAAATAATAAAAGTGATCATTGCAGCTAACATGTATTAGGTGTTTACGATGCAACACCACAGTTATAAATGTTCCATGGTTATTTTTACATTTAGTCTTCTCATAAATCTTATAAAACGGAGATACAGTAATTGTTTTATTTTAATTTTTGTTTATTATTTATTTGGCTACACCAGGTCTTAGTTGCAGCACATGGGAAGCTTTACTTGCAACTTGCAAACTCTTACTTGCAGCATGTGGAATCTAGTTCCCTGACCAGGGAGCAAACCTGGGCCCCTGCATTGGGAGCATGGAATCTTAGCCATCGGACCACCAGCGAAGTCCATGTTTATTATTATTTTACACATGGCAGACTGGAGCCCAGAGAAGCCAAGAGACTGTCCCAAGTCACGTGTCTAATATATACTGGGGCAAGGATTCAAGCCATCTGCTGGTACATACGAAACTGGGAGCATGACAGGGAGTTTGGGAAAGTGTGGATTATATGACCATGATGGTGGTACAGTTAGGAGCTGATGTCCTTCTGCAGGAAGTGGAAATAGATGCCGCTGGTGTGCAGGGCAGGTGGTGTTGTGGGAATTTTAGCTGGGCCCTGACAGTGGTGTTCTGTTGTGATTTTTGCAGGAACTAGGAAACTGCACTTTGATTTCTTCTCTTAGCAATATTATAGGGACCTGGGGTGGGGATTTGAAACACATAAACCATGATCCTGCAATTCCCAAAGAGTTGAAAATTGGGTACATAATCAAATTAAAACATTTTTTTCCAGCATGGCCAGTATAGCTGTTTGTGTTGTAAAAGCTTCCTCTCCTTACCAAATTTCATAATCTATACGGTGAGCCTCCCTTTCTAATTAATAATTAACACTGTCTTCCAGGCATTTTAGTCACTTCAAGGTAAAGGAAACTTCTGTGATTACAACTTCATTATGTTTGTAAGTGTTCTTCTCTTTTGTTTCTGCTTTAAGAGAATAATGTGAACACAAATTTCTCAATACTAGAAAAAGAAATTTTAGCAAGTAAAATCCAAAAAAAAAAAAAAATTATTTAACTATAATCAAAGATCTAATGGCAAGTTTAAGGAAAACTCCTCACATGGGGTAATGATAGTTTTGTTTCTTATTTTGTTTCTTTCCTGAGCTCTCCAGCACCACAGAATGGCTTGGTAGAGAGAGCAGACTTTGTAATGAGATCTGAGTTAGAAAACCCACTCCTTTCTTTACTAATTACATTAACCTTGGACATTTAATTTACTTCTCTGGATTTTGTTTTTTCTCAACTGAAAAATTGGAATAATAATGCTTCTCGGGATTGTCATGCAGATTAAATGTGATGTATTAATACAAGCATCCAACGGCACCCAATAGTATGTTGTAGGTGCTTTTTCCTCCTTGTCCTGCCCAACATTCAACTGAGTATGTATTTAAAGACATTCCTCTGGGTCTTTTGGTCCGTTTCTATACCTATCCTCTCTTTTATTTCCAATTATTTCTAAAGACAGCTATACTTGGTTATTAAACTACTCTAATGTCCTAAGAGGTTTTTATATAAAACTCCCTGAGTGCCTTGTAGTTTAATAATACATTTTTCTCATTATAAAATTAATATTACTTATTATGATGCTTTGATAAAAATATATAGAAGTATAGAAAATAAAATATTATATTACCTTCCTGTCCCCACCTCATTTATCTTCCTAGTGCCTTATAGGTTTATTTGAAAGTATCTCAGGTCATAGGAAAGTGGAAGAAAGGAATTCTAAGTATTATATTAATGGAGACACAGAGAAGTCCTGCCTCAAGGAAAGATAGCAATTTAAGAAATAAATTTTCAATAAAACATGTCCTTTAATTTATTTCTTTCTTCACAAGACATGGTATTTTTAGTGTTATTTGTAATGTATAAAATTGCAAAGTTTTACCTGCTCAAGAAATATATTTCCCACGTTCATTCAAGCACCATGTCACAAAGAATAATCAAAATGAACTTTACAATATTAAATACTCATCTTGCCCTGGGCAGTAGTTCCTTCCAGGTTATTTTATGAAGCTTTGAAAACTGTTGTTCAGAGAAAGTTAGACCCAGATCAAACCAGGTTAAACAAACATGATTTTATTTTCTCTTCCAAGCGCTGCTGCAGGCAAGGGCAACAGGCTCTGAACTGCTGGTTGTTCTGCAGGCAGAAATACACAGGTTGTTCAGGGGTTTATTAAACTAGAATCTGATGACAGAAAGCAAATTATCTCTAAGGGAACTTTATCACCAGGGTGTCTGTGCAGTAGCACAATGTCTATTGCTGCCTTGCACACTACACAGAAAGATCAATGACAGGTTGGCCTGAAATCACCCTTAGACTAAGTCTCTTCCCACTGACCTTCACTTAAATTTGTCATCCAAAACATACTTCTTTCTTAAGATGGGAAGCAAAGCCATCTTCTACAGTTATCCACTGATTCTTTATAAGCCGTACATTACTATGAAACAGGATTTATATAAATCAGGAGAATTCACTCTTCCCAAGTCAGGCTGAGAATTTCTATGTATCTCTTGAAATTTATAATATCAAGCAGACTTCAGTTAAAGTTGTATTAGAGTTCTCCAGAAAAACAGAACTGAGAGGGTATATAAGAGAAGATTTATTATAGGAATTGGCTCACATGTTTATGGAGGTAGGAAATCCCACAATCTGCTGTTTGCAAGCTGGAGAAGCAGGAGAGCTAGTGGCGATGTACAGAGTGAGTTCCAAGGCCTGGAGATGAGGAGAGTCAATGGTATAAACCACAGTCTGAGTCTTAAAGTCCAAAAAGCAGGAGCATTAATGTCTAAGGTCAGGAGAACGGGGGTGTCCCGCTTCACACAGAGAATCAGTTCTGCCTTCCTCTGCCTTTTTGTTCCCTCAGCCCTCAGGGCGTTGGATGATGGCCATCCATATGGGTGAGGCAACCTTCACTCTGTCTGCTGACTCAGATTCTAATGTTTCCCAGAAACACCCTTCCAGACACACTCAGAAATAATGTTTTACCAGCTGTCTTAATATCCCTTAGCCCAGTCAAACTGACACATAAAATTAACCATCACAAAAGTTAAAATATCTTTTGATGTTTATTAGATAGCCAGGTTCAAACTCACCAAGTCCTAATTTTTTTTTTTTTCCCTTCAAAACAAAGTTTTGGTGTTTTTAGCTGATGTCTGCAGCACACCAAGGCCAGTTAACCTGCCAGGCTTTTCCTGTTTCTAAGCTGGCACAAATTCAGGGACAGCTCTCAGCCCATATGTCTTCAGCTCTGTTGGTCACAGGCTGATTCTGCTGTTGATAGGTTGAATATACAAATCTTTATTGCTTCCTGGCCACCTCTCCACTCCCTCAAAGTTTTAACTGCTTCATGAGTGTTGTATTCTAAAACTCTTTTGTATTGCTATTGCCTCAAAAGCAAGTAAAGATAAGACCTTTCTACAGAAATTCCAGTTCTATGCAGAACTGCTTGGAAAGCCACAGGGCACCATTTTGGTAGAGATCTCCTCTACCTAATTTTGACCATAATTTTAATATCAAAATTAATATTAATTAATTGTCTAGACAACAAAGAAAGGATAGACTAGAAGAGCTACTTGATTCCAACAAATAAACCTGGTTAACTAAAGAAGAAATTGAAATCGCAGTTCAGTCTTAATTTGTGTTTTCCTGTTGGACTTTTACATATTATTCATTACCACAGCAAACTGCCTTCAGACTCCACTTTTGATTTACTACCTTTCTTGTTGTGTTCATTCGCTAAGTAGTGTCCAACTCCTTTCGACCCCAAGGAGTTTACCTTGTGGGTATTTAGGGAAGAGAGCTCCAGACAGAGTCAGCAATCCATGCAAGTGTTTAATATATGACATGCTGAGTATTTCTAGAAACAGGAAAGTTAGCCTGGTTGGATATGGAAGAGTTATGGGAAAGTAGTAGGTGAGAACCAAGAAGTAATGTGGAGATGGATGTAGCAGAAAATGAAGGCCTTGTGTATTGCTGAAAATATTTACTTCTCTTGCTTTGAATGCCCTCAGGGGAGCCATAGTATAGTTTGATCAGAGAAGTGATGTCATCTGCCTTTTTTTTTTTTAAAGGAGCTGGCTGGATGTTGTGTTGTGGATTGATTGTAGAGGTACAGGTGAGCAAGCAGAGGCTCCAGTAAGAAGTTAATGCCCTAATCAGGGAAGGGATGTCGTTGGCTGACTCCAGGGTGGTAGCAGAGGTTATTGATGTTCAGTTGCTAAGTCGTGTCTGACTCTTTGTGACCCCATGGACTGCAGCATGCCAGGCTTCCCTGTTCTTCACTATCTCCCAGAGTTTGCTCAAACTCATGTCCATGGAGTCAGTGATGCCATCCAACCATCAACCAAAGAGCAATAATTTCAAGTCTCTGTAACTACTATTGGGAAGAAGGGCCAGGCCATGGAGAAGGGAAGTGGATGCTCTGGGGACTACGTGTGATGGTTGTGTGCCCAGAGGAGCAAGTCCGCTCCTCCACATCACCCCTTCTTCCCATCCTCTGATGGCTACAGAGTAGGTCCTGAAGCCACTTGCTCTACCCAGACCAACAGCTCTGGTGGGTTTCTGCTCTTGACACTGTTGGTTGAAGGATATCCCTTAAATTCATGTCTACCTGAAGTTAAAATGAAGTCATACAGGTTTAGGATGGACCCTAATCCAGTGACTCATGTCCTTGTAAGAAGAAGGAAATTTGGGTACAGATACATGTGCAGAGAAAAGATGATGTGAGGAGACACACAGGAAGAACCACCCGTGACAGTGGAGTCAGAGATTTAGAGTGATGTGTCTGTAAGCCGAGGAGCATGAGGGACTACTGACTCACCAGAAATAAGAGAGGCAAGAAGGAGTCTCCTTCAAAGCCCCCAAAAACAACCAGCTTTCCCTGTACCTTGATTTCAGACCTCTGCTTTCAGAACCGTGGGAGAGTCAATCCTTCTGGTTTTAAGTCACCTGAGTCTTGATACTTTGCTATGGTAGTTCTAGTAAATGAACACAAAGCCCAATTTCCCCTCATCCTCCCATTGTTCTGTGTGGGATGTCTGGGGTGGGGGGAGTCCAAGAGGCAGAGAAGTGTGATTTTAAGCCTAAAGGCCGCCCCAAGCCCTGTCCCATTGGCTCAGAACAGGGACACGGTTTAAAGTATTCTCCAAAGGCCACAGGAGTGAGGAAGGGGCATGAATTAACTGTTCAAGCCAGACACAGCGAGAGCAAGAAAGCCCACCAGCTATTTAAGTAGTTTCCTCTCCTTCCCTGTGGCCCATTGGTGCCCTGGGATGTGTTGCAGGACTCCCCTCATCTTCCTGTTTGCCATGATGAGCCAGGAATGGGGTTTTGTATGAAATCACCCAATTATTTTGTTTAAAAGAAAACTCTGTAAGTCTTATTTGTTTTTCTGCCTCAAGGACTGTCCTACAGAATGAAGTAAGTCAGAAAGAGAAAAGCAAATATCATATATTAATGCATATATGTGAAATCTAGAAAAATGGTACAGATGGGCATATTTGCAAAGCAGAAATAGAGACACAGATGCAGAGAACAAACGTGTGGACACCGGGGGGAGGAAGGGAGGGTAGGATGAATTGGAAAATTGGGATTGACAGTTACACACTGCAATATATAAAACAGATAACTGATGAGCACCTACTGTACAGAACTGGGAACTGTACTTAACGCTGTGCACGGACCTAAATGGGAAGGGGATTCAAAAAAGAGGGGACGCAGGTATATATGTGCAGCTCATTGACTTTGCTGTATGGTAGAAACTAGCACAATACTGTAAAACAATAATACTCCAATAAAAACTAAAAAAAGAAAGAGAAAATTCTGTGCTGTCTGTGCTGACTGAAGCAAACAGATTTGTGGCTAGGTGGTTCTTTCTCATTCTAGGGCATCACTTGTGGTTCCTGGGATCAGGGGTCCTGTGATAGCTCCACCATCCTGTCAGTTTGCTTGAGCTAAGATGTACAATACTTCTGTTAATGTTTTATAATATATTTCAGCCCCCCAGGAGCGTTCATTCCCCTTGTAATGTGTAAGCCTATTCTTTCGCGCTCTGGCTTTCAACTTCCAAACATGTTTTCTGGAACTCCTCACGTATAAAAGAAAGGAGAAGCCTCCTATGACTCTTTGATTTTTTTTTTTTTAAACTATGTGTGATTTTTAAGTGAGTTATGTTATCCCTGGTCTAACAATGTGAAAGATAATATTTAATTTAACTGAACAGTTTGATACTTCCTTTGTTGAAAGGAAGTTATTAATTCATAATTCCTCCCTTTGCAGAAGGGGAGAATTTGTACTTTCAAGGGATTGACTTTTAAGGGAAGTGTTTCCTTACGACTTAGGGGCAGGTGAGGACATGCTGCCTGTGTCACCAGCAGTCGGGCCTCCATGGAGAACAACCCAGAAAATCATAGGTTGCCATTTTGGAATAACCCTCCTCTGTAGGGTGATAGAATATTGTGGAGTTGGCAGCTTTTGTCATCTGTTACCAGAGCCCCAAAAAAGAAAAGATCAGCATTTTTAAAGGTCCAGTGTCCCCAGACTGGTTTTGATTTATAGGACTGACAAGGTCAGCTCTTCAGTGGCTGTTACCCAGAGCCTCATATTGAGAAAGAGAGATTCAATTTGTCTCATAATTCCAGATACGCTCCTATACCCTATGGATCTGCAGTCTCCAAATGACACTGGGGGAACAACTGCTTCTCTATGCTATAGGTAATTTACTGTGTTGTGCATTAGATGACCTCGTCTCCTGTAGAGAAAATTAAGTTCTGTGTCATACCTTTATTTTTTACTACTTGCTGCTTTATCATCTTCGACTTTTCTCTGATACTATCAATGTTTTAAAAAGAGCCTACAGGTCGGTCAAGGCTAAACCTTCTGTTCTAAGCCAGAAGCAGATTTACATTTTCAGTTTTTTTTTTTTTTAAATCTAACTCCATCACTATGCATGAGTATTAGGAGGAGCTCAAAGTTCAATCTCAAGCTAATAGCTACAGGTCAGTCAGTAGTCTGAAATGGGGGAATTAAAATGAAGTGGGAACTTGGAAACCTGTTTGAGAAAGAAATGTGGAAATAAAACTATTCTTAGACTAGAATGAGGCACTTTATTAATGGAACAAACATGAATTCACTGCAAAATAGGTTGGTATAGGATCCACGTGGAACGGAAGCAAGTATCTAAATATTAGTTGTTGTTCATTTTGCTAAGTTGTGTCTGATTCTTTGTGACCCCATGGACTGTAGCACACCAGGCTTCCTTGTCCTTCACTATCTCCCAGAGTTTGCTCAAACTCATGTCTATTGAGTGAGTGACATCATCCAGCCATCTCATCCTCTGCCGCCCCCTTATCCCCCTGCCCTCAATCTTTGCCAGCATCAGGGTCTTTTCCAGTGAGTCAGCTCTTTGCATCAGGTGGCCACAGTATTGGAGCTTCATCTTCAACATCAGTCCTTCCAATGAATACTCAGGGTTGATTTCCTTTAGGATTGACTGGTTTGATGTCCTTGCAGTCCAGGGAGATCAAAGCAGTCAATTTCTAGCTATGTAATCATTATTTCTAGCTATACAGTTGTCTAAAGTCCTCCAGATTGGACTTCCCTGGTGGTCCAGTGGTTAAGGCTCTGTACTTCCAATATAGGGGGCACAGATTTGATCCCTGGCCAGGGGCCTGAGATCCCACCTGACACATGGTGTGGCCAAAAATTTTTTTTTAAAGTCCTCCTGATCTGTAGAGGTTTTGGTATGCAGGAGGTTTACAATAGATATTTATGAGTCCAGTTTTTCATCCCCTTCCAGGACTGTTTGTTGTCACCTGTATCCTTATTAAGCATAGTAGTGTGTTGCTGAACTTCAGAGGGGTGAAGAATGACTACTCAAGAATGACTCGAGAGTAGCCTTAGCCTTAACAGAGTCCTGTATTAATGTTTGAAACAATGGATCTGTAGGAGGGCACAGAGCTTTAGCTAATAGAACATTTGGCAAATGCATGCACTTATGTGGTGTATTTTCTGTGCCGTGTACTGTTCTGAGCGTTGCATATCTTTACAGCAAACCATGAATATAGTTATTTTTATTATTCCGTTATCTCAAATAAAAAATTTAGCTTCAGGAGAACTAATTTACCCAAAGTCACACAGCTCATAACTGGTACAAGGCTGATTTGAGTCTAGACAACTTAGTTCCAGAACATATGTTTTTATTCACTACACTGCATTGCTCACATAAGGAAGTGGTTGAATTTCCCAAAAGAGCAATTATCCCAATTTCATATTGAACCTGCAATTGGATTATCCCTAGGAAGAATGAGCAGTCCCAGAAGTATGATGAGATTTAATGACAGGTACTAAAAATTACAAATTCTACAAATTCCCCACCTCCTTGACTTTCTCCATTGTCTGGAACTCTAGCATTGGAGGCTTAGGTCTCTACTCAACTCTTTGTGGAAAACAATGGAAAGATTAAAATTAAACTGGTGTCAGGAGATGAACTCTTAAAGATGGACAGAACTGTTCTTTGAAAAATTACTTTCTCATTTCACAAGGCTCCTAGAAAATTGGACAGGGACGTTTTGAGAATAAAGGGAAAGCAGAGCCTTGGGAGAGAAATGAAGAACCAGCTGGGTCCTGCAGCTGAGTAGCAACTATATGTTAAATACCTTTTGTGCAATGAAAATATCAAAAATTAGGGATGTCAGGATGCAATTGATGCTCAGAAAAATATTTGTACAGCTCTTTACAGTTAAAAGAAACTCTCACATGTCTGATCTATTGTAGCAGATAAACATCATAATATCCTATGTAATTAAAAAAATAAAGACTGATGGAGACCAGTGTCTCTTAGCTGGAGGTGGATGTGTCCAGAGGTTATTTGGGGGATATTTTTGATTGTCATGATTTGGGAGGACAAGCATAGCCAATGAAGTACAGTGGGTAAGGGATAGGGATCTCCTTAAATACTCTCCCCATGACAAAGACTTCTCTGGTCCAGAACATCAGTAGTGCTGAGGTCGAGAAACCTTGTCTTGGAGAGTATTTTGGTCAGGTCATATACCTCACAAGTATCAGGGTCAAAGCTAGAACCCAGGTCATCTGATGACAAATCCTTTGTTTCCTTATTTATATCCTTTGGCATTATACAATATGCAGTGCTATGCAAGCCTTTTCGATCTGGAGAATTTTAAAAGTATAAATTATTAGTAGCCCTTTAGCATCAGAGAAGGCAATGGCACCCCACTCCAGTACTCTTGCCTGGAAAATCCCATGGACGGAGGAGCCTGGTAGGCTGCAGTCCATGGGGTCGCTAAGAGTCAGACATGACTGAGTGACTTCACTTTCACTTTCCACTTTCATGCATTGGAGAAGGAAATGGCAACCCACTCCAGTGTTCTTGCCTAGAGAATCCCAGGGACGGGGGAGCCTGGCGGACTGCCGTCTATGGGGTTGCACGGAGTCGGACACGACTGAAGCGACTTAGCAGCAGCAGCAGCAGCGCTTCAGAAGAGTCAGATCACACCTCAGAGTGTTTAATACATCCTAAGCCTATGGAGGAGAAGGGAGCGACAGATGATATGATTGGAAGGCATCACCAACTCAATGGACATGAATTTGCACAAACTCTAGGAGATGGTGAAGAACAGGGAAGCCTGGTGTGCTGCAGTCCATGGGATCGCAAAGAGCTGAACACAACTTAGCGGTTGAACAACAAAGGCCTGTGTTACTTCATGGAAGATGATTCCATGTCCAAAACACAAATGTCACCTTCTTTACTGAGTTCTAGTATGCCAGCATTTCACAATTTCCAGCCAATTATTTTGTAAATGGGAACATGATTAATTCCTTTAATACTGTATTTGTGATTATCGAGGTAATTAGGATTTAATCACCACTCTATTTTTGTGAGTATTTACATCTGCTCTTTGGCTAATAGGGTATCATATGTTTTTTATTGACCAAAGTGTTATGTGCGTGTCTATGGTGTAAATGAACAAAGGGCCTTCTTGTCTGTATCCTGGACCTTGATTTGGGATGACCCAGGTCATTGTACATTGACTTCAGATTGTCTGATGTGACACTGGAATGCACGAAGCAGGCTGCTTTAATTACTATTTTAAGTATATTAAGATAACTGTGTTCCATTTTCCCCATCTGTACCAATTATTACATAACAGAACAATTTTAAAGATAAAAAAGAATTACTTTTTTTTATTATCCCTAATAAATACCAAGGATCTCTCTGACCCTCTTACATAATTTTTGCTGCCATCCTATAAGATTGGTATTATGAGCTCTATTTTATAGATGAGGATGCTAAAACTTAAAAAGTTAAGCAAATTGCCTCGGGTCACACAGCCAGAGCTGACGGATCTGGAATTTGATTAGCCATCCTCTGATGCCAGCATCCTTGGTAGAGTTCTCAAACCTTCACACCATGTCCTCAGCCTGAATCTTAGAACCTGGAATGGGTCATCAAGAATGTGGTCACCTCGCCATTCCTAAGCACCTTCATGAAAAATGTACCACATTTGCAACCCAGTGTAACTAAATCTTCTCATGATTTTTAAATGTTTAGCCAAAAGTTCTGTTAAATAAAGCTGTGTTCCTCCTAGTTCTTTTCTGAAGGACTCTGTTAAGGCTGGTACTGGTGCCAAGTGCTTTAGCCATTCTGAATTCCAATAACAGTATTGATTTTTCTCTTTTTTTTGCATTTTTTACACAAATGTTTGTTTCTCTGTTAAATATTCCCTTTAAATACAAGGAATGAATTCTAAATCATCATAAAGATGAATTAAAAATGAAAGCCCTCCAGTATAGCATGCATAATCACTGTGGACTTGGTTACTACTGGTGTGCACTGTTTAACATCAAAAACAAATACAGCTTATTTGAAAATCACGCTACTGGATTTTTTAGCTCTTCCTCTGTGACCAGTTCGCTCAATCACTTAAGAGATGCTTACAGGGTATCTATTATGTACTAGATCCAGGAGATTAAGTCCTAAAACAGAGTCCCTGTATTCAGGGAAGCTAATGTTCCATCTGATAGGAGGGTTAACAGGTAAAGAAAACTTCTGAATTGAGTTGAATGGGAAGAAATAAAGTGGCTGCAGAAACAAGATTAACAGGAAAAGGGAAATCCATTTAGAAATGTAAGCCAGGGAAAGTCCATAAGGAACAACTAGCCACAAGTTGAGGTCCCGAGAGAGCGTGAAGGTGATAGCTGTGTCCTGATGTCGAGGCAGACAGAGAGCAAATATTACAGGAAAGTCCCGAGGAGGGAAGGAGGTCAGATGCTTTAGGAACCTGCAGAAGACCTGTGTGTCTAGACCTCACTGAAGGGTAGAAAGATTAAGATGAAATGAGAATGGCAAAGTCAAGAGAAGGGCAAAGGCCAGATTCCTTAGGCCATATAGGTTCTGGGAAAGAATTTGTTCTGAGTGCAAAGTGGAGCTGAAGATGGATCTGTAAGCCTGAGGGGTGAGGTAATTTGTATTTTAAAAGATCGCCTGGCCACTGACTGAAGGATGCACTTGAGAGGCAGGAGTAGAAATAGCCAGATCATTTAAGAGGCTGTTGTGGTAGGTTGGGTGAGAAAGTGGGAGCCAAGGAGATAGACAGGAGTGGGTAGATTTGAAAGATGCAGTAAATATTCAACAGACATGTACCTTGAATAAGCCATCTGTGTACATTTCTTATTTCTCCAACTATCCTCTAAGGCAAGCTGTATGCCTTGTTCATCTGCATACCCTTCCCTTCTGCTATAGTCATGTTGCAAACAGGCTTCCCTCCAGTCCCCCTGTTCCAGTTTTGTGTCCGTCAGTGGAAATGCCTCCTTCCCACCTGGTGGTAGATATTTGTCCCTAATTGTGGGCCCTGAGATGCACCATCCACATTTGCTGTTCTGCCAAAGTCATACCATGTTGTGGAATATTTTAATTTTTTTTAGTTCAGCTCTTGCATCTCATTAAAAGTGTATTGTCTGACATATTTCAGGAAGAAATAAGCTTAATAATAACTCATTTAATTTAAGCCTCTCGAGAAGGAAGAAAACATTTTCAATGAAAATGCATAAAGTGGCCCATCAAGGATTTTTCTTTCTTATTCTTCAGCAGTTTAATGATGAATGGTAATCTACAATAAGCTTTCCTTTTGGATAATGTGGTTATAGCTGCCAAAGAGAGAGAATGGTTACATCCTGTCTCATATTTCTAGCAGTTATCCCAACAGAATGTTGAAACCATATTAGCAATTAAAGTAATATAATTACTAAATAAATCACACATCCTAATTATATTTATCTGTATGCAGGTAAATATCATAAATAAAGATGAGGCTGTCAAGTGATGTAACTGTGATTTAATAGTTTGAAAATGACAGGATGATAGAAATATTTTCCAGTTGGTCATATAAAGTAAACTTACCATTTGGGATTTATCTTCGTTAATTTCAGAATTACCGTTTCTGAAGATGGAAGCCTCAGAATCATCAATGTGACTAAATCAGATGCTGGAAGTTATACCTGCATAGCCACTAACCATTTTGGAACTGCGAGCAGTACTGGAAACCTTGTAGTAAAAGGTAATGACTAACCCAGAGAACCGAAGGCAATGGCACCCCACTCTGGTACTCTTGCCTGGAAAATCCCATGGGTGGAGGAGCCTGGTGGGCTGTAGTCCATGGGTCGCTAAGAATCGGACACGACTGAGCGACTTCCCTTTCACTTTTCACTTTCATACATTGGAGCAGGAAATGGCAGCCCACTCCAGTGTTCTTGCCTGGAGAATCCCAGGGACAGGGGAGCCTGGTGGGCTTCCATCTATGGGGTCGCACAGAGTCGGACACAACTGAAGCAACTTAGCAGCAGCTGCAGCAACCCAGAGAACACGTAGATTGACATATGTGTCGCCATTTCAAATAATGTAACCTATTGAAGTGGCATCCTTCATATTAATATCACAGATATCACTGTGTTGCTAAATTAACCCATCAAGGCAAACATGGTATGATTACCAATTCTTAGAGAACTGTCATTCATAAATATGACGGAAAGGCTATCTTATTTCGGAATCATCCAATACAACTTTGAGAATCACTGCCATTGTATCTATTATAATATTCTAACTAATGTTATCTTCAATCCTTTAATTAAATTTCTTCACGTCTCTATAGATTTGAAATTCATGTCTAGGAACACCATGCTAACAAATTAAAAACCCATGGCTCAAATACTATTTTTAGCTAACATTGTTTAAACAATGACATTGGAGATTTTTAAAAGAGCTGCCTTGGTTATTCAGAGGCGTGGATATGGATTATTGTACCCATAAAGGGCTTTGGCCACCTTTGTGCTTTGCTTCAGTCACCCAGCCAACCCTGCCGGTTTTAAGGAAATAAAATTTTCCACATTCCTTCACCTGGGTGCTTTATAGTAGATGACAGAACACCAGTTTGATGGGATGTGCTGAAAGTACCAAGTAAGAATTGTGAAGATGAGGTTTTAATTTACATTTCATTTGCATTTATGTTACTTTATATCTGGCTGCCAAATCAAAGAATTTTTAAATTGAAGGGATCTTGGCCATGATCTGACTGAGGAAGATAAAGCTCAGGTTGGCGAGTTTCTCAAGGTCACCAACAGCAGATATGAACCCTGGAATCCTGATTTTGCATTCTTGCTGTTTCTTTCTACTGTGCCAGGAAATCTTACTCATTTTTCCTGTTTCTCCATAATAGATATAGATGTGTTACAATGTATTTATCATTTCCCCTTGCCCATTTGTAACTCCCTCTGTGAAATAAGATAACCGAAGGCAAAGAAGAATATCCCAGAAAGAATATTTGCCTCTGTTTTAACAAAGAAAGCTAAAAATTATCTAATTACATATTTTGGAATCATTAGAAATTTGAAAAGTACTGCCATTTAGGGAAGCCTTTTTATCATAAGGGGATTCCCTGGTGGCTCAGAGGTTAAAGCGTCTGCTTCAATGTGGGAGACCTGGGTTCGATCCCTGGGTCGGGAAGATCCCCTGGAGAAGGAAATGGTAACCCACTCTAGTACTCTTGCCTGGAGAATCCCAAGGACGGAGAAGCCTGGTAGCCTACAGTCCACGGGGTCACAATGAGTCAGACACGACTGAGCGACTTCACTTTCACTTTTTATCATAAACATACTTGTCTATGTAGATAGAAAACTGTAAGTCCAAGAGTCAGACATAAGTCTATATTTACCTAAGCACAGGCGCCATATATATGCTCTATATATTGTTAAAACTGGGGGGGAGGGGTTCACATGTAGAAATAAGTTATGCCTTGTGTTTGGTTGGCATCCGTCCTATAAGCCTTGACTTCTCCAGCTCTCAAAATAGTTGGCAGAAGTTCCTCTCTTTCCCATCAGAGTTCATCTTCCAGCAGTACCGCCAGTCCCAAGGTAAAACCATTCACAGGCATGCAGAGACTTCCCTGCTGCTGCGCTTACACTGAATTATGGTGCAAAGCTTAGCGATACACCGATGATAAGATATGCCACGATCGCCTCCTTATTTGGGTGGATATAAATGTTGCTGAGTAATAACTTCTACCTATGTTAAGAAACTTAACACTTCATTTCTTGCCTTCCAGTTAACATCTTAAACAGTGATTTCCCCAGGTATGGTATAAAAGATCATTTTAGACAATTCAGAGTTAATTTTTTTTGTTTCCTTTACTAACTATATATATATATATATATATATCTTTCCACGTGTATTAGGAAAAATGTTACTTTTTCATTAATGGCAATGATTTAAAAAAAACTTCTTTTAAAATATATTTATATTTCTAAAGAAATATTGTTTGTATTATTATAAAAGGATGTGCAAAAGGTTGTTAAGGTGGTACACAAAGATTGGAAGATGTGATTAATGCCAGTTTTCCATTTCCATTCCAAAACATAAGACAGTTTTAGCGGACTTTAAGGGAAAGGATAGAGAGGGACATGTAACAGGGTCAGTACACACCTGCCTGTGCTGGAGACATGTTATGCTGAGGCAAAGGAGCACTGAGATTGTGTAATAGATGGGGAAGGAGGAAGGACGGGTCCAAAAGAGCCCGGTGGCCTGTGGAAAGAGGAAAGCAGAGATCTGTAGGCAGAAACTGTGCGGTCAAAGTAGTATGTTCCCCACTTGATCGTGGATGAATTCATTTGTTTCCAAGCAGAGTTCTTTCCAGGCTTGGCTGTGGGTATTCAACTGTAGTCACTTTTTCCAGAGAGGCCGTCTAATTTTTGTTTTGTTCTGTTTGACTATTTATTTATTTATTTTTGGCTGTACCAGATCTTCATTGCAGTGCAGGCTTTCTCTAGTTACAGTGAGTGGAGGCTGTCTTTTTTGCAGCACACTGGCTCCTCATTGCGGTGGCTTCTCTTGCAGTGGAGCACAGGCTCCAGGCGCATGAGCTCAGTAGTTGCAGCTTGAGGGCTCAGTAGTTGTGCCTCATGGGCTTAGTTGCTCCTAGGCATGTGGAATCTTCCCGGACCAGGGATATAACCCATGTCCCTCACATTGGCAGGAGGCTCCTCAACCACTGTACCACCAGGGAAGTCCCCTCTGATTCTTAATATTTTCTCCCAAGTGAGATGGGGAAAAAAAGAAAATGAGCTTTATTTGGTTAATATGTTCACAGGAGTTAACCGTATGACTTGGGTAAGGTCAGGTGTTTCAGAGTATATTTATTTCCTGTTGCTTTATTCTGAGTCCCATTTGCATTAATGGGAAGTATGCGTGCGTGTGTGTGTGTGTGTGTGTGTGCGCGCGCGCGCAGAGGGGCACTCAGACTGCCAGGTCGCTGAGAAGGACATTAACATAAACGGAGAAATACAATTTAGAAATCTGCCTCATAAAGCACGATAAAGGCAGAGAAAACCGTTCTGAACTCCACATGAACTGTGCCAGGTCTTGAATCGCACATCAAAATGCTTGAGCCCTACACCTTTAATGTAAATGTAGCAAAATAGCCCGAAATGTGATGGAGCGCTGTATCTTAATTCAATTTAGAGATCCACAAAGGGACTGATTTATCAGAGAAGTTATGCTCTAACCTTAAAATGTGCTTATATTCGTTTTGATCTCCTCCAGTGTCTGGGATTAAAACACTATGAAGGTCAGGCATCAGACATCTTCTCTAACCTTTTTGCAATAATTCTGTCATTAGCAATGCTTTTAAGATCCAATTCTCTTCCATCCCCCTACACTAGTTTTTTGGAGAGAAGCTGAAGATACTGTCAAACATAGGGACAGTAAGTAAAGCCGGCAGGGGAGAAGGGGAGAAGGGAATAGATCTACTACAGCAGGTACAGCAGGTTTAAAATAAATCTCTAGCAGACGACCACAAAGTAGATAAATATTCAGGTTATGCATGAGCGGGCTTCTAAACTGCAGAATTCTGACAGGTGCCCAGGGGGCTCTTGATTATCATCCCATCATCTGAATTTCTAAATTTGACTGATTTTTTTTTTTTTAGCTAGTTAGCATCTATTTGGAATTTTGAGTCGCTCTTTTATTTTAAGCAAGAACGATTCTCAAGTCAGACCCCTGAATCTTAACAGAAAGCATCATATTTGACCTTTCATGGAAGATGTGCTTTAGCGATTGTGAACATCATTAAGAACTAGATGGAAGGCAGGCTACATTTCCATGCAGTACTGTACTTACTAATTCATTTTTATCTCTAGAGCAGAGTTAAAGGCATGCCATTTAACTCACATGCATGAGGCAGTGTCTTTATTGTACAGGCTTCCTATGACAGGTATTTTTAAGTAGCAATCCTCAAGAAGAGTGACTTCTCTTTGTCTTGGATGTAGTTCAGCAAGATAACTATGGTAATAGCTACCCTAGATCTTATTGATCATCTCCCAGGCTCAAAATGAAATGCAGGGCTGTAAGCTGTGCTGTTATCTAGCTGAACTACATCCAAAGTGACCTTGAGTAACTAACTCTCTGGCTGGTGGTTCCAGACCATACTTTGAGGAGCCGCGAAAGTGTTAGTCACTTAGTCATGTCCAACTCTTTGTGACCCCATAGACTGTAGCCCGCCAGCCTCCTCTGTCTATGGAGTTCTCCAGGCAAGCTACTGGAGTGGGTTGCCATTCCCTTCACCAGGGGATGTTCCCAATCCAGGGACTGAAACCGGTTCTCCTGCATTGCAGGCAGATCCTTTACCATCTGAAGCTCTATCCTACATCAAACAACTTTGAACATGCTACCAACTAAGTGAAATTTCAGTGGAATGCTTAATAGAAATGCATATCCCTACTGCCTCACCCTTAACCTAACAAATCTAAATCTTTGAGGATGAGATGTGAAAACCGTACATTTTTAATAAACATCCCGCCTGATCCTCATACACACCAGAGTCTAAAAAGACTGAATTTTCAGTCACTGGCAAACTATGGCCTATGGGCCAAATTCAGGTAGCCATCTATTTTTGTATAACCCAGTGCTAAGAATGGCTTCTATGTGTTTTGCTGGTTGAAAAGAAATCAAAAGAATAATAATACTTTCAGATATGTAGAAATTTTTATGAAGTTCTTATTTCAGTGTGCATAAATCAGGTTTTAGTGAGATATAGCCATGTTGCTATATTTACATTATTGATGATGGTTGTGTCTGTACAATAGCAGATGGAATAGTGAAGACAGAGACCATGTAATAGCCCACCAGACTCCTCTGTCCCTGGGATTCTCCAGGCAAGAATACTGGAGTGAGTTACCCTTCCCTTCTCCAGGGGATCTTCCTGATCCAGGGATCGAACCCGCCTCTATTGCATTGCAGGCAGATTCTTTTTACCATCTGAGCCATGAGGGGAGACCATGTAATGTATAGCTATCCTCAGTTTTGCCTCTTGACTAGCAAAGCCTAAAGTATTTGCTACTCAGTTTTTTACAGAAAAAAAGAAACTTTCTAATCCCTTCTCTTTTTTTAACTTTTTATTTTATGTTAGAGTATAGCTGATGAACAATGTTGTGATGGTTTCAGGTGGACAGCAAAGGGACTCAGCAATACACAAGCATATGTCTGGTCTCTGCCAAGCTCCTCTCCCATCCAGGCTGCTATATAACATTGAATAGAATTCCCTGTGTTATATGATAGGACCTTATTGATTATCCATTTTAAATATAGCAGTGTATTCATACTGAGCCCAAACTCCTTAACTGTCCCTTCCCCATCTTTCCACCCTGCTGCTGCTGCTGCTAAGTCGCTTCAGTCGTGTCTGACTCTGTGTGACCCCATAGACGGCAGCCCACCAGGCTCCCCCGTCCCTGGCAAGAATACTGGAGTGGGTTGTCATTTCCTTCTCCAATGCATGAAAGTGAAAAGTGAAAATGAAGTCACTCAGTCCTTCCACCCTGGCAACCATAAATTCATTAAGTCTGTGAGTCTGTTTTGTAAATAAGTTCATTTATATCATTTATTTTTAGATTCTGCATATAAGGGATGCCATATGATATTTCTCCTTCTGTGTCTGACTTCACTCAGTATGACCATCTCTAGGTCCATCCATGTTGCTGAAAATTGCATTGTTTCATTATTTTTAATGGCTGAGTAATATCCCATTATATATATTTATCACATCTTCTTTATCCAGTCCTCTGTCAGTGGATTGACAGAGGTTGATTCCATGCCTTGACTATTGCAAACTGTGCTGCAATCAACATTGGGGTGCATGTATCTTTTGAGACCATGTTTTTCTCCAGATATATGCCCAGGAGAGGGGTTGCAGGGTCATATGGTAGCTCTATTTTTAGTTTTAGTTGCTCTCTATACAAATTTTATACTGATTTCATATGGGTTTTAAAATGTTTCTTAGCAAATAAATTTCATTTAAATTTTTAACAATTTAATATGTAAATATATTTCTTTTATTTCAATTTTTATTCAGTGCACAGAATTACTTGTATTTTAAGAAAAAGTAAATTTGTACTTTATCTTTGTTAGAAAAAGGGGTTCTTTTTTCTTAAATTTATTTATTTTTAATTGGAGGATAATTCATTTACAATATTATATTGATTTCTCCCATTTATCAACATGAATTGGCCACAGGTATACATATGTCCCCTCCCTCTTGAACTTCCCTCCAACCTCCTACCCTACCCCGCCCCTCTCGGTTGTCAGTGAAACATAAACATTACCATGTGTAAAATTAGATATCCCTGGAAATTTGCTATATGTAGCAGGGAGCTCAGATCAGGTATGCTGTGAAAAAGGATTCTTAGTAGTATTTAACTAAGACCACATATGCTCCTAATACAAGATTAGTTTGCATCTTCATTCCCTAACCCTGCAAAGTGAAAGTGTTCTTTGGCTTCCTGAACATTTAATTATTTGTCCCCTTGCCAGAATTGGTGCTCATTGTCCATTCCATCAAGTGTTTGCTTATATTTAGAAGATAAGATGCTATCCAATAATATAGATTGCAGAAAAAAAGGAATTTTCTTGCCAATACCAAGGAGTTTCTAAAACATTATTACACTGCATTATTTTAAATTGTTCTTCTGTTTTAACTATAGGAAATTGAAAAATATCAACCTCCCCATGCATGGCATGACTGATACGATAGTCTTTTCAATTGGAACTTTTTTTGAAAATAAGTTTGAAGCAGCCCACATCTTCTATGTAAAATTATTCAAGGCTTTTTCCATATTTGACTGGGGATCAATCAGAAATCAGTAATCAGCAATGACATTTTGCTACTAACACATAACAAAAGCTCTTAATGTTGGGCCCTTATAACAGAATACATTTCTACCTAATTAGATGTCTTCCACTGGAACCAATTATTTAGAGGCAATAATTAAGGGTCTTTCTAATAGGATTAGCACAAATTCTGACCCAAGGCATTTAGAGTAGGAAGGAAAAGTTTGTTGTTAGAAGTGCAGAATGCTAATTATGTTAGATCCCCTGGTAGAACAGTGGTGAGAACATTTCAGTACTAGATCCTATTAGATCTGAGAAGACCTACCACACTAGACTTTGCAGCAGCTAACTCAAATAGTGGGACTTCCCTGATAGCTCATTTCTAAAGAATCTGCCTGAAGTGCAGGAGACCCCAGTTCAATTCCTGGGTCAGGAAGATCCACTGGAGAAGGGATAAGCTACCCACTCCAGTACTCCTGGGCTTCCCTTGTACCTCAGCTGGTAAAGAATATTCCTGCAATGCAGGAAACCTGTGTTCAATTCCTGGGTTGGGAAAATCCCCTGGAGAAGGGAAAGGCTACTGACTCCAGTATTCTGGCCTGGAGAATTCCATAGACTATACCCATGGGGTCGCAAAGAGTCGGACGTGACTGACGGAATTCCACTTTCACTTCACAACTCAAATAGCAGAAGCCTAAAGAAAGGGTGGATGATTGTGCCTCTTACGCTTCCTGTGTTCACTGACCATGATGTAACCTAGAACTCTTTTTCTGCCAAAACATGAAGCCAAGATTTTTATGAACAGAGCATAATTACTTCCCCTGAGATTCTTGTGAGCCCTAATGAAGGCTACACAGATTTAGCAAATAAAGTGCCTTTAGCAATATCAATCATGGATATGATCATTCTTTGCCTGATCCTCTCTGTAAAAGCGCTTTTCTCCTTTTATAATGCTGAGATTTAAATGTATTAAGACTGTGTGCCAGGGCAGTCTACCCTGAATCCATCCTGCCCATCATTTTTCCACTTCTGGTCTAGAGGGAAGTCATAATTCCTTAACTATTGTGCTTCTCTATGCCAACCCTGCCCTTCCCTAAGAAGGCCTCTATGCTGAAGGCAGCTTTCATGTTCTTGCCTTTAATATAAAACGCATAGTATGGACTAGTAAGATTTTGAAAAATTGTCAGCCTCATTAATAATCAGGGCGTCCCTGATGGCTCAGCAGATAAAGAATCTGCCTGTAATTCAGGAGACACAGGAGACACAGGTTCAATCCCTGGGCCAGAGAGATTCCCTGGAGAAGGGAAGCCACTCCAGTATTCTTGCCTGGAAAATTTCATGTACAGAGGAGCTGGCAGGCTGCAGTCCAATGGGTCACAAAGAGTCAGACACGGCTGAGTGACTAAGCATATCGGTAATCAGGGAAATGCAAATTAAAGTACCAGTGTGATATGACTTTACATATAAGATTGACAAAAGCTAGACATCTAACCAAATAATTTGTTAGTAAGGATAGAAGGAAAATAGTACTCACATAGTTTGAGTAGGAATGTGATCTGGGATAGACACTGATGTGAACAAGGAAAATTGGCCCAGCAATTCTATTTGAGATATTTACTCTAGAGGAAATTATACGTATTCTGAGATGGACTTGCAAAAATGTTCATTATGTTGTTTGTACATTATGTTGACAAAAAATATGCAGGCAAATTAAAGAATAATGCATATGGTAGTATTTCATATAATGTATTTTATTTATATAATGTATATAGCATGATTTAATAGAGAATTAGTAATAATAATATCATGAAATGTTTAAACATAAAAATACAATGCTCAGCATAAGTGCTAACCTGTGATTTTAATTTGTAAGGAAGGAGATCTGGAGTAAGGTTATATTAAAGGACTTTAGCTGTATTGATAATATTTTACTTGAGGGTAAATTCTTAATGTATATTTAGAGGGGAAAAAAGGCTAGAGGTCTATGGGGGAAATGTTAAAGACTGTTAATTCTATAAATGGAAATATGAGTATTGGTAATCATTTTTTTATAGTTTTACATGAGTGATCTCTGTAACGAAATTAAAAAAAAAAAATCCCTCAGGTCAGAATTCCTGTACATGGTCAGGTATTATAGTCAAAATCACCCAGAGAATGCATCTTATTTTCTCCTTCTCTCCTAGACATTGTAGAATAGAGAAAACCTTATTACTAGTGATATTTAACCCGCTTGATCCAAGTATTTTCTTTTAAGGGGAAAAAAAAAACTACTGTAGAATGAAATGAATGGTTTATTTCCTAGTGAGTGCTTACCAATCAAAATAAACAAAACAAACAAACAAAAAATGCAAACAGAATATGACTCTTTGGCTTCATTAAATGTGAAGCACATAATTAATTTCTTTTCCAGCAATTCAAAGAGACTTGTGTTGTACTGATTCAGTTTAATTGAACTTATTACCACAAGCAGATAATAAGAAGTATATTGAAGATATCCATCTGGCTTGCACGGAAAACCTCACATGTTTCATTCTTCACGGCTGTCACAGACCATACTAATTGCCTCATTTCAGCTGTTTTACAATCAGTATGACTTAGCTATTAATGTGATAAAACCCTTACTTGAGAGGAGGTTGATATTAAAAAGCATAGATCTCTGACCTACCTCTGCCACCACTTCTGAACACATGCCCAGCATTATTAAAGTTGTATATTTTTCAAATACATAAATAAAAATCCCTCTCTTTCTCATGTACATCTTTTAAAGTTACATCTGTCCTCTTGCATCTTGCCACAGAGCTAGAAATGGTTTATGTTGAGATTTTTTAGTCATAAAATGTTGCAGAGTCAATGTGGTTTGTTTTCAACTATACTGAGTTTACTTTTTTATAATGTCCAATGCTGAAATGGATTTAATGCTAAATGGATTAAGCGACTAATTGTGTTATAAATAAGAAGGAAAGTAAAATTAAGCACTTTTATTTTCTGTTCCTAAATATCAGAGCTTCCTGTGGGGTTTGAGAATGATGTTTTGTCATGCAGACTGGCTCTATATGGACATGATTCCCTCATAAGCAGAGGGAGGGTGTGTGTGTGTGTGCCTTGTATTTTAGAGGTGGCCCCGTGGGGGAATCCAAGGGTTGGTTCCCAACTTTGAAAAGGAAAATTCTGTCTATTACAAACCTTGAACCAGAAAAGAGATATATCAGAATAATTCATAAGTGACTCTCACCTACCTTCCTTTCTTGGCATCTGTTTTCTGTGCCAGAAGCAGGAGGAATAGTGCCCTCCCAAACTTGTCACCTCACCAAAACCATGATTGAATTTCTCTGGCTGTCATATACAATCAAATCTAAGAAAGCCCTCCGAAAGACTGTGTGGGCCTTCAGGTTAAATACAGAACCTGACCAAGATGAAAGCAAGTTAATTAACATTTCCATCAACTCTCTCTGATTTACTCTAGCAAGATCCATTTCTAAAAGGTTAAAATGGTTGTCTGTTTTATGCAGCCATTTGAAGAGCTGAAAGTAGGTTACTGGTTATGGGAGAAGAAATGTAAGCAGAACATTTAGAGCAATGGGGGCTTCTTACGTGGCCTTATAGCAGTTCTATAATCAGTGTGCAAGACATGTTATTAAGTGAAGATTAGCAACATCTGCTTTGAAAATTTCCTGAACTGGAAAACATGTCACCTATTATCATATTAACTCCCCCTCGCCTTTATCTCTTTTCAGCAGTAGAACTGCTTAGAAATATAAGTAAAGCTTGGCTACCTAAATATAAGTAAAGCTTGGCTACCTGAAACAGTAGGATCCTAAGGATGCAATCAGAAGTGCCTTTTCTTCCACATCTACTCTTTTAAGCCTAGCCCACATCTCCTCTGATATAATATTGATCTGCCTCTACTGCCTTTGCCCACAGGGTAAGTAAAACATCTAGTCACATGGTCACAATGCTATTTGTACTAATACGTTTTGATGCCTAAGACAAAAGAAACAATTATAAAGACCAGTAGAGATAATATAGGAGCACTGATGCAGTCTGGATGTGAGAGTTGGACTGTGAAGAAAGCTGAGAGCCGAAGAATTGATGCTTTTGAACTGTGGTGTTGGAGAGGACTCTTGAGAGTCCCTTGGACTGCAAGGAGATCCAACCAGTCCATTCTAAAAGAGATCAGTCCTGGGTGTTCTTTGGAAGGAATGATGCTAAAGCTGAAACTCCAGTACTTTGGCCACCTCATGCGAAGCGTTGATTCATTGGAAAAGATTCTGATGCTGGGAGGGATTGGAGGCAGGAGGAGAAGGGGACGACAGAGGATGGGATGGCTGGATGGCATCACCGACTTGATGGACATGAGTTTGAGTGAACTCCGGGAGTTTGTGATGGACAGGGAGGCCTGGCATGCTGTGATTAATGGGGTCGCAAAGAGTCGGACACGACTGAGCAACTGAACTGAACTGAACTGATGCAGTCTGGATATGAGGAAATAGTCAAAAGATGTAAAAGATGTAGCCATCTCTCTCCCTGTAAGGCACTGTGGGCCTTGGACCACAAGCAATAGAATTGCCTAGAGTTTTGTTTTTAATAAATGCACATTCCTGGACCCCTGTCCTGGTGAACAAAACCCTCCAGGGGTGCAACCCAGAAATTTTCATTTTTAGTAAGTTCTGCAGAGAACGCCTAAATACGTCAAAGGTCAAAAACCTAGGAGCTCACAGTCTAAGGGTGGATACTATTAACAAGAGCCAAGAAATAGACTGTGTTCAGACTGTGGAAGGAATAAAAAAGTGGAGTGAGTGACTAACTGGGGGAGTAAAGGTGATCATTGAACTGGGAATTAAAAAATGAATTAGAGTTCAGCAGGTTAAAAAATGTAAAGGTAATTGCAGGCAGAAAGCACTTACCTAATGTATGAGAGGAATGGAAATCCTCAGCACATTCAGGAAAAATACATGTGAAAGAGGAGATGAGAGCACTTCCTAAGAGGCAGGCCCTGAAACACTATTGATCCCATTTCAGCAACTGTGGACCGTAGAGAGAAAAATATTTTGATTTTTCTTTTTTAAAGCAAAGAAAACACGTTCTATCAATTGTACCTAAATGATCTTGACACCAACTTCAGGGGAAATTTTGCATTTTCTAAGAAAATTTAGAAAGAAAAGCTATTATCACCAACATAGGATTTTTTTAATTACCTTTAAAGTAGGGGATAATCCATATTATTTATAGAAATATTAGGAAAAAGACAATCTCATTATTCAGAGAGAGCCACATAAGTTTTTATGTTGTCTTCCAGAATTACATCCAGGCATACCTAGATATATGTAATAGATGTATATGTGTATATGTATGTCTCTGTGTGTATATTTATTTATTGTTTATTTGCTTGGCTGTGCTGGCTCTTAGTTGCAGCATGTGGAATCTCTAGATGAGGCCTGTGGGGTCTGGTTCACTGACGAGGACTAAACCCGGGCCTGCTGCATTGGGAGAACAGAGGCTTAGCCACTGTGCCACCAGGGAAGTCCTATGTGTGTGTCTGTCTTCAAACCTGTAAATAAATATCCTTGTTACCAAAAGATTACATTATACACATTGTCCCATAACTTCTTTTGTCATTAATAACTTTCTGTCAGCATAGATTTTCAAATGAGAAATAAGTACTAACCTTTTTTTTTTCTCTTATAAATATGTTCCTTTCTCCTGCTAGTCAAAATAGCATCAAGAAGACACCTTTAAAAAAAACTCTCTTGTGTTACATATGCAGGCAAGATGGGGAAGAGACAGGAGGATAATTTGGAGGACTGGTTTAAATGTCTCACCCCAAAATTTTGATTAGGGCATGCATGTCAGCCTGGAAGGGAGGTCCTGAACTATCCCTCTGCCCTCTTTCCTCAACCTTTCCCTATTGAAATTTCTTATCAGTGACACATGACGTTACTCATAATATGCTGAGTACATTTTCTGATCACATGAACCATGAGGGAATAGATGAAATGACAGAACCAGTATTCAAAAGATAATCATGGGAACCAAATGTAACAAGATTAATTTTAATACTGGCAACTGTAAAGGTTTGTACTTGGCTCCAAAAGTAAAGTTGAAAGAGTAAATTTTAGGGTCAGGCTGTGTGTTAAAGGTCTTGCTGACTGTAAGATTACTGGTGAGTTAACAATATTCTGTGCTTTAGAAAAAAAAGCAAAATATATCTATAACTTAATGGAGAACCCAAAACAAGAGAGGAAACCAAAATTCTTAAACTCTACAGTAGCCCCAGTGAAAATAAAACTTGAGGAGGACTGTGGGTTTTTTCAGACTGACATTAAAATTTAAAATCAGCCTAGAGAAAGACAACTGAGCAAATGATAGGAGACATAGCTGAAGGATGTTAAGCCAAAGCAGAGGAGTTAGGGAGGGTAGAAAGGAACATTTCAAGAACTGTCAAACTCTGTGTGGTATCAAAGGGCAGTCCCTAAATAGGTAATAAATGTAACAGAGGATATTATTTGTGTTCAATAAAAGGAAAAAGTTTCAAACAATTAGACCATGAAGAAGATGAAACAAATGATTTTTTAGAAAAATTATCAATGAGGTTCATTTCCAGACTGGACATCTACTCCAGGGTAACACTGCAGAAAGAATTCATGCAACAGACAGAAGTGCGTGGTCTCAGTGGCCTGCAAAAGGCATTTCCCAGTCGTTTTAACATTGTTGTGACCTGCTTCAGTGACTTTGTAAACACTGATCCATATGAACCTCCCAATTCTGAAATGTTATCAGTCTATGATTTTATAGTTTGAAAAATTTATTTCTGCCCTGTGCTTTTCTACCCCTGAGCGAAAATATTGCCGCTAGGTTGAATTTTGTCATGGTGACATTATTTTCTTATGGCAAAGTCCTTCTGTTTTTGTTTTTTCCTCCCAGCATGAATTTATCCATAATCACGAATGCAGTATGGGTTGAAAAGGTTATTCTGCTAATTATGAATAGTTTATTCTTAAAAGAGTCCTATGAAAATTGATTTTCTCTTAACTACGTGTTGGAATTCGAGGCTGTTGCGTAAACAATACCTGTGTTCATTGCTTGAGTTTTGAACCCTTCAAGAGGTAAGCCAAGGCAGTCAGGCAGATGGCAGTCAGATGTCAGCTTTGTAACTCATACAACTGGTAGGTGAGAAAGTGACTGGGTACATAGCATTGGTGGGCTTCCCAAGACTGAACTGCACACTGGGTAGACTTGCACCATGGCACAGCCTCAGGTCAGCCATTACGAACCTTATAATGTGGAGGATCAGACCACTGTATGTGGTTGCAGGAGAAGGTAATGCAGAGCCAGGAATTCTTCACTGATTTTTCCCAGGTTCACCACTGGATGAGAAAGAGTGAGGTTAGGGGAGGAGAGAAGAGAGGACTCTTAAGAAGCATTAAGAGTCTTTAAACGTCAGCTATAGACCAGAGTTTGCAAACTGGTGCTCTCATGGCTAATTTTACTTGAATCCGCACACTCTGTTTTCTTTGGTTGTGAGAGTATTTAAAACTTTTGAATTGGAATGCTTTTAGAGGGGAGGCATGTATTCTGTAAATTGCTCCCAGACCTCATTATCCCTCATTGTCTCATATCTCTAAATCACACAGTGGTGATATCATCAGGACCTCTGTGAGCATTTGACATGCAATACTAAGTGGGTCCATGACTCTGAGAGAAAGATCAGCCTTTTGATTATTTTCATCTGTTACATTAGTAAGTGGATACAAACTGACCATGATAGGGCTAAGAGAAAAAGATGGTTGGAAGAGGGAATGTTTCAAATCATTCTGTTTATAATTCCGTACATTATTCTACTCCACATCTGCATTTCACTCCCATATCTCTACCAGGAGGTTATCAGTGGGATTAGAAACTTTGTTGTCTGAATGGACAGGGTCTTCTCAGGAGTGGCCAGTAGTTAATTGGGACAAGAAAACAGAAGTCATTATCTTTGAGAAATCTGAAGCAAATTGAGGCAGGTTATCACTTCTCACTGGGAAACAAATTGCTCCTGTCTTTAAAAAGACTCTGCTTTCTTTAGCTGCTGACGGGGGGGTTCCTGTCAATTGTCATAGAGATGGGGAGAATATGGATTAATGGTAATAAAGTAGTGGTCATGAAATACCTACAAGCTCATTTCCATGAATGTTTCTAGTTGATTTGACTACTGTGTTTGAATGACAGAATTTGTGCTAAGCTTTAACTCTAGAAAATTGGGGTGCTATCTTCCAGCCAAAATCTTTAGTGTGCTGATCTGTTTGGGAAAGCTCTCTGTGTAAAGGAAAAGCCATAAATTATAGACAAAATAGCTCTTTCCCTTGGCTAATGTGTCTTTTTGGAACCCCTATCAGTCTGGGGTTTGAGGGGAGTGGAATTAGAGTTCAGCTTTACTGCCAAAAAAAAAAAAAAAAAGAGAGAGAGAGGAGAAAAAAAGGAAACAGTGGACAGTGTGGGGGTTTATAAAGATTGTGAATAGTTAAAAAAAAAAAAAACTTGAGAAGGTATAACCAACTTTGTCTGAATTTTGTGAATATGGGAATGATTGCCTTCCAGTGGAAAGAACAGTGAGTGAGGTCCTGCCCACGTGGGTTCTGGGTCCAGCTTAGTTACCAGCCCCTTGTGTGACACCATGTGGATCATACTGCCTCAGACTGTTTGTTTTCTCACCTGTAAAACGAAGAGCCCTGAATAGAGAGAGTGAAGGCCTCCTCCAGTTCTGAAGTTCTGTCTATGATAAAGAACTGCTTAAGTTGGAATACAGAATGAAAGCCCTCTAATTTCCAATGTCTTTTTCACTCAACAACAAAAGAAAAATCTATCCAGAGGTACTGTCACTCAGGCTTTCAGAGAAGATGAGATGAAATCTTCCATGAACAGGAGATTTGCATTGTATAAACATTTATTCTGTATTAATTCAGGTTATAATACCTGAAAGAAAAATTAGAAATTAAGTGGTGTGGGCAGTTTTATCAACCACTCCATCCACGAGTGGCCATGAGACTGGGATCTGAAAGAACCCTAGCCTCACAGTGCCTTAGTCTTCACATACTTCTGAAAATATGATCACCTGGCCACCCTGAAGGGGATTCTAGTGTCTGATGACACGTTGTCTTTATACATGATGACCACCAAACACAAGCCAGCCACATCAGCAGGCTCAGAGCCAAAGACAGAGCTGCCTAGCAAACTGGCTTATTTGCATAATGTAGTGATTCCAAGCCTAGTGCCTTCCTGTGGGACTCTTAGGGCATTTTTCAGTATATAAAATTTTGTTATATATACTGACTTTGAGACTGAGCCCTGTTTAAATATATCAGAAAGCAGTGCAAACTTGTATATGAATGTTCATAGCAACATTATTTGCCATGACCAAAAGTGGCAAAAATCCACATGCCAATCATGTGTGATTTATCCAGTCAATGGTCTATGTAGACAATGGATGATTACTCATTAGGTGATGAAATTCCAGTTGAGCTATTTCAAATCCTAAAAGATGATGCTGTGAAAGTGCTGCACTCAATATGTCAGCAAATTTGGAAAAAGCAGAGGCCACAGGACTGGAAAAGGTCAGTTTTCATTCCGATCCCAAAGAAAGGCAATGCCAAAGAATGCTCAAACTACCACACAGTTGTACTCATCTCACACGCTAGTAAAGTAATGCTCAAAATTCTCCAAGCCAGGCTTGAACAGTACATGAACTGTGAACTTGCAAATGTTCAAGCTGGATTTAGAAAAACCAGAGGAACAAGAGATCAAATTGCCAACATCCACTGGATCATGGAAAAAGCAAGAGAGTTCCAGAAAAACATCTCTTTCAGCTTTATTGACTATGCCAAAGCCTTTGACTGTGTTGATCACAATAAACTGTGGAAAATTCTGAAAGAAATGAGAATACCAGACCACCTGACCTGCCTCTGGAGAAATCTGTATGCAGGTCAGAAAGCAACAGTTAGAACTGGAC
>NW_011495035.1:9348756-9364437 GCF_000754665.1 Bison bison bison
AGCTCAACATTCAGAAAACTAAGATCATGGCATCCGGTCCCATCACTTCATGGCAAATAGATGGGGAAACAGTGGAAACAGTGTCAGACTTTATTTTGGGGGGCTCCAAAATCACTGCAGATGGTGACTGCAGCCATCAAATTAAAAGACGCACACTCCTTGGAAGGAAAGTTATGACCAACCTAGGCAGCATATTAAAAAGCAGAGACATTACTTTGCCAACAAAGGTCCATCTAGTCAAAGCTATGGTTTTTCCAGTAGTCATGTATGGGTGTGAGAGTTGGACTATAAAGGAAGCTGAGCGTCAAAGAATTGATGCTTTGGAACTGTGGTGTTAGAGAAGACTTTTGAGAGCCCCTTGGGCTGCAAGGAGATCCAACCAGTCCATCCTAAACAATACCAGTCCTGGGTGTTCATTGAAAGGACTGAAGTTGAAGCTGAAACTCCAGTACTTTGGCCACCTGATGCGAAGAGCTGACTCATTTGAAAAGACCCTGATGCTGGGAAAGATTGAAGGCAGGAGGAGAAGGGGACAACAGAGGATGAAATGGTTGGATGGCATCACTGACTAGATGGACATGAGTTTGAGTAAACTCCGGGTGTTGGTGATTGACAAGGAGTCCTGGCATGCTGCGGTTCATGGGGTCTCTAAGAGTTGGACATGACTGAGTGACTGAACTGAACTGAACATACATTAATTATTCATCTGTAAAAGAGATGAAATACTGATACATGGGTTGGTCTTGAAAACATGATGCTAAGTGAAAGAAGTGACCAAAAAAAGGTTATATATTGTATGATGCCATTTCTATGAAATGTCAAGAACAAGCACATTCTTGGAAACCAAACGTAGATTAGCTTTTGCCAGGAAATGGGCAGATGGGAGAATTGAGACTAACTCTTAACAGGTACAGCTTTTTGTTTTGCTTGTTGAGGTCATAGAACTTTATGGAATTAGAAAGTAGTGATGATTACACAGAAAGTAAATATCCAAAAACCACTGAATTGTATACTTTAAAAGAAGAATTTTATGTGAAGTGAATTATATGTTTATTTTAGAAGGAAAAAAATAAGTTTTGATCTCTTTTGCACTCTGACAAAGAAAGAAAGAAAAAGAGAAAGGAACAATAAATTTACCAGCTCTGATATCTGGGAATCGTAATTCCTGGAGCTTGACACATTCTTAGGGATCACCAGCTTTATGATTTTCAGCTACTTAGGTGCTTCTCCTGATCCAGTTTCTACTGTGATCACAGTCCTCAACTCTGCTCCTGAATACATGGTTGGAGAAGTACTCTCACCACATCTTCCATGCACTGTAGCTCTGGAGACTCTTGGCCAGTTCCTCTCCATTCCTATGATGGCATGCTAAATATTAAAAGCAGCATAACTGGGTAGAGAAGGTCTCTGGAATATCCAATATGGTCCATCTCTTTCCTTATCTGCTAATATATCATTATAGGGTGATGGATACAGGCTTTGCAGAAAGACAGATCAGGTTCAAATCCTAACATTACCACTTCCAAGCTGTTCAGGGTGAACTTGTGAAATGGGTATAACTGAGCCTACTACACAGGATTCTTGGGAAGACTAAATCAGATATATTTACATTCATTAGCACACATCAGTATTCAGATATTTATTGCCTTCTCTATGACTGCTGCTCACAGTCCAGCAGCTGAGAGCTCCTGCACCTGGCCGATCCGTTGTGCTCTGCAAACATCTTATGCATGCCTCTGCATAGTTGGCTTCACAGATAAAGTGTTTCTGCCGTGTTAGCTCAGTGTTTCCTCTCCCTGAGCTCTAGCACCCCCTCCTAAGTGCTCTGTTTCATCTGGTCACAGCCCCATCCATGGAGAGTTACCCTTATTACTGCCTTGATCTCCTCCCATATTTCTCTGTGACCATCTGCCTTGTTTCACCTATCACATTTTTTCAGCAGTCTGTTTACGACTCCCACTTGATTACTGTTCATTTCTGAAGCTCTAATGCCAAGCATACTATCAGTAAATTTTGATAAATCAATGAGATGAGGATAGTTCATTTTTCAGTGAAAAAATAACTCCCAGCTAATTGACAGCCGATAATGATGGGCCCTTATTTCCCCTTGGATGTTTATCGTTCTTCTTTAACTTTTTCTTATTATTGAATTAAAATAGTTAATATCTGTAAGCCCATGATCAACTTAAGAGCTATATTATTACCAGAAACTCAAATCTACTTATGTGCTCCTATCCTGATCCACCCCTCTGCCTTCCTTCCCAACAATTCTCCTTTTTTTGAAGTTGAAAGTTATGTTTTCTTAATTTTTAATTGGAGGATAATTTCTTTGCAATGTTGTTTGCTTCTACTGTACAACAGTGCAAATCAGCTATGAGGATACATATATCTTCTCCCTCTTGAACCTCCCTCCCCCTTCTCACCCCTCTACGCGTTCATAGAGCACCGAGCTGAGCTCCTGTGCTAACAGCAGCTTCCCATCAGCTAACTATTTTACACATGATAGTGTATATATGTCAGTGCTACTCTCCCGATTCGTCTCACCCTCTCCTTACCCAGCTGTGTCCACACGTCCATAGCCTGTTATACAGAGTAAAGTAAGTCAGAAAGAGAAAAACAAGTATAGTATATTAATGCATATATATGAAATCTAGAAAGATGGAACTGATGAACCTATCTGAAGGACAGGAATAGAGACACAGATATAGAGAGTTATGTTTTATTTGGCGGACATTCTTAGGACTTTAAGCAAGGGAAAGAGCATCTCAAATAACTCTGAAACAACTGCTCTGAGGAGGGAAGGGGCCAACTATTATCCTTCATTAGCGCTTTAATTAACTTCATATCTCTTAGATCCATGCCCATTGGGTCCTGCAGACAAACTGCATTTATAGGCTTACTCAGTTTAGTTTGGGCTGTTTTCTATCTCAATCATCATTAATATTTTACTCAAATAAACAAAGAGATGACTCAGTATCTACAGGAAATAATACTGGTCACTTCCCTTAACACAGAACATACACCATCTTTATTGAGTGAGGCAAATGGAAACTAGTTTTATTTTCCCATTTTATAAGGAAATCGAGGTTCAGAAAGGTAATGTGGCATGTTTCAGATACCCAACTACTAAATAGCAATCTCAGGTCAGAATCCAATCTTAAAATAAAATGTCCAGTGTAGTTTCCTTTATGCTGTACTATCTCTGAGACTGAGTCAGATAAGCATCCAATGAAAATAAAAATGGTACCTACCTCATAAAGATATTAAGGAAAGTAAATGACAGTTCTTTCAAGTGCTCAATACAGTACCTGTCCATGTGGTAGACACAGAATAAATACTGAAAGCGAAAGTTTTAGTTGCTCAGTCATGTCCAACTCGTCGCGACCCCTTGGATGGCAGCCCACCAGGCTTCTCTGTCCATGGAATTTTCCAGGCAAGAATACTGGAGTGGGTTACCATTCCTTTCTCTGGGGATCTTCCCGACCCAGGGATTGAACCCGGGTCTCCTGCTTTGCAGACTGATTCTTTACCGTCTGAGCCACCAGGGAAGCCCCATAATCAATATCAGGTGTCATTATTACCGTCACTATGGTATAGATCAGCAATTTAAAGTTTCAAGCCTCTAGAAAAATCTCCTGTGAAACCCTCTAACCTACCCTGGAGCCAGAGCTAGCATTTCTGGCTGTGTCATTGGGTTGAATTGATGACCTGAGGCCATCTTGCTGTGACACAAGGAGAAGAACTTGTGTGTTGAGCTCTGGACAATATAAGCCCCACCAGTTATGATGACCAAGGCAAGCCTTAGCGCTATGGTGCATGTCTGCTCCCAGTGGGCTTAATTAAATAACCTTAACTTTAGTCCATTTAGTTTCTCAGCCTAAAGGTGAGAAATTCATCGTCTCTCTGAGCTTCAATTTCATCATCTAAAAAATGAAGTGCATCCTTCTTATTTACTTATGTATTTACACATGTTCTATTGCTTTTCTTTTTGTTTTGCAGTGGGCTTTGATGATTGTCTTTGTCTTCCATGTAACCATTATAATAATATGAGATATTTGGATAACTTTTCTTTTTACCATAAAATTCTTCTCGTTCACCCTACTTCCTTACTCCATTTTGTGACTGATTCCTTGTCATCCCTTAGGTCTCAGATCTCCTTCAAAGATCTCTTCTAACCATCTTATCACAAGAAGTTTCTTCCTGTTATTCTCTATCATAGTACCATGTTCATTTCTCTCACAACATTTTCAACATCTAAACATGCTTTTCACTCTTGCTCGTATGTCCATTATCCATCACCCTAACTAGAATGCAAGCTTCGTGAGGATCAGGACCGCTGACCTTTACCCCTAGTCTTTAGCACTCACCTCCACATAGTAGATGTTCTGTAACTGTGAATGAATGAATAAGTGAGTGAATGAACAAATGAAGGAGCAGACCACATTCATTAAGGGTTTTTTATAGCTTATTAGAATCATCATTTTTTCACAGTCTATTCATGAATTGGCCCATTTGGAAGAACCCTTTGACAGCCTTGGAAGAGATCAAATCATCTCTTCTAGCCCCTTCTTTTTGCAGAGGAAACTAGAAAGGGGAAATTACATATCCAATCTGACACCCAAAAGTCTCTTCTTCCCTCTACTCTATCATGCTGCCTCCCAAAGGAGCTCAGCAAATTCTTGTTGTTAAAACAATGGCTAAGGAAATTAATAAGCAACAGACCAAAGGAAAAAATAGAGATTGTTGATGGAGCATAGCAAAAGGAATTAGGGCTTTGGTATATTACAGCCTGCTTTCATATGCCAACTCCAACCTTTCTGAACAGGTCTCTGACCTAGAACAAATGAATCTTAAGGAATGTTAGTCTCTTTTGTATAAAATGGAAAGTCCCTCTGTTGTAAGGAATCAAATTCTTTCTGTAAAGCATAGACCAGACCCTGCATTTAGTAAGGACTCACCTTTAAATGGGGCTTCCCTTGTAGCTCAGTCGGTAAATAATCTGCCTGCAGTGCAGGAGACCCGGGTTCGATCCCTGGGTTGGGAAGATCCCCTGGAGAACAAAATGGCAACTCACTCCAGTATCCTTGCCTGGAAAATCTCATGGACAGAGGAGCCTGATGGGCTGCAGTCCATGGGGTCGCAAAGAGTCGGGCACGACTGAGCGACTAACACTTGCTTACTTACACCTTTAAATGTCAGTAACATTGTGCTCATATTCCTTTCACTGCCTGCCCCCCATCACCTTCACTACAGTGACTCGAGTAGTGTCTCAAGATGCTTAACTTTGTGTCTTACTAAGATTTCCTAAGACTGTGCCAAGAATCCAGCAATGTTTTTGTAGCAGTGCTGAGGTCTGAGAGATTAGTCACTCTCTTCTCAGAAAAAGTAGATCAGTACTTTATATCTACTTCTTGTATTTATGTTGTTTACCATATACATGTATTAATATTATAGAGCCCACAAATCAGTGCTCTCAGCAGGGAAAACTGTTCAAACATGCAGAGTGTCTCGCTTTGTACTAGGTCTTGAACAAAACAGTATCCGTCTGCCTTGAATTCTGTTTTCTCAGGGACAGTGTGGGTAGCTGGGGTCTGTGATTGATCTCTGAGTGATTTGTACTTTATCAGGGAGCAGGTATGATTTCTCATGTATCTGATTAACCTTCTCTGTAAGATTGCCATCATTTCTGTAAAGCCAGAGGATTAATTCTGTGCTTGGAAAGATAGATATCAGCTCCTTTTAATCAATACCTTCCACAGGTGTCACCTGGATCTGCCCCTGCTAATCTACAAGGGCTAACCAAAACTTTGCTGTCATTTGTCATATAACCTGGTTTAATTTAAAGCACCTCAGAACTAAAGTCAGCTTTATTTTATATTTGAAACAGTATGTAGAACAATACATGCTTGTGTTTTGGCTGATACCTGTTGGAAAGCGAGAATACCAAAATACTGCCTTATCCATCTCCATTACAAAGGATTGGCTTGGTAACATATATGTTGGCATGGGAGCAAGAAAAGAGTAGGGGATGCAATTGATTCAATGCCAGCATACTGAAAGGAGAGTACCAATGGATTATCAGTAGGTTATTATGTAGTTTTTCCTCCAAAGTAGGATGAACAAGGTCCTGTCAATGGACTGGGACAACAGATCAGCCAGAACTGATCCTTGTAATGTTGGGTAACTGGAATGTTACCAACTGGGATTGACAATGTGTCTGTGGTATACTCCTCCTGTGGATTCTTGGAGGAAAGTCCCTGAACCATAGATTAACCATCACTTACTGTTCAGCCATGGAGAGAATGTGTGTTTCTCCGTATTTGAGATAATGCCTCCTACTAGGAGCCGAGAGCTGTGATTCTTGAGAAGGGTGATCTTACCTCAAGTCTGGACAGTTTTCTGTCTGCATTAAGATCCTTTTCTGTTGTCAGTATAGGGAAAATGCAAATGCATCACAACAAAATCTGTGTTTGGAGACACAGTGAATCAGGCAGAAAACTGCCATTCTCCCCAATGAACGTTCTGTGGCAGAATGAGAAATCTGCCAGGTAACGTTTTACGTGGCATGGATCCTCCAATGAAAACAAACACATGAGTTGAATTTTTGAGACTCAATAACAGCAGGCCAAAAGGCAGAGCTTACATTGAGAAAACTTTGGGAATCCTATATAAAGATCGACAGTATTCCCAACTTATTCAGTGTGATGAAGAGGGTTAAAATACGTGTGCTATGGGCTCCTTATCATGGGCTTTGAAACCTGACTTCGAATCCTGATCTTACTGCTTTGTCTTGAAGCTTCCAATTCTGCCTTTGTAAAATAGGAGTAATGTCTACCACTCCAAGTTAGCCTAAGTGAGGCACATTATACAGAGCACTTGGCCTACAACCTGACACATAAAAGACTGTCTGCAAAATGATGGGTCTCTTCCCTCCTGGAAGCAGCTAGGTATACTGCCCTAGTTAAGAACACCCACAGACCCAGGTTAAAATTTCCCCTTTGCTACTTACAAATTGTGTGCCTTTCTGAGCCTCAGTTTCCTCATCTTTGAAATAGGTGTAACAGTGTCCACCTGACAAAATTTTGTTTTCTGTTTTAATTTTTTTCTCCAGGGTTATACATGGAGCATTAGTATGAAAAAGAACTGCATGATTTTGATAGCACGGTTTCCTTCTTGCACAATCTACATACTAAAGGTCAAGCCTTGTGGTTCCTGGTGTGTTAGCTGGCACAGGACACCACCTCAGTGTTCACAACTGGGGAAAAACAGTGAATAATTGGGGACTAGAGACCAAGTGTTGAGTTGACTGTGATTAATTGCCTTAAACCCTGGGCCAAGGCTAGTTTCCATGGAGCCAGGCAGAAAGCTTCCTCTTTTCCTGGAGGCCAGCCTGTAGGATATGTCTTAAACCAGTTACACTTTACCACTCAATTACCATGACTTAAATTTCTAGCAGTCCTATTTTAGTCTCTGAATGTTCCTCATTTGTGGTGTTGGGTAGGGGATATGTCTATGCATAAATTCAGTATCTCTTGTTTCTCTAAAAATGTTAAAGACAGATTTTCTTTACTTGTCTTCAGCTTGATCTTTTATGTTAGAAACTGTCCTCAGATGTCTAGTGATTCTCAGTTGTTGAGTCACATGGAAGACTGAGGCACTAAAATGTGATCACTTTTAAATTGATCACAGTCCCTAGAAACAGACATCTCTCTACCAGTGTTTGGGGAGCCATGTTGAGGAAGGGAGCTGAGAACCTCAACATTCATGATAGAGATATTCACAAAAATCCTTGCTACCCTCATTTGAATCTGGTATCCTCTGGCTCAGAAACCTTCCTCTGTTATCTTCTTAGAAAATAAAAATCTCAGCGTCCTTCTGGATAAGGAAGCTAGTCACCTGGATGCATGGAATAAGGGAAAGTATCTGGGGACTTAACTCACTCTAAGTAACAATGATCCAGTACTGTACTTGATCCATCTTGTATTTGATCTTTGTACTTGATCTTTGTACTTGATGTACAATGATTCATCACCTGTACTTCCAGTGGCAGCTGAGGTCACCACTTCCTGCATCTTTGGGGGGATATTCTAAAGACTAAGTCAGGGGACTTCCCTGGAGGCCAAGTGGTTAAGACTCCACGCTTCCAATTCTGGCGGCATTGGTTCGATCCCTGGTCAGGGAACTGAGATCCTGCATGCTGCATGGTAAAGCCTAAAAAATAATAATAATTTAAAAAACAACATAAAATAAAAACCCATAAAATTAAAAAAAAAATCAGTCTAGTCCCCAGAGGCAGCTAAGAATCAGGCTTCATGTCTGTTCACCATTCAGTGGTTTCCCAACATCCCCAGTTTCAATAGTTAAAACTCCAAACCTTTCTCTCTATCCTTATAGTTTATACCTTAAAGAACCGTACTATTGTTGAAAGAGATTTTAGCTAGGTCCCAGAATCCTAATAGAGTTACTATGAAGAGGAAAAGAGGTCATTTAGGGAGAGAAGCCAGCACAGTAACTGACACATAATCATAGTGATTACTTTTTGTTGCTTTTTCATTATTATATTTTTATAAAATCATCCCAGTATATAATTATTTTTGACCAGCTCTCTATAGTGAGATAGCATGGAAAAGAAAAGCCCTGTGAAATCAAGACCTATGTAATATATTTATTTAAGAACAGTATACAGACCAGAGGCCAAGCCTTGTGGTTCCTAGTGTGTAAGCTAGTGCAGGACACCACCTCAATGCTGACAATAGGGGACAGACACTGAATTATTAGGGACTAGAGACCATATGTTACTACTGTTCTTAGGTTGTCTATATAGCCATGATCATTTAGCCTGCACTTTATAAAAGAAATAGGGTATGTTACAGTCAGCCACTAACATGATGAAGATTCTAAATCTAAGTTTAGCATCGTGTAAGTCTATCTGGCTTTGCTGGTGGTTCAGATGGTGAAGAATCTGCCTACATGTCTTTGAACCCTGGATCAGAAATATCCTCTGGAGAAGGGAATGGCTACCCACTCCAGTATTTTTACCTGGAGAATTTGATCAATAGAGTAGCCTAGTAGACTATAGTCCATGGAGTCACAGAGTTGGACACGAATGAGTAGCTAACACTTCTCAGGTCTATCTCCAGGTTGGAATCCAGCTCTCTTAATTACTAGTCAAGTCTATGACCCCTGCCGAAGAGTAGCATTCCCTCAGAAGTTCAGTACCGTCTTCCCGTGTGTATCACTTGTACAAAGTCAAGCAGTATACCTTGGGTGTCCCTGTGAGGTGAGCAGTCCTACAGTTTCCTTGGGAGTTTGTGCTGATGCTTTCAAAAGCAACCCTTAGACCTTGTGTGATTTCTGGCCTCTGGAAAATTATGAAATAGAGGACAAGAGGGGAAAACAAAGGTTTGTAAAGGTTCTGTATTTAAAAGCTAAAGATACCACACACCTAAGCTTTGCTTAGACCTTTCATGTCCCTCAGTAAAGTATATTTTTTGCTGTGGTCCATAAATTACTCAAATAATCCATTAAGATAGCTGTAGAAATCAGCATAGCAAGCTATCAGTGAGCTAGTTTAGTTTATTCACCGGTTATTAATCTTCTCAGCTCAGGGTCATATTGTCCTGTCTTCAGCATTTTTCACAGTGTCTGATGATGTCCGGAGAGTTAATGGAGGTCCTGAAATGTGAATACAACAAGCATGAGAATCTCTTGACTTGATGTCATTCCGGGGAACGTCTTCAATCCCTGGCAAGTGAGCAAGACAGCACCTGTGCTATTTATCTGGATGTTTGTACACTGTTCTGGCAAAGAAATGTCTATGTACAATGATAATTTCCGTATGATACTTTCACTGGCAGCAAATTGTTTTGAGCATCTGTTATCATTTTTAGTTGCTGTCAATTTGTTTCCTCTATTGCTTCCGTGTAAAGTAGGAGCAGTTTTGTCAGGACTTAGCGACCCACAGCATTGCTTTGGAGGTTTATGACATCTTTCTCTCATTAAAGTTTTCTCTACCCCACCCCAATCTCTGCAGGTTAGAGAAGCTGATTTTCTGGTGAAAGTTCTTACAGTTACAATACATGGAACCCAGGTACAAATAAGCTCAGTGATGAAGATGTTGATGATGATGATAGATAGTTTGTATCACACACTTGGCTTGATTTAATCATACTACATGCAGCCATAGGACTAGTGAAGTTAGGAAATTAACTGACTTACAAGTCAAGTGACCTACCCATAATCAGTCACCTAGTAAGTGGTAGAGCTAAAATTTGCATCTAGATACTTCTTATTCCACAGCTCAGTTCCTTTTTTCTCTCTCTCTCTTTTTTCATGTTCTGTACACTAGGTCCTTGTTGATTGTGCTATGCTTAGTCATGTCCAACTCTTTGCGACCCCATGGACTGTAGTCTGCCAGGCTGCTCAGTCCTTGGGGATTCTCCAGGCAAGAATACTAGAGTGGGTTGCCGTACCCTCCTCCAGGGGATCTTCCCAACCCAGGGATTGAACCCAGATCTCCCTCACTGCAGCGTGTACATATCAATTGGTTCTTCAGATTTCTGTCTTAAATTAAAGTATCAGTTGAGGTGAGATAGGGTGTTGTTGGCCATTGCAAGGATTTCAGCATTTCAGAATGAAATATGGAGGCATCATTGTTTCTGCTAGATTCTTAGTAGCGAACAGTTATTATGTGGTAAGCTCAGTTTTAAAAATTTTATATTAATTTGCTCACTTAATCCTCAAAGTATGAGATATCTGTTGTTATTCCTATTAAATCTGAAGCAACTGAAGCTCTGAGAAATGAAATAATTTTCCTAGGATCAACAGAGTAATTGAATTAGAATTAAAACTCAGGAAGTCTGGCTCCACTGACTGTCCACATTTTTAATCTGTAAACAGAATTGCCTTTTATTCAAGAGGTCCAATTTTTTTCAATATATGATAGGTGGAAATGATTTTTGTTAACTTAGAAATGTTTTATAGCCACATATTTTTCCTTCTCTTGAGCTTAAGCCTTCGTTTATGGAGCCAGTTTCCATAAATAACCCAGACGACTACCTTTTGGAGCATTTGACAATAAAGTATAATGATTCCTTTCTGGCTTTTCCAGTAGCTGATGCTTCTCATTCTTCTCTTGAATCCTTTTCTCATCTCATCACACTGGGCTCTGTTGGATTCTCTTTTCTTCTTCCTCCTCCTTGTGACTTGACTCCTGCAACTATCTCTAGTTCCAACACATCATGTCACATTCTATCAGGACAAAAAGAGAATTAGGCAAAGCTCATTTATACCTAAACATTGGCAGCCACCCAAACACCTCTTTCAAAATAAATCAAAGCGAGCAGGAAGCTGCAGTCATGTTGGAATGGAAATATAGTATATAGGGCTTTCCAGTCAACCAAACTCAGGGTCAGAATACCTGTTTTCTCCCTCTGACTATGTCTGTGTCCTTGGAAATATATGTAGCCTTTTTAAGCCTCAGGTTCGTTGTCTATTAAATGGTGATAATAATGATACTTATCGTGAGAGTATTGAGGTTTAACTGCTAGTGATTCATTCATTCTCGAGATATTTATCAAGCATGTATTTTGTCATTAACTATGCTGCGTTTGGGGCTTCCCAGGTGACTCAGTGGTAAAGAACCTGCCTGTAGTACAGGAGATGCAGGTTCCGTCCCTGGGTCGGGAAGATCCCCTGGAGAACGGAATGACAACCCACTTCCGTATTCTTGCCTGGGAAATCCCATGGACTGAGAAGCCTGGTGGGCTACAGTCCATGTGGTCCCAAAAGCGCAGAACATGACTCTGTGATTAAACATCAGCAAATGCTATGCGTAAGGCGTCTGTGATGAACGAAAAAGACGTGTTCCCTGTCTTCACGATGCTTAAATTTTGATGAACTCATAAATGCAGGTGTTCAGCACAGATCCTGGCACATGGTAAATATAACCTTTGTAATTATGTGAATACCTTCCACAATATATGTAAGCTGAAATGATGATAATGATAATGATGTTCAAGAATGGTGATATGGCCATCATAGTATCCGCACCTTTTCACCAAGAACCCAAAGTGATAATTCCAGTCAACAAGAACTAGGCATCAGAGTAAGTCTACTTTTTTTTTCTCCTCATATAAATTATCTAAAAGATTTTAAAAAAGGAAAATGTTTAATAAGCACATTACTTACCACCTGGATAAATGCAGTACAACCTTAACTTTTGGTTAGAGAATACAGGTAAATATTTTAACACTCTCTTTTAAACCACCAACTTTAAATCTTCCATTGACAGATTTCCAAAAATCATAAACGAGTGTAACATCTTCCAGTATCAAGGAGAGTAGTCATCTTTATAAACAGCAAAGGTTTCTCTCTTATCTCCCAAACTCTAGATCCTGCTTTTTCTCTATTTATATTTTACTTCCTTTTCTAACCAGTAGTTTAGTGATTCTTGTGGAATTTGCCATCTTCTGCATCAGTTTCACAGTCTCTCCTCCTCCTGGGTAATTTTCCAGTGACATTCTTTGCTTTGGGGATGTACCTTTCTGCATTGCTCTGACTTGAGAGGCCAGGATATTGTTGATGCATGAAGTGTGTTTGGTATCTTCAGATTTAGCTGCTAGCTTGAAGCATCTGGCAGTTGAACATAAATGCCTGTACTTGAGCATTCATGCTTGAACCAGAAATTACTTTGTCATCTTCACTGGCTTTTATTAAGCAGCCAACAGCTGTCTTGGAACTATGACTTACAATAGTGAGCTCTTTACTTTAGAATGTTATCCTCTTTTTATCCTCAATATAGTTCCCTCCTTTTCCTTTTTTCCCCAAGCAAATCTTCGGTGTCAATAAGTGAAAGTGAAAGTGAAGGTCACTCAGTCATGTTCGACTCTTTGCGACCCCATGAACTATACAGTCCATGGAATTCTTCAGGCCAGAATACTGGAATGGGTAGCCTTTCCCTTCTCCAGGAGATCTTCCCGACCGAGGGATCGAACCCAGGTCTCCAACATTGCAGGCAGATTCTTTACAGCTGAGCCACAAAGGAAGCCCGAGAATACTGGAATGGGTAGCCTATATCTTTTCCAGTGGATCTTCCTGACCCAGGAATAGAACCAGGGTCTCCTGCATTGCAGGCAGATTCTTTACCAACTGAGCTATGAGGGAAGCCCTCGGTGTCAATAGGAACGGTAATAATAGTATCTTACACTTGGGTAGCACTTTATGGTTTATAAAGCATCTGAAAATCCCATTAACCCAGTTTGAATTTCATAGTCATCCTGGGATGCCAAGTACCATCACTTCCAAATTGTAGATGAGAAAACTATAGCTCAGATGTCAAATGACTTCTTGATGGTTACATCCCCAATGTGTGTCATATGGCCAAACCTGGAAACGACGTTTTTAAAATAGTAAATAGAGACTTTTATACATTTCACCATGCTGACACTTTTAGCAAAATCTATGTCAACATTGTGACCACATGGGCTGTAGTCCTGCAGGCTCCTCTGTCCATGGAATTTCCCAGGCAAGATTATTGGAGTGGGTTGCCATTCCCTTCTCCAGGGGATCTGCTTGACACAGAGATCAAACCCACATCTCCTGCACTGGCAGGCGGGTTCTTCACCACTGAGCCACTGTGGAAGCCATTGTCAACATTAAAGAATCACCCCAAGAATGGTATTTACTCTATGAGAAATAATCCCCAGCTGCCACTTCTGAGACAAGCTCTGGGATTGGGCATATCTCCAGTGAACTGAGCATCCAGCTTGATTCTGGTCCTCCTGCTTTGTATGGGGGCTTCCAGTCTGGGAGGAAATGGCAGGGTATTTTATTGGCTGCCATGTTGCACCAGGTAACACTGTTCGTGGTGGAAATGGTGCTGTCTAGAATTCAGCAAAGCAGTGGGTCCTGGTATAGTGGCCAAATGCAAGATGATCTCTCTGAGCTTGTTTGCTTTTCTACCTAATCCAGAAATAACTCCCCCTGGAGTCTAAATTAAAGCTCAAGAGAGCTATGGAAATGGGTGAGAAACTGTTTGTAAACTGCAGAAATGATCTACAAATGCAAAGGGCATGTACCTTGTATATCTTGCTTGCTTGGATGAATGAATGAATTGATTTTCCATATTTATCTCACTGAGAGTTTTGGTCTATTTGATGCTGCAGCAATTTGCAAAACTCTGCTCACTCTTTTGCACTGCAGCCCAGAAAGACACCCTTGGAACTTGGCGTGAGTCATACAAATAGTGTGTTTGTATTTGTTATAACCTGTGTTCTGGTCTTGTCATACTATCTTCCCTACCAAAAAGGAGCTGTTAGATTCTAATGGATATTCTAGGAAGTGAGTACATTTCTTGTAAAGTTTTAAAAAGATTGAAGGAATGGACATTTGAACACATGCATGCATACATGTGCGCACACACACACATACACATACTTCTAGGGAGTTTTGTTTGTTGGTTTTAATTCAAGTAGTTAACATGTTTCTGGAATGAGGAAGTCGTTTTTTTTTCTTTTTTTTTTTTTTTTTACCAAAACCTAGCCAGAAAGCAAGTTCTCTTTTTACCCTTAATAGATCCCTTTCTAAAATATCTCATTAATTTTTAATGCTGATCAAGGCACAATATATTTACATGGTATTAAAACTACAGTGCTTCATGTAATGATCATGACAATACCCAGTTGTCATTGTAGAGGACATTCAATGACGACGTAGAAAATTTGGGACTTTGGTTCAAACTCTAACTCTGACTTAAATTCCAGGCACCTTTAGGTGGAAGTAGCAAGATGCAACTTTAGGAGAGGAAGACATTTTCCTCTGTGCTTTCACATTCTTCCAGCTGGTTTAAGAATTAAATTGACATGAGACAGATTAACAGAAGAAAACTCAAACAAAAATTTAACAACAAATATACATGGGAGCATGCATGCTCAGTCACTCAGTCATGTCTGACTTTTTGTGACCCCATGGAGCCTGCCAGGCTCCTCTTGTCCATGGAATTTTCCAGGCAAGAATGCTGGAGTGGGTTGCCATTTCCTCCTCCAATATGTATGCATAGGACAGACCCAGGAAAACTGAATAACTCCCCCCAAATGGTTAAGACCATCTTTAGGTAAGAACAGGAGAGGATGTTGGTGGCGCTAGTTTGTGACTTGAAGAAGGAGGCAGTGGACCCAGAAATGGAAAAGCAAATGTCTGGCACGCAGATGTTTGCTGGGCTAGGCAGAGACTCTGGTACACAGAGTGGACTCTGAGCTCTAGGCTGGACCAAGTTTCCCCCGCCACAGCTAACCCACATTCTTGGCACCGATCTCTAATTATGGCTCAATTCTGGAAATAGGCCCTCTATCTAAATTCTTTAGGAAGCTAAGGGAGAGGTAAAAAAGAAAGACTTTCTGAAACTTCCCTGGTGGTCCAATGGTTAAGAATCCCCACTTTCTGGAAATAGAACTGCCTTATGATCCAGCAATCCCACTGCTGGGCATACACACTGAGGAAACCAGAAGGGAAAGAGACACGTGTACCCCAATGTTCATCGCAGCACTGTTTATAATAGCCAGGACATGGAAGCAACCTAGATGTCCATCAGCAGATGAATGGATAAGAAAGCTATGGTACATATACACAATGGAGTATTACTCAGCCATTAAAAAGAATACATTTGAATCAGTTCTAATGCTG
>NW_011495035.1:9364537-9382079 GCF_000754665.1 Bison bison bison
AGAAAGCTATGGTACATATACACAATGGAGTATTACTCAGCCATTAAAAAGAATACATTTGAATCAGTTCTAATGAAGTGGATGAAACTGGAGCCTATTATACAGAGTGAAGTAAGCCAGAAGGAAAAACACCAATACAGTATACTAACGCATATATATGGAATTTAGAAAGATGGTAACAATAACCCAGTGTACGAGACAGCAAAAGAGACACTGATGTATAGAACAGTCTTATGGACTCTGTGGGAGAGGGAGAGGGTGGGAAGATTTGGGAGAATGACATTGAAACATGTAAAATATCATGTAAGAAACGAATTGCCAGTCCAGGTTCGATGCATGATACTGGATGCTTGGGGCTAGTGCACTGGGACGACCCAGAGGGATGGTATGGGGAGGGAGGAGGGAGGAGGGTTCAGGATGGGGAACACATGTATACCTGTGGTGGATTCATTTTGATATTTGGCAAAACTAATACAATTATGTAAAGTTTAAAAATAAAATAAAATAAAAAAATAAAGCCCTGTTAAAAAAAAAAAAAAGAATCCCCACTTTCAATGCAGGGGGCACGGATTCAATCCCTTTTGGGGGAACTAAGATCCTGCATGCTGTAGCGAATAAAATAAGTTTAAGTAACCATCTTTAAAAAAAAAGAAAGACTTTCTGAATCTTCCATTTCTTAGAAAGAATCAGCCTAAATTAATCTACTTGTCAAAGAGACAGATTCGGAGTAGGAGATTTTGCTCCCTTCCACAACTTCTCTGTAAATGACTATATTTACAAAGATGCAGCTTGCCCAACAAAGGTTTTCTATGCTGATAGCCTAAAAACCACATCATGAGATGTTTGTTGCTCCCCAAATGCTTTTTCACTTCTCAAACATGTCTTTGCCTCTGCCTGCCTTCCTCTTGGTGTCTGTGTTTTTTCTTCAACACAGGGTGTTGGTGTTTGTGGAGCAGGCAACTCTGCCACTCTCTGCCTGTCTCTCTCTTCTCTTTTTCTGTATTTTGATCTTTTATCCATCTCCTTGCCTTCCCATTCTTTTTCAACTCCCCTATCTTTTAAAGATATTGGATATAAATTTTAAATTATTTGATGTACCTTTAGAGTTTTATAAACATTTGCTGACATGGTAGTAAACAACCCGCCTGCCACTGCAGGAGAGACCCACATTAGAGATGTGGGTTCAATCTCTGGATCAGGAATATCCCCTGGAGAAATGAATGGCAACCCACTCCAGTATTCTTGCTTGGAGAATTCCATGGACAGAGGAGTCTGGCAGGTTACAGTCCTTGGAGTCTGAAAGAATCGGACATGACTGAGTACACATGCACATTAGACTTTTATGTCCCCTGTACCTAATAGAAAAGACATGAAAAGGTGTAACATCTCTCTGAAAATAAACTAAATTAAGTTGCTTTCTACTTCTCTGACCCTCAATTGATTTTCTTTTCCTCTTTGGGTCAGCAGCTCTCAATAGAAAGGAAAGTTTCCCTATCTCTGGTGTGGAGGATTGAACTAAATGTGCAGTGACCCTCAAAATCTGCCCTGGAAATGAGTTCTTCCCAACAGGTCTATATTTGCCAGCTAGTTGCCTCTTTCTCCTCCAATGAAGAGCAGTAATAAAAATCTTCATTGAGGACTCCTCGTTTTCCCTCTTCTTTCTTTAAATTGCATTGAAGGTATATACAGATCATACTTCAAAGCAGGCAATGCAACAGGGAAAGGAATCTGTTAGCTCAGTTCAGGGTGCTTACCTGCCAAGCACACAGGTCTCAGCAGTTGCAGAGACCTGGGACCCACTGATACTTGTCCACCCTAAAGGGTTTCAGAAAAAGTTCACTTATAATTATAGACAAACCTCCAAACAAGCTAGTCAGTAGTGACCCAGATGCTAGGGTGGGTGGACTGATTTGATTGTGTTTTTCAGAAAGCTTTATACAATACACCCATCCTTCCTGTACCACGTAGATCAGATCAGATCAGATCAGTCGCTCAGTCGTGTCCAACTCTTTGCGACCCCATGAATCGCAGCACACCAGGCCTCCCTGTCCATCACCAACTCCCAGAGTTCACTCAAACTCACGTCCATCGAGTCAGTGATGCCATCCAGCCATTTCATCCTCTGTCGTCCCCTTTTCCTCCTGCCCCCAATCCCTCCCAGCATCAGAGTCTTTTCCAATGAGTCAACGCTTCGCATGAGGTGGCCAAAGTACTGGAGTTTCAGCTTTAGCATCATTCCTTCCAAAGAAATCCCAGGGCTGATTTCCTTCAGAATGGACTGGTTGGATCTCCTTGCAGTCCAAGGGACTCTCAAGAGTCTTCTCCAACACCACAGTTCAAAAGCATCAATTCTTCGGCGCTCAGCCTTCTTCACAATCCAACTCTCACATCCATACATGACTATAGGAAAAACCATAGCCTTGACTAGACGGACCTTTGTTGGCAAAGTAATGTCTCTGCTTTTGAATATGCTATCTAGGTTGGTCATAACTTTCCTTCCAAGGAGTAAGCGTCTTTTAATTTCATGGCTGCAGTCACCATCTGTAGTGATTTTGGAGCCCAGAAAAATAAAGTCTGACACTGAGGCCGGGGCTTAACCATGTCGCTAAGATAATCATACTCTCCTTTTTAAGCATCGCATACTCTTTAGGGCTTCCTAAGTGGCAATGTGGTAAGGAACCCCCCTGCCAGTGCAGGAGACATAAGAGATACAAGTTCAGTCCCTGAATGGGGAAGATCCCCTGGAGAAGGGCATGGCAACCCACTCCAGTATTGTTGCCTGGAGAATCCCATGGACAGAGGAGCCTGGTGAGCTACAGTCCATGGAGTTGCAAAGAGTCAGACACAACTGAAGTAACTTGGCATGCATGCACACGTGCTCTTCAGTGACCTTCTCTCACATCTGTGAGCAAAAAAAGAAATACCACTTTAGACTATGAGAATCATTGCCTCTTTTCCAAGATGCAGTCTTTAAACAGAGAAATTTGGAAACATATAGAAAATTGCTGACAGGAGCAGGAGAGACAGAAAGCCGGGGCTCTTTTTCCTTTTCCTGTGGTTTCAGCACCACCTACTGGCCAGATGGTAAACCTTCCCTGTATAGCAAACTTCAGTACTGGGGCACTCACTCATCATTTTGCATATAATGACAATGGAGGGCATTGTCTGTGGAATTCATTGCCCTTGCCTCAAGGTGTACATTTCATTTCTTTTGTAGTTCAGGTAAATATTCTCTTACCTTGTGTCGGTAGATACAGCCAGATGCCCATCAAGTGCAATAAAATATTCCCTTAATCAGCAAAGACCTCATTACGCCCTTCTTATGCATGGCATGTGACCGGATTGACTTTATTTCACTGATACCAATGGGATTTCTTTGGAACTTCTTGCCCAGTGACTCATAAGTGAGAGTTACTCATGTGTAGTAGCTGCAAAACAGCAAGACTATAATCCCTTCATATCAAAAAGAAAAATTCAAGTTATTATATGATGAAAATATTCTCCAAGGTTAAAAGATACCTGTCATTTACCTGCCATTTATCATTCTTTTTCATCTTAAATCAAAGTCCCCAAAATGCCATAGAATAATTTTAATTATATTGAAGATACAATTAATTTGTCAGTGAGAATACTTTTTTCCAGTAGTCTGTTCAGATTATTTATTTTTGGCTGTACTTAGTTGTCCCATGGCATGTGGGCTCTTAGTTCCCTGACTAGGGATCAAATCTGTGTCCCCTGCATCAGACGGTGGATTCTTAACCACTGGAGCACCAGGGAAGTCTCTAGATAATTTCTTTTAAATCGTACAGAAAGCTTCACAAAGAAAACATTAGAGGGTAAATTTAGTATTTCCAGCTCTACCTCTGTAATGGCTTCTATTTTGCTTGTGAAGTGTTATTCATAGTGGACACTCGCATCTGCAGAAAATTCTATTTGGAAAGACATCTCAGCTGAGAATCCCTGCTTCTAAAACATGGCACAAACCCAAACCGCAGGTTTGCTTGCCCTGATAGCAGGTTAAAAAAAAGTAAACGACCATGAATGTTTTTAAGACAAATTAAACCTTGCTTATTTAAAACAAAACAAAAACTCATTATTAATAGTTGTAACTGACTTGGAAAGCTGAATGACAACCAGGAACATCCGGGTGTCATTGGAGCAGCCTGCATAATTAAGTAGGTGCTTTATGTAACACATTTTTACCAGGCAAATCTAATAACTTTGATTATCATTTAGCTGATTGTTTCCCAAGTACCTGACTTGGCCCCCCTCAATTGACTTGTGCATCGCGGTTTCCATTGGTGGCTGTCGAGCTGATTAAACACTCTGTTTTGTGTTTTCCTCTAGTCCTTGAAAATAGATCTGTAAGCGTTCTGCTCAGGTATGATTCATAAATTGCTGTACAGGAGGCTCCAATTTGTGCTCAGTCCTACTAGGGTCAGAATTTGCCTTATGTTTTCTTCTGATGTCATTTGTCAAGGTGCACAAGTTGTTCAAAGAACCAGGTCGCGATACTGCATGGCAGTGCTTCTTGGCATGAATTGCTTAAAAACCTTGACTCGTTAGAAGTGCCCTGGGCTGTCGCTGTGGTTTTTCTACCACCAAAAACGGGAAGATTTTCTTGTCTTCAGCCAAGATAAAATCATTGTTTTTGTTTGTTTTTCCAATTGGTGCCCTTCACTTCTTCACACAATAAAATCAGATTTTAATTGTGTTAACAAAAAGAGAGGTGAGATAAACGAGGAGAAAATAGACTCCATTTGTTTCAAAAGTTTCTAAATTCTCAATTCACAGACCTACCTGCTCAGTACAAAACAAATCTTAGTGAAAAGTAAATGTCTAAAATAAATCACATGTCTAAAAGATTTCCAAAAGAGTAGTAATTTATAACCAAATGGTTATAAATATCAATAACAAATATTTATTGGAAACAAATATCAAATGCATAGATGCCTGATATTATCTAGATGAGTACATGGTTTTTCCAGTAGTCATATATGGTTGTGAGAGTTGGACCATAAAAAAGTCTGAGCACTGAAGAATTGATGCTTTCAAATTATGGTGCTTGAGAAGACTCTTGAGAATCCCTTGGACAACAAGGAGATGAAACCAATCAATTCTAAAGGAAATTAACCCTGATTATTCTTTAGAAGGACTGATGCTGAAGCTGAAACTCCATTTCTTTGGCCACCTGATGCAAAGAGCCAACTCATTGGAAAAGACCCTGATGCTGGGAAAGACTAAGGGCAGGAGGAGAAGAGAGAAGCAGAGGATGATATGCTTGGCATCACCGAGTTAATGGACATGAGTTTGAACAAGCTCCAGGAGTTGGTGATGGACAGGGAAGTCTGGCATGCTGCAGTCCCTGGGGTCACAAAGAGTTGAACACGACTGAGTAACTGAACAACAACAACAAATACACTGAATATATTGTATTTCATCAGTATATTTTGGCAGTTAAAGCTGCTATGCATAAAGTCAAGGCCTGAGTCTCAGTTCCCCGTCAGGAAATGGGTAGGAGTGGGGAAGAGAGAATTTGCAGATTTAAGAACTTTTAAAAGAAATTATTTTATGGTCAGACTGAGCAGCAAGACCACTTAAGAAAACAAGAGCCAAGCCTGTACAGTACAAGGTGAAATACCCTATATTTTTGCTACCCTGTGAGATATAAGCCCCAAACCCTTCACATAACTTGTTTAGGGCTTTGCAAACACACATAGGGAGGAATGTTCATAAGGAGGAAAAAAAAATTGTCTTTATAAGATGAACTTCCACATCAAAATTAAAAAGACAGTGAGGAAATCTAGTAACTTCGGACTTAAAAAAAATATATATTCACAACCTCAAAGTTTAAAGTTGTGTTTTATTCAGTGAAAATTTTTTAGGACTTAAGCCTGGAAGGCAGCATCTCAAGCAACCCTGAGAGAAATCCTCTGAGGAGGCAGTGGGGGTGGGGTAGCTTATATCTAAGCTTTGCAACAAGGGGCAGGTTGTAGGCACATGAAAAGATTATTGTTAATTAAGGAAAACCTGACATCTCAAGAAATTTAGTGCTTTTCTAAGTATGAGAGGATGCAAGAATCTGGGCTCACTGAAATCATTTCTTTGATATGCCCCTCAGCTATCTAGGGCCAATGTGTTTTCACATCCTGAGTTTCCTTGGGGCTCACCATAGGGAGTGGCTGCAATCTGATGGCTGCTTGATGGCAGATATTCTTTTCCTTCGTGGGTTTCCTCAGGCTGACCAGCTCGTCATATGTGGTGGCTACAATTGCTAATGACTGTGACATCATTGTTTACTGATAATGGCAGGAAATATTCCACTTCTCACAACAAAGAGAATGCATACCCTTAAAAGTAGCATTATGGAACAATCTGAAAACAACTTTTAGCTAAGTAGTGTAGATTTCTCAAGGATATCTTAATAACCCACTCCATCCTTCCTTCCTTTCTTCCCTACCTGACTCCCTAACAGAATAGATTTCTAAAAAGTAAGTCAGGAAAAACAAACAAACAAACAAACTGGAAGCTATGCTGCTGTTTGCTTTGATAGCTGCTTTCAAATGTAGACCCAAAACTACCTAACAGAGAAAAAAATTAGAATACTAATCAGTTTTTTCTATTTAATAATAAATTAGTTTTTTAAAGCTTAATTAATCTTAAGTAATGCCTTGTTTTGGTGATAGAAATTTTATAAATGTATTGACTCAAATTTTCACCATGGCGTGAAGAACAAAACTCAGAGTGTTTCAGTTTTAATAAAATGATAAGCATTTTCTGCATTAATTTTTCTTCTAAAAAGTAGCATAAAACTCTAATATTTAAATAGCATGCACTCTAGAATTAGAGTTAGCCATCTTTTTAATTTATTTTTCTGTGGCATATTCACTTAAAATTTTTACATTTTGGATAGTAAAGTGATCTAAGTCCCGTCTTCCCTTCCACTGCTTTCCTCTCTCTTCCCATGATCGCTTCTCTTCCCAACACAAGTCAGTACAGGCTGAGGATGTAGGGTGGTGATGAGGGTTGGAGAGGGATGTGGAGGCATGTTTCTATATGTCCAGAATCCCTGGATGTGGGATAGTTGAGGGTAGATGCAGAAATGATGGGCAGAGGAGACAGTTGACAAAGTTTGGGGATTGATTACACCAAACAGAAAAGTTGATTAAGCAAATACATGTTTTGTAGATAAAATATAGAACAGTTACAGATGTATATGTGCAGGTATTATACACATGTGTGTGTGCATGCTTAGCTCTTTGAATGAGAGGGACCAGAATCAATGAGCACAATAGTATTTACATCTTGGTTTCTCAAAACCATCCTCCACTGAAAAGAACCAATCCTCCGTGGAGAAATTGCCAATTTCTTTCTAGAGCTATAGCACCATATAAGATGAGCCTGGAACTTCTTACTGGGCCAAAAAGTAAGGAAACAAATGATAACAAAATGTTCCAAGGGCATAGGAAGCCAGCCTAAAAACTGGCCAAATGGGGACAATTTGAGCAGTAAAAGAGATAACAATAGTAATGTATTACAAGTCATTGATTACAATAGGAAGCCAAAAATAAATGAATGAATGAGAAAAGAAAGCTCTTTTTAAAAGTTGAATGTCATCTAATATATGTAGAAGAAGTGATGGGGATATAGACTTTTCATTTGGCAACATCAGAGAGATGGTTGCTTCTGGCAGGAGTCTTCAGTGGATCCTAAGGTTGGTGGATCAAAGTTTGATGAATATCAAATATTGGTGTAATTTTGGAATGAAAATGAAAGTGTTAGTTGCTCAGTAATGTCTGACTCTTTGCAACCCCCATGGACTGACTGTAACCTGCCAGGCTCCTCTGTTCATGGAATTCTCCAAGCTAGAATACTGGAGTGGATTGCCATTTCCTTCTCCAGGGGATCTTCCCAAGCCAGGGACTGAACCTGGGTCTCCCGCATTGCAGGCAGATTCTTTAGTATCTGAGCCACCAGGGAAGTCCCAATTTTGGAATAATCACCCCAGAAAATTCTGATCAGTTTCAAGTTGCTAAATACAAGGTAGTGAAGCCAGTCAGGCACCAGCTTGACCTGGTGATTAGAATTAACATGGTCATTGGTCAGTGTTGAGATGAGTACATATCACATCATATAGCTCCTGGTTTGACTCACTTCTAAGGTACTGCATAGGATATCAATGTTGTTCCTGCTGAAAATGCAGACCTGAGATAGATCATAAGGAAACATCAGATGACCCTAGTTTGAGAGTCACCCTACAAAATGTAAGGTCTGTCCTCTTTAAAAATGTCAGGGATTTGACACAGAAGGAAGAACAGAAGAAATGTCCTTACTTGACAGAGGCTAAGGAAGCTTGACAATGAAATGAAACATTCACCCCTGAATAAGATCCTGGATCAAAAGATAAAGAGACATTACTGAGAAAGTTAGCAAATTTTGAATGAGATCTGAATTGCCTAGTGGTGATGTGCCAGAGTTGATTACTTGGAAGCTGTGCTGGTTATCAGCAAAGTGTTCTTGTTTGGGGAAATCCATACTGAAATGTTTTAGGGTGATGAGTTATGATGTCTGGACTGCTCTCAAAAGATTCAGAAAAAGACTAATGATAATAGGTAAATATAAATTATGAATATATATATATATCTATTACATATCTATTATATATGACAGAAGAGGAAATAAGCAAATGCAATAAAATATTAACAGTGTAGGTGTCTGTGTGAAGGTAAAGGAGCTCTTTGTACTTTTCTGAAAACTTTTCTATAACTTTGAAATTATTTCAAAATAAATTATTTTAAAATAAATTACTTTCTAAAAGAGAGAAAAAGTCCTAAACGCGGCATTAAAGGCAAAAGTCTGCCATGAGCACAGAGGGTCAGAGTTTGCACAATGAGTGAACAATTAGGTGGCTGATTTTTTCTGGTCTATAGTTAGCTTGTGCTGTGTTGTGCTCACTCAGTTGTGTCTGACTCTGTGCAGACATCTGGACTGTAACCCCCCAGGGTCCTCTGTCCATGGGGATTCTCCAGACAAGAATACTAGCGTGGGTAGCCTATCCCTTCTCCAGGGGATCTTCCTGACCCAGGAATCAGACCTGGGTCTCCTGCATTGCACGTAGATTCTTTACCAGATGAGCTACCAGGGAAGCCCATAGTCAGTTTTAGTCAGTATAAAAAATAAGAAATACAGCACAATAGCTTCCCAGGCTACATCACATCAAGGCTTAGGTCCTTAACTTTTGTTAGTAACCAACACCGCCTTTTGTAGATCATTACTCAATTAATCGTTCACTAACTCTCATGAGTAGGGACAGAGCTGAGCACCAAGGATTTATGAAAGTGTAAGATGTTTTCCCCAACCCCCAGGAATCTGATTTGTTGTTGTTATTCAGTCACTCAGCCATGTCCAACTCTTTGCAACCCCATGGACTGCAGCACGCAAGGCTTTCCTGTCCTTCACCATCTACCGGAGTTTGCTCAAACTCTTGTCCATTGAGTCAGTGATGCCATCGAACCATCTCATCCTCTGTCATCCCCTTCTCTTCCCACCTTCAATCTTTCCCAGCATCGGGGTCTTTTCCAATAAGTTGGTTCTTCACATCAGATGGCCAAAGAAGTGGAGCTTCAGCTTCAACATCAGCCCTTCCAACAAATATTCAGGACTGATTTCCTTTAGGTTTGACTGGTTTGATCTCCTTGCTGTCCAACAGACTCTCAAGAGTTTTCTCCAACACCACAGTTCAATTCTTCAGCACTCAGCCTTCTTAATGGTCCAACTCTCATATCCATACATGACTACTGGAAAAACCATATCCTTGACTATATGGACCTTTGTCAGCAAAGTAATGTCTCTGCTTTTTAATATGCTGCCTAGGTTGGTCATAGCTATTCTTCGAAGGAGCAAGCATCTTTTAATTTCATGCCTGCAGTCACCATCTGCAGTGATTTTGGAGCCCAAGAAAATAAAGTCTGTCACTGTTTCCTTGTTTCCCCATCTATTTGCCATGAAGTGATGGGCTCTGATAACATGATCTTTATTTTTTGAATGTTGAGTTTTAAGGCAACTTTTTCACTCTCCTCTTTCACCTTCATCAAGAGGCTTTTTAGTTCCTCTTCACTTTCTGCCATAAGGGTGGTGTCATCTGCATATCTGAGGTTACTGATGTTTCTCCCATAAATCTTGATTCCAGCTTGTGCTTCATCCAGCCCAGCATTTCACATGATGTACTCTGCATGTAAGTTAAATAAGCAGAGTGACAATATACAGCCTTGACATATTCCTTTCCCAATTTGGAACCAGTCCAGTGTTCTATGTCCAGTTCTTCTTGACCTGCATACAGGTTTCTCAGGAGGCAGGTCAGGTGGTCTGGTATTCCCATCTCTTTAAGAATTTTCCACAGTATATTGTGATCTACACCATCAAAGGCCTTAGCACAGTCAATGTAGCAGAATTAGAATCTGATGACAGGGAAGAAATGGGATAGTGATATTCCACAATAATGCTCAAGTATAATGCTAAAGAAGTAGAACAGACAGTTAATGCTGACAAGCTTTGAACAAGAAAAGGATCAGTCATGAGAAGAGTGGTCAGGAAGGCACTGGAAAGGTGGCTCTGTAGAGAGGTAATAGGATTCATCTACCCTGGCTGGCTTCTGTGTAACCTGACAGAGCTGGATAGAGCCCACCTCCATTTAAATACTTCTAGAAATGGTGATGCATATTCTCTGGAGGCAGCCCATTTTCCTGTTCATAAAATCAGATTATTTAGAAAGCTCTCCTTTTTACAGAGCCAAACTATGCCTATTTGTAGTTCCCCTTTGCTTTCTACTTTGAGGCAACACAAAGTAAGCTCAATTCATCTGCTGTTTATAAACCCTTCACATATTTGCAGACGAGTCTCATGTCCCCTCTCATTTCTCCTTTTCCTGTCAAACAATTTCATTTATTTTAACTGTTACAAGTTTATTAGCTCCTTCACTAACCTAGGTGCAATAATGTGTCAGTGAATCCAAAAGATGTTCCTAGTAAGCTGTGGTCTCATTAATGCAAAGTATAATGGGATTTTTACCTCTCTAAGATAAATATCACATGCTATTTAGTACAGCCTAAGATTTCATTAGCTTCTTTCACAGCTGCATAGACCATTTTGAGACTGAAACACTCAAGTTTTTTCCATGTGAACTGCCAACCCAGTTTTCCCCCAGCCTGAACCTATATAGCTTATTTTTAGAAGTAAAGCTTTTTTGCTTTGCCCCTTTGCATGTGCTTTGTGCTCAGTCCTGTCCAACTCTTTGTGACCCCATAGACTGTATACCACCAGGCTCCTCTGCCCATGGAATTTTCCAGACACAAATACTGGAATGAGTTGCCATTTCCTTCTCTACAGGATCTTTCCGACCCAGGGATAGAACCCATGTCTCCTACTTTGGCAGGAGGATTCTTTACCACTGCGCCACTTGGGTTTGCCTGTTTAGTTCATCCTGAAATAAAGAATTGGTCCAGTTTGAAATCGCTGGGAATTCTGAGTCTCATCTCATGTTTAGGGATCCCTTTTTGATGTGTGTTTTATGCAAAATTAGTGAAAAACAGTTCATCCAGCACTGGTTTTATTTTTGTTGAAAAAAAAAATAGGACCAACTAAAGAGACCTTAAATTCATCCCTAGAGATTCTTCCTCCAGATTGATTGTGATCATTAATCAATTGTCTTGGCTGTGGCCTTTAATGACTACCAAAAATAGTTCTCTGTCCCCCTTAGTATCATTTGAGGTAAGTTGTCTGTTAGCTCTTTGGCTCTTATTTTTTAAAGAATCCCATTAAAATATATATATACATATTTATTTTTAATTGATTAATGATTGCTTTACAATATTGGTTTGATTTCTGTCATACATCAACATGAATTAACCACAGGTGTATATTTGCCCTCTCCCTCTTCAATCTCCCTCCTACTTCCCACCCAAAAAACCACCATATGAGAAATCCTGTTTTTTAAAGTTTCCCTACAAAATTTAATATTAAAAAGAAGATACAATCTGACTTTAGGCATCATCAAAACCGTTACAGTCACAAACAATGAGTGCTAGAGAGGGTGTGGAGGAAAGGGGACCCTCTTACACTGTTGGTGGGAATGCAAATTGGTATTGCCACTATGGAGAACAGTATGCGATTGCTTAAAAAACTAGGAATAAAATTGCCATATGACCCAGCAATCCCACGACTGGGCATAATTGAAGCCATAATTGAAAAAGAGATATGTACCCCAATGTTCATTGCAGCACTATTTACAATAACTAGGACATGGAAACAACCTGGATGTCCATCAACAGATGAATGGATAAGGAAGTGGTGGTGCATATATACAATAGAATATTACTCAGCTATCAGAAGGAGGCTTCCCTAGTGGTGCAGATAGTAAAGAATCTGCCTGCAATGTGGGAGATAAATAAACAGGAACAGGCTTGAGTCAGTTCTAATGAGATGGATGAACCTAGAGCCCATTATATAGGCTAAGTAAGTCAGAAAGACAAATACCACATATTAATGCATATGTATGGAATCTAGAAAGATAGTACTGATGATCTTATATGCAGGGCAGCAAAGAAACACAGACACAGTGTTTTAAACACAGTGGGGGAAGGAGAGGAAACAGAGTTTTGGACACAGTAGGGAAAGGAGAGGGTGGGGTGATTTGAAAGAATAGCATTGAAACATACATGTTACCATAAGTAAAACAGATAGCCAGTGGGAGTTTTCTGCATGATGCAGGGAGCCCAAAGCCAGTGCTCTGTGACAACCTGGAGGGGTGGAAGGAGGAAGGAGGTGAGAGGGGGATACAAAAGGGAGGGTACATATGTAAACTTATGACTAATTCATGTTGATGTATAGCAAAAAAAAATAGCATCACAATATTGCAAAGTAATTCTATAATTTAAAATAAAATAAATTTAAACATTATGATCAAGCAAGTCACTAAAACAGAAGGATGTATACCTCCAAGGAGTGAAGATGACTAAAACACTTTCCTGATAGGCACCAAATGAATATCTTGGCACTGGGAGGGAAATGTAAAGAAATTATATACTGAAATGAACGGGTTGCTTATACTATAGGCAAACAACATCAAAATGGAATTCTTATTCTACAAACCACAGACACTTGTTTTATAGATAATAAAATCCCTAATGAGAAAGCTTTTCTTCTAGTAAAGTCAGAATAAAATATGACTTGGTTCAGTTCAGTTCAGTAATTCAGTAATGTCCGACTCTTTGTGACCCCGTGGACTGCAGCACTTCAGGCCTCCCTGTCCATTACCAACTCCTGGAGTTTATACAAGCTCATGCCAATTGAGTAAGTGATGCCATCCAACCAACTCATCCTCTGTCATCCCCATCTCCTCCAACCTTCAATCTTTCCCAGCATCAGGCTCTTTTCTAAATGAATCAGCTCTTCGCATCAGGTGGCCAAAGTATTGGAGTTTCAATTTCAACAGAAGTACTTCCAATGAACATTAAGGACTGATTTCCTTTAGGATGGACTGGTTGGAACTCCTTGCAGCCGAAGGGACTCTCAAGAGTCTTCTCCAACACCACAGTTCAAAAGCATCAATTCTTCAGTGTTCAGCTTTCTTTCTAGTCTAACTCTCACATCCATACATGACTGCTGGATAAACAATAGCTTTGACTAGATGGACCTTCGTTGGCAAAGTAGCATCTCCGCTTTTTAATATGCTGTCTAGTTTGGTCATAACTTTTCTTCCAAGGAGTAAGTGTCTTTTAATTTCATGGCTGCAGTCACCATCTTCAGTGATTTTGGAGCCCCCCAAAATAAAGTCTGACACTGTTTCCACTGTTTCCCCATCTATTTCCCATGAAGTAATGGGACCAGATGTCATGATCTTTGTTTTCTGAATGTTGACCTTTAAGCCAACTTTTTCACTCTCCTTTTTCACTTTCATCAAGAGGCTCTTTAGTTCTTCTTCACTTTCTGCCATAAGGGTGGTATCATCTGCATATCTGAGGTTATTGATATTTCTCTCAGGAACCATGATTTCAACTTGTGCTTCATCCAGCCAAGCATTTGTCATGATGTACTCTGCATATAAGTTAAATAAGCAGAGTGACAATATTCAGCCTTGACATACCCCTCTTCTTATTTGAAACCAGTCTGTTTTTCCATGTCCAGTTCTAACTGTAGCTTCCTGACCTGCATACAGATTACTCAAGAGGCAAGTCAGGTGGCCTGGTATTCCCATGATTTTCAGAATTTGCCACAGTTTATTGTGCTCCTCACTGTCGAAGAAAAAGAAATGTGAAAAAGCAAACTGTCTTTCTGAGGAGGCCTTACAAATAGCTGTGAAAATAAGAGAAGCAAAAAGCAAAGGAGAAAAGGAAAGATATACCCATTTGAATGCAGAGTTCCAAAGAATAGCAAGGAGAGATAAGAAACCCTTCCTCAGTGATCAATGCAAAGAAATACAGGAAAACAATAGAAATACTAGAGATCTCTTTAAGAAAATTAGAGATACCAAGGGAACATTTCATGCAAAGATGGGCTCAAAAGGACAGAAATGGTATGGACCTAACAGAAGCATAAGATATTAAGAAGAGGTGGCAAGAATACACAGAAGAACTGTACAAAAAAGATCTTCATGACCCAGCTAATCACAATGGTGTGATCACTCACCTAGAGCCAGATAATCTGGAATATGAAGTCAAGTGGGCTTTAGGAAGCATCACTACGAACAAAGCTGGTGGAGGCGATGGAATTCCAGTTGAGCTATTTCAAATCCTAAAGATGATGCTGTGAAAGTGCTGAATTCAATATGCCAGCAAGTTTGGAAAACTCAGCAGTGGTCACGGGACTGGAAAAGGTCAGTTTTCATTCCAATCCCAAAGAAAGGCAATGCCAAAGAATGCTCAAATTACCGCACAATTGCACTCATCTCACACGCTAGTAAAGTAATGCTCAAAATTCTCCAAGCCAGGCTTCAGTAGAATGTGAACCGAACTTCCAGATGTTCAAGCTGGATTTAGAAAAGGCAGAGGAATCAGAGATCAAATTGCCAACATCCTCTGGATCATTGAAAAAGCCAAGAGAGTTCCAGAAAAACAGCTATTTCTACTTTATTGACTATGCCAAAGCCCTTGACTGTGTGGATCACAATAAACTGTGGAAAATTCTGAAAGAGATGGGAATACCAGACAACCTGACCTGCCTCTTGAGACCTGTATGCAGGTCAGGAAGCAACACTTAGAACGGAACATGGAACAACAAACTGGTTCCAAATAGGAAAAGGAGTACGTCAAGGCTGTATATTGTCACCCTGCTTATTTAACTTATATGCAGAGTACATCATGAGAAACGCTGGGCTGGAAGAAGCACAAGCTGGAATCAAGATTGCCAGGAGAAATATCAATAACCTCAGATATGCAGATGACACCACCCTTATGGCAGAAAGTGAAGAAGAACTAAAGAGCCTCTTGATGAAAGTGAAACAGGAGAGTGAAAATGTTGGCTTAAAGCTCAACATTCAGAAAACTAAGATCATGGCATCTGGTCCCATCACTTTATGGCAAATAGAAGGAGAAACAGGTGGAAACAGTGTCAGACTTTATTTTGGGGGGCTCCAAAATCACTGAAGATGGTGACTGCAGCCATGAAATTAAAAGACGCTTACTCCTTGGAAAGAAAGTTATGACCAACCTAGATAGCATATTAAAAAGCAGAGACATTACTTTGATGACAAAGGTCCATCTAGTCAAGGCTATGGTTTTTCCAGTAGTCATGTATGGATGTGAGGGTTGCAATAGAAAGAAAGCTGAGCGCCAAAGAATTGATGCTTTTGAACTGTGGTGTTGGAGAATTCTCTTGAGAGTTCCTTGAACTGCAAGGAGTTCCAACCTGTCCATCCTAAAGGAGATCAGTCCTGCGTGTTCTTTGAAAGGACTGATGTTGAAGCTGAAACTCCAATCTTTTGGCCACCTGATGTGAAGACCTGACTCATTGGAAAAGACCCTGATGCTGGGAAAGATTGAGGGCAGGAGGAGAAGGGGACGACAGAGGATGAGATGGTTGGATGGCATCACCAACTCCATGGACATGAGTTTGGGTAAACTCCAGGAGTTGGTGATGGACAGGGAAGCCTGGCATGCTGTGGTTCATGATCACAGAGGGTCAGACATGACTGAGCGACTGAACTGAACTGACACAGTCAAAGGCTTTGGCATAGTCAATAAAGCAGAAATAGATGTTTTTCTGGAACTCTCTTGCTTTTTTGATGATCCAGCGGATGTTGGCAATTTGATCTCTGGTTTCTCTGCCTTTTCTAAATCCATCTTGAACAGCTGGAACTTCATGGTTCATATAGTGTTGAAGCCTGGCTTGGAGAATTTTAAGCATTGTTTTGCTAGCATGTGAGATGAGTGCAAATGTGCAGTACTTTGAGCATTCTTTGGCCTTGCCTTTCTTTGGGATTGGAATGAAAACTGACCTTTTCCAGTCCCATGACCACTGCTGAGTTTTCCAAACTTGCTGGCATATTGAGTGCAGCACTTTCACAGCATCATCTTTAGGATTTGAAATAGCTCAACTGGAATTCCATCGCCTCCACTAGCTTTATTCGTAGTGATGCTTCCTAAGGCCCACTTGACTTCACATTCCAGGTTTCTGTCTCTAGGTGAGTTATCACACCATCGTGATTATCTGGGTTGTGAAGATCTTCTTTGTACAGTTCTTCTGTGTATTCTTGCCACCTCTTCTTAATATCTTCTGCTTCTATTAGGTCCATACCATTTCTGTCCTTTATTGAGCCCATCTTTGCATGAAGTGTTCCCCTGGTATCTCTAATTTTCTTAAAGAGATCTCTAGTCTTTCCCATTCTATCGTTTTCCTCTATTTCTTTGCATTGATCACTGAGGAAGGGTTTCTTATCTCTCCTTGCTATTCTTTGGAACTCTGCATTCAAATGGGTATATCTTTCCTTTTCTCCTTTGCCTTTTGCATGTTTTCTTTTCTCAGCTATTTGTAAGGCCTCCTCAGGCAACCATTTTTCCTGTTCACATTTCCTTTTCTTGGGAATGGTCTTGCTCCCTGTCTCCTGTACAATGTCACAAACCTCCATCCATAGTTCATCAGGCTCTCTGTCTATCAGATCTAGTCCCTTAAATCTATTTCTCACTTCCACTGTATAATCGTTAGGAATTTGATTTAGGTCATACCTGAATGGTCTTTCCCTGCTTTCTTCGATTTAAGTCTGAATTTGGCAATAAGGATTCCATGATCTGAGCCAGTCAGCGCCCAGTCTTGTTTTTGCTGACTGTATAGAGCTTCTCCATCTTTGGCTACAAAGAATGTAATCAATCTGATTTTGGTGTTGACCATCTGGTGATGTCCATGTGTAGAGTCTTCTGTTGTGTTGTTGGAAGAGGGTGTTTCCTATGACCAGTGCATTCTCTTGGCAAAACTCTATTAGCCTTTGCCCTGCTTCATTCTGTGCTCCAAGTCCAAATTTGCCTGTTACTCCAGGTGTTTCTTGACTTCCTAC
>NW_011495035.1:9382179-9382578 GCF_000754665.1 Bison bison bison
TCCAAGCCAGGCTTCAACAGTATGTGAACCGTGAACTTCCAGATGTTCAAGGTGGTTTTAGAAAAGGCAGAAAAACCAGAGATCAAATTGCCATCATCCACTGGATCATCAAAAAAGCAAGAGAGTTCCAGAAAAATATTTATTTCTGTTTTATTTACTATGCCAAAGCCTTTGACTGTGTGGATCACAAAAAACTGTGGAAAAGTGAAAGAGATGGGAATACCAGACCACCTGACCTGCCTCTTGAGAAACCTGTATGCAGGTCAGGAAGCGACAGTTAGAACGGAACATGGAACAACAGACTGGTTCCAAATAGGAAAAGGAGTATGTCAAGGCGGTATATTGTCACCCTGCTTATTTAACTTGTATGCAGAGTACATCATGAGAAACGCTGGGCTG
>NW_011495035.1:9382678-9390927 GCF_000754665.1 Bison bison bison
TCAGCGCCCAGTCTTGTTTTTGCTGACTGTATAGAGCTTCTCCATCTTTGGCTACAAAGAATGTAATCAATCTGATTTTGGTGTTGACCATCTGGTGATGTCCATGTGTAGAGTCTTCTGTTGTGTTGTTGGAAGAGGGTGTTTCCTATGACCAGTGCATTCTCTTGGCAAAACTCTATTAGCCTTTGCCCTGCTTCATTCTGTGCTCCAAGTCCAAATTTGCCTGTTACTCCAGGTGTTTCTTGACTTCCTACTTTTGCATTCCAGTCCCTTATCATGACTAGTACATCTTTTTTGGGTGTTAGTTCTAGAAGGTCTTGTAGGCTTCATAGAACCGTTCAGCTTCTTCAGTATTACTGGTCGGAGCATAGACTTGGTTAATGTGTTATAATTTATGCATCTAATTGTGTTTTTCATACTCTCAAAACTGACCAATATTATCATCTAGGAATATGTGCAGTCAAAAGTTTTTTAGAAAAATAATTGTTTCTGTAAAATAATACATGTTCTCATTAAGCAATTTGAGCAAAGCAAAAAATAAAATAAGATTTAAACATTAAATTTAGATAAAATTAATAGGAAAAGAAAGTACAGTGAGGGCAAAGTGTTCTTCAACGTAAAACAGATATCACTCAGTCGCATCCGACTCTTTGCAACCCCATGGACTTATACAGTCCATGGAATTCTCCAGGCCAGAATACTGGAGTGGGTAGCCTTTCTCTTCTCCAGGGGATCTTCCCAACCTAGGGATCAATCCCAGGTCTCCCACAGTACAGGTGGATTATTTTCCAGCTAAGCCACAAAGGAAGCCTAAGAATACTGGAGTGGGTAGCCTACCCCTTCTCCAGAAGATTTTCCTGACCTAGGAATTGAACCTGCATTGCAGGTGGATTCTTTACCAACTGAGCTATCAGGGAAGCCCTATAAAATAGATAATTTCCTTTAAATAAAATACTCTAAGAGATTACCAAAAACATTAAGTAGTTACAGTTTCCATTTTCATTACATGCTTTAAGTAAATGGTTTTTTTTTTACATTTTTATTGACATATAGTTGATTTACAGTGTCATGCCAATCTGCTGTACAGCAAAGTGAATCAGTTATATATATACACTCTTTTCCATTATGATCTATCCCGGGAGACTGAATATAGTTCTCTGTGGTATAAACTAGGAGTTCATTGTTTATCCATTGTAAATGTAATAGTTTACATCCACCAAACCCAAGTTCCCAGTTCATCTCTCTCGCTCCCTTCCTCCACTCGGCAACCACAAGTCTGTTCTCTGTGTCTATGAGTATAATTCTGTTTTGTAGATAGGTTCACCTCTTCCATTTTTTAGACTCTCTATATAAATTATACTGTATGGTATTTTCTGTTTCTGACTTACTTCACTTAGTATAATAGTCCCTAGTTATAAGCATGTTGCTGCAAGTAACATTATTTCATTCTTTTTCATGGCTGAGCAATAATCCATTGTGTATATAGACACACACACACACAGACATACAACACATCTTCTTTATCCATTTATGTCAGTGGACATTTAGGCTGTTTTCATGTGTTGCCTTTTGTAAATAGTGTTGCTGTAAACATAAAGGTAAGTGTATCTTTTTGAATTACAGTTTTGTCTGGGTATATGTCCCAGAGTAGGATTGCTGCATCATATAGTAGTTCTATTTTTAGTTTTCTGGAGAACCTCCGTCTCTTATATCTACATATACATATAGATACTAACATCTACATATACATATAGATACTAACATCTACATATACATATAGATACTAACATCTACATATACATATAGATACTAACATCTACATATACATATAGATACTAACATCTATATATGGATACAAGCACTTCTATATATATATATACACACACACACACACACACATAGATTGCAATCTTACAAAATAGACAAAATAAGTCATACAGCTAGTAACATTAATAAGATCATACTATAACAGAGACAGAAAGCATAAAAAATTTCAAAACAAAGAAAACAAATCAAAACAATGATTAGCATAACTAGTTGTAATCTGGTCACAATAAACCATCAAGTGCATAGGGGAGCCAGATGGAGAAAAGCCAGATATTTGAAGGACCAAATAGAGAGAAAAAGGTAAATATTTCATCTTTGTTTACAAAGGTACGCTTTATCAATTTGTTGATACGTACTTCCTGATACCTACTTAAGTATATATCAACCCTTACTTACTCATAGGCATTCATGTTGCCTCTTTCAACTCAAATCATTTCAAACATAACTCTCCAGTTTGTTGCAGCTCTATCTAGTCTTTTCTCCCAATTTCATAACAAAAAGACAGAAGCTTAATGCATTTATATAGACCAGTAAAAGATGCTAGGAAGTCTCAATCTAATTTTTTTTTAGAGACCTTAGAAATCATTTAAAATCTCAACCATTCTTCCTGCTTCATCATATTCTGATTCCTTCAAGATGCAAAAAGCTTTGGAAGGAATGTGCACTGATTCACATTCACAACAGTGTAGGAGAGTTCCCTTTTCTTCACACCCTCTCCAGCATTTGTTATTTGTAGACTTTTTAATGATGGCCATTCAAGCTGGTGTGAGGTGGTTCTCACTGTAGTTTTGATTTGCATTTCTTCAGTAATCAGTGATGTTGAGCATCTTTTCATGTGCCTACTGGCCAACTGTATGTCTTCTTTGGAGGAATATCTATTAAGATCTTCTGACCACATTTCAGTTAGGTTGTTTGGTTTTTTGTTGTTGAGCTGTATAAGCAATTTAGCATCATTGCATCAGATGTTTTCTTCCCTTCTGTAGGTTGTCTTTTCCGTGTTTTTGTTTGTTTATTATTATGGTTTCCTTTGCTGTGCAAAAGCCTATAAGTTTTATTAGGTTCCATTTGTTTTGTTTTTAGTTCTGTTGCCTTGGGAGACTGATCTAAGAAAACATTGGTATGATTTATGTCAAAGAGTGTTTTGCCGTGCTGTCTTCTAGAAGTTTTATGGTGTCATGTCTTATGTTTAAGTCTTTAAGCCATTTTGAGTTTATTTTTATGCATGTTATGAAGGTATGTTTTAACTTCATTGATTTACGTTCAGCTGTTCAACTTTCCCATCACCACTTGCTGATGACTGTCTTTTTTCCCATTTTATAGGTTTGCCTCCTTTGTCAAAGATTAATTGATCATAGATATGTGTTTTATTCCTGAGCTCTCTATTGTGCTCCATTGACCTGTATGTCTGTTTTTGTACCAATACCACACTGTTTTGACTTTCATGGCTTAAGATTGCTTTGGCAATTCTTGGTCTTCTATGGTTCCATATTAATTTTTTCAATTATTTGTTCTAATTCTGTGCAACATGTCATGGGTAATTCCACAGGGATCACATGAAATCTGTAGATTGCTTTGGGTAGCATTGCCATTTTAACTAAATTAATTCATCTGATTGAAGAACATGAGATATCTTTCCACTTAACTGAATCCTCCTCAGTTTCCTTTATAATGTTTTATAGTTCTCACCATATATAGTTCTTTCATCTCCTTGGTCAAGTTTATTTCTCTTAGGCATTTTATTTGTTTTTTGATGTGATTTTAAAAGTACTGTTTTTTACTTTACCTTTCTGATATTTCATTGTTAGTGTGAAAGGAATTATGCATCTAATCATTGACTTAATCATTAACACAGTGGTTAATAATTAAATCTCTCTCTCATGGTTGTTTTGATCTTTAGAATAAAGCACTTAGTTTACTTCTGTCTTCTCTATGTTATAGAAAACATTATAAGGCATAAAGGAATTTTTTTTTACTCTCTGATGGTTAATCATTTGATAAATATATGTATATATTTTCAGCATCGGTCCTCTGGAGTTCTGAATTTATCATTTTCCACGTGGTGAACCAACCACAAGCTGGAAAGTTTTGGGGTATTGTTGGCCCTATTTTATTATTCCTATTTAATTACATCCAAATCCAGACATAAGTTCACATCTTGAGTTCTAATTGCCTTTGAGAGTTCTATGCACAGAACAATGGATGGAGTGACTCTTCAGAACACAAGTCGTAAATATAGGTTCTTCCTGATCTTGATGAATTAAAACCAAAGGAGGGGAGACAGTTTTGTTTTGAAGACACCATCTGCTTATTTGTGTACAGTGTTTGTATTCAAATTTAAATAAATTAATCACATAAAGAGCATCTGAATTCACAACACGGAAAACAGGAGTACTGAACAAGCATACAATTTGAGAAAACCGAGAAACTAATGAGGTTTTGAACCTCTTTAGTTTAATCTCTTCTAGTCCCAGGGAGACCTCTCTGGTGTATGTACAGTGCTTGACTTCCTTTGCATTGATTCTTGCTACTTCAGGGCTCAAATGTGGATCAGTGACAAGTGCTACAGTAATGAATTAGCATCTGTCATCACAGTAGCTGTACCAGCATAATCCTTGATTTAGAGAACTTTGGTCCTTGGTTAACAGGCAACTGAGTTCAGCAATAATAATAATAAAATCTGTCCCAGATCACTGAATGTGCATAAAAGGATGAACATTTCTTTAGGTGAAAAAAAAGATGTCAATTAAAAATGTAACCAGAATTGCAGGTGATTCTAGGCTTTCGGGTAGGTGCCAACTCCAAGACATTTTTGAGGACTTTAGCCTTGACATCTGACTCTGCACTCATCAGTGTGATGTGTAAGCTTACAGGTAGAGCCAGCATTTCAGTTATAAACTCATCACTGCTTTTTAATTAAGACAGTAACTTCATTCATCTTGCAGTAAAGCCCTCTGAAATCATCTTCACCCCACTGCCTTCTCTGAATTTCTTCTGTGTTTACATGTCTTCAGCTGACTACACAAAATCAAGAGTGCAAATTGCTGTATTATGCCCTCAGCCTTGTTCCCTGGATCGTTTGTGAATGGATAATATCGTGTTTTTAGCTAAAGGAAGGGAGACAGCTTAGCACAACAGATAGTTCCTTAACCATTCTTAGGCATCAGTTTCCCTCATCTGTTAAACAGGAATAATAGATGTATTTGTTAAAAGTAAATGAAACAATCCATGTCAAGCATATAACATGGTATCTAGAATGTGAACAGTTAGTTTTTTAGTTAGTTAGGCTCTGTTAGTTTAGTCTTTTAGTTAGAAGTTAGACTCAGTTTTTGGTTTTTTGTTTTTGTTTGTTTGTTTATTTGGGCTTCCCAGATGGCGCTAGTGGTAAAGAATCCACCTGCCAATGCAGGAGATGCAAGAGACGTGGGTTCAATCCCTGGGTCGAGGAGATCCTCTCAGAGGAGGAGATGGCAACCTGCTCCAGTATTCTTGCCTGAAAACTTTGGACGGAGGATCCAGGTCTCAAAGAGTCAGACAAGAATGAGTTACAAGCACAAGCATTTTTTTATTCAGCTGCTTCTGGTCTTAGTCATGGCACGTAGGATCTTTCATAATGGCGCATGGACTCTCTGGTTGTTGTGTGTGGGCTTTAGTGCACACAGGCTTGTGGTTGCCACAGTAGTTGCCTTGTGGCACGTGGGGTCTTAGTTTTTTAACCAGAGATCAAACCTGCGTCCCCTGCATTATAAGGCCAGTTCTTAACCACTGGACTGCCAGGGAAGTCCCTCAGTTTTTATGAAAACGTTTTGCCAGGTCTCTCTTGGTACTAGGACACTGTTATCCATTCAGCACATAACGATTGCTTGGTAGATAGATGCACAAATAAATGAAGGTACATTAAAATGAAAATCTAAATTGCAAAATCAGTGGACAGCCATTTAAAATAGAATAAGGTGACATCATGCCAAATACAAACCGGAGATGCATATAATTTTGTTCAGGAATTATGTGCTCCAATCTTCATTTTATAGATGAATTTTGAAATTAAAAAATGATAAATGACACATTAAGTGAAATGGAGTTATTTTTTTAATTTTCTGCTTAGCATTATTCAAAGGTGACTTTTTTTTAACTCCTTCCATCATTAAAAAAAAATCTCTATCTGTACCTTTTCCTGTGGGTCAGTTAATCAATAGCTGATTTTGATTATGTGACTTGCAAAAGCCTCAGGTTTTGAAATAAACAGCTATCTTTCCCATTATCTCTTAGCTAGTGTGTATGTGTGTGTGTTAGTCTCTCAGTCTTGTCCAACTCTTTGCAACTCCTTGGACTGTAGCCCACCAGGCTCCTCTATCCATGGAATTGTTCCAGGCAAAAAGCTCTTAGCTGGAAGTACCTGTTTTTCACTTCTGATTTCATGCTCACCATGAAATCACCAAGAGCACACCAATCCACTTGTCCTGAGCTTTACCTGTTTTCAGAAAACAGCAAAAGTATATTCCTCCACTAGATTAGAATCCATTTATGGATGTTGGGAAAGATTGAAGGCAGGAGAAGGGGACAACAGAGGATGAGATGGTTGGATGGCATCACTGACTCGATGGACTTGAGTTTGGGCAAGCTCCGGGAGTGGTGATGGACAGGGAAGCCCGGCATGCTGCAGTCCATGGGGTAACACAGAGGTGGACACAACTAAACGACTAAACAGAACCGACTCAGTTCAGATGTACACAGACTCCTTCTTTAATGACCTGAGATGTTTGCTTTCCAAAGTTGGATAAAAGTGTAGAAAGTACACTTTTATACTTTTAAAAGAGAAGATACTCTTTAAAGAGAAGATTTTAGTGAGTGGGTTGTTGGAAAGAGACTCCATTACAAAATTCCCAGCTGAGACTGTCATCTAGGAGGTGTATTCAGTAAATGTTTATGTGCTGCACAGCCTGTGAAACACAATCCTGTGAATGTGGAAGGGGGTTAGTCATCACTCTTTTACCGTCTCTCTTTGCTTTTGATTTGTCTTCTTTATTGTGGTGTGTTTGGTTGGTTTTAGGGTTCAGTATAGAGAAATTTCAGGTATATGGCTGAATTCATAATTTCACTCTGTAAGCACTTATATGGCCTTTCAATTTAATTCACATTGCTTTTCACCATTTTACTCTCTGACATCAGTTATGAAATCCTATGTCAGTGAGAAAGTAGAGACTATCTATGTGTGAATGTAGTTTTAGGGTTCATAAACTATCTTGGATGAGCAAGTCTGTTTCATTCCTGATTAAAACTATAATGTAAAGGGTGAATTTAAAAACAAATTAGTAGTTTCTCATTTTTAAAAAATGATATATGAGTAAAGTAAAGTTACACAGAGAAAAATATCACTTATGCTTGGAATCTAAAAAAATGCTACAAATGAACTTATTTACAAAACAGACCAGATGGTCAACACCAAAATCAGATTGATTATATTCTTTGCAGCCAAAGATGGAGAAGCCCTATACAGTCAGCAAAAACAAGACTGGGAGCTGACTATGGCTCAGATCATGAGCTCCTTATTGCCAAATTCAGACTTAAATTGAAGAAAGTGGGGAAAACCAATAGACCATTCAGGTATGACCTAAATAAAATCCCTTATGACTATACAGTGGAAGTGAGAAATAGATTTAAGGGACTAGATCCAATAGACAGAGAGCCTGATGAACTATGGACGGAGGTTTGTGACATTGTACAGGAGACAGGGAGCAAGACCATACCCAAGAAAAAGAAATGCAAAAAAGTGAAATGGCTGTCTGAAAAGGTTTTACAAATAGCTGTGAAAAGAAGAGAAGCAAAAAGCAAAGGAGAAAAGGAAAGATATACCCATTTGAATGCAGAGTTCCAAAGAATAGCAAGGAGAGATAAGAAACCCTTCCTCAGTGATAAATGCAAAGAAATAGAGGAAAACAATAGAGTGGGAAAGACTAGAGATCTCTTTAAGAAAATTAGAGATACCAAGGGAACATTTCATGCAAAGATGGGCATAATAAAGGACAGAAATGGTATGGACCTAACAGAAGCAGAAGATATTAAGAAGAGGTGGCAAGAATACACAGAGGAACCGTACAAAAAAGATCTTCACGACCCAGATAACTCACTTACCTAGAGCCAGACAACCTGGAATGTGAAGTCAAGTGGGCCTTAGGAACAATCACTACGAACAAAGCTAATGGAGGTGATGGAATTCCAGTTGAGCTATTTCAAATTCTAGAAAGATGAGGCTGTGAAAGTACTGCACTCAATATGTCAGCAAATTTGGAAAATTCAGCAGTGGCCACAGGACTGGAAAAGTTCAGTTTTCATTCCAATCCCCAAAAAAGGCAATGCCAAAGAATGTTCAAACTACTGCACAATTGCACTCATCTCACACGCTAGTGAAGTAATGCTCAAAATTC
>NW_011495035.1:9391027-9436721 GCF_000754665.1 Bison bison bison
ACTTCATGGGAAATAGATGGGGAAACAGTGGAAACAGTGACAGACTTTATTTTTTTGGGCTCCAAAATCACTACAGATGGTGATTGCAGCCATGAAATTAAAAGATGCTTGCTCCTTGAAAGTAAAGTTATGACCAATCTAGGCAGCATATTAAAAAGCAGAGACATTACTTTGTTGACAAAGGTCCATCTAGTCAAAGCTATGGTGTTTCCAGTAGTTGTGTATGGTTGTGAGAGTTGAACTCTAAAGAAAGCTGAGTGCCGAAGAATTGATTCTTTTGAACTGCGGTGTTGAAGAAGACTTTTGAGAGTCCCTTGGACAGCAAGGAGATCCAACCAGTCCATGCTAAAAGAGATCAGTCCTGGGTTGTCATTGGAAGGACTCATCCTGAAACTGAAACCCCAATACTTTGGCCACCTGATGTGAAGACCTGACTCATTGGAAAAAAAACCCCTGATTTTGGGAAAGATTGAGGGCAGGAGGAGAAGGGGACAACAGAGGATGAGATGATTGGATGGCATCACCAACTCAATGGACATGGGTTTGGGTAGACTCCAGGAGTTGGTGTTGACAGGGGGGCCTGGCGTGCTGTGGGTCATGGGGTCGCAAAGAGTCGGACATTATTGAGCCTCTGAACTGAACTGAACAAAACAGAAAGACCTACAAACATAGAAAACAATCGTATCATTACCAAAGGCAGAGGGTGGGGAGGGATGACTTGGGAGTCTGGAAGGAATATATATACACACTGCTGCTGCTGCTGCTGCTAAGTCGCTTCAGTCGTGTCCGACTCTGTGCGACCCCAGAGACGGCAGCCCACCAGGCTCCCCTGTCCCTGGGATTCTCCAGGCAAGAACACTGGAGTGGGTTGCCATTTCCTTCTCCAATGCATGAAAGTGAAAAGTGAAAGTGAAGTCACTCAGTCATGTCTGACCCTCAGCGACCCCATGGACCGCAGCCTTCCAGGCTCCTCCATCCATGGAATTTTCCAGGCCAGAGTACTGGAGTGGAGTGCCATTGCCTTCTCTGATATACACACTACTGTATATAAAATAAACAACAGGGACTTACTGTATAGCACAAGGAACTATAATCTGTATCTTGTAATAGTCTATAGTGGAAAGGAACCTGAGAAAGAATATATATGTATAGCTGAATCACTTTGCTATATATTTGAAACTAACACAACATTGTAAATCAACTGTTCTTCGATAAGAAATAAGCTATATATATATATATATATACACACACACACACACACACCATTTTGCCCGAGATATTCATTATAGCATTATTTATAATTATAATAAATTTGCTAAAATATTTACTAGTTTCATAATGGTTGAAACAATTAATAGCCTATCATACCGATTATAAAAATTTGTGGATAAAATGTAAGCCCGTATTATATTTAAGTAGATAATAAAGAGAAATATCATATATGTAGCATGTTTGCTATACTGCAAAACAAAACAACTGAAAAGCTATGAGTCCAAAACATGGAATAATTATACTAAAATGAAAATAGGAATTTTATCCGAACACTAAGAAACTATACATAATTTTGTTTTGCTTTGGTTCCTTCTTTCAGCTTCCCTGAATTTTCTGACTTTCCTATACTAAACATGTATCACTTTTATAGTAGAAAAAAGAAAGCTTCCAATTAGCATGGATTTTCCTGCTTCCACTCGGCTTTCTAGTGAAACCAGGGAGATCTGAAAACCTTTTTCAAGAGGCAGTTTCAGAGCAGGCTGCAGAACTAGGCCCCTCTGCAAGTGTCTTAAGAGATGTAACCTCAGTGCTCCCCAGCTGAGTTCAGTTGCTCTGTGAAGGTTCACATTATGAGTGTTTTCATCTTTTCATATTAAAAATGACCTCCTGGCCCGAATGTGAGCTTCCCAGATGACTAAGGCTTGCCGGGCATAGACTAAGAAAAAATAAAGCCAAACTCCTTAGTATTTCATCCTGCCCTTGAATTCTACATGTTATTGCTACTTATGCTCATAGGCTTTGTTGTTCTGTTTTGTTTTCACTCTCTAGATCCAACAAAGGTAATGGTACCTCCTTCCAGTATGGACGTCACTGTTGGAGAAAGTATTGTTCTGCCATGCCAGGTGACGCACGATCACTCGCTCAACATCGCGTTCACTTGGTCGTTTAATGGACGCCTGATAGACTTTGACAGAGATGGGGACCACTTTGAAAGAGTTGGAGGGGTAAGTATAAAAATCAGATTATCCACAGTAAATGCGATGTGCAACTAAAGTGAGTCAAACAACTTGTGTAGACTAATTTGAAAGGAAATATAAAGTTATTCTTTGACGATTTTCTTCAAACACCTTGAAAAACTCTTGGTTAATGTCTGCTCTGTTTTGCATAAGTGTGACCCTGTTTATTGAGTCACTTGTTTGACAGTCCTTTTCTTAACCCTCATAATCCTTAACCTACAGGTTAGCTGTTCGTTTCCATGTATGAATGAGAAAACTCAGGGTTATGGGAGATACATGGCTTGCCTTGGCCTCATTGCTACTAAACTGCAGGTCTCAGCTTTAAATTGCAAATCCCAAATTCTCTGTCCCCCGGTGAACCATATGCCATGGAACTGAATTAATAAAATAGCTCGAGGACAGTTTACTCGTATTCTTTTAGACTGCTGACTAAACTCCCTTTGGCTCATGTAGAATACTCATCATTGTGAGGTTAGGGCTTTCTTTCTTGAATCTGAAAGTCTGATCAGATTGTTTATTATCTCCAAATAATTTGAATTCTAATGATTGAATTTTCCAAAGGCCTTAATTATTTCCCATAAAAAAAAGTAGTACCATTGAACTCACACCAAGAAAACATTAAATTTGGAAACAATTTGAATCTATGACAATCATTTTCAAGAATAGTTTTTCTACCATAACATAGCCCTACTTTCCTATTACTAAGGTAGATTCCAGGGGGAAGGACTACATTGGGAGATTGGGATTGACATATACACACTACCATATATAAAATATAACTACTATATATAAAACACTACTGTATATAAAATAGATAACGAATAAGGACCTACTATATAGAATAGGGAATTCTACTCACTACTCTCTGATGGCTTATATGGGGAAAAAATCTAAAAAAGAGTAGACATATGCATGCATAGCTGATTCACTTTGCTGCAAGTAAACACAACCTTGTAACTCAACTCTACGCCAGTCAGAATTTAAAAAAGATTCATTCCAGCTGCCATTATCATGGAGGGGACTAATCAAAGACAACAGAATGTATGAGCCTGAACGGAGAACACGCCCTTCCTCCATGCTCCCAGAGGAATCTAATTTGCCCATCTCATCTTATCCCCATCTCTTATATTGAGAATAAATGGACTAAAGCTTATAAATTATACCTATGATATGTTGACCCTCAACATCTTCTGAAATATGGTGCTATTCCTATTATTCACATTCTTTCTGCCTTTCCCAAACAATACGCCTCTACTGAATTACCAAACACCCCAAATAATTTCTGTAACTATTTTCTCAAGTCTCCCAAGGATTGTTTATGACTGGTACCATTTTAAATGCACGAGAGAGGAGTTATTTCATTCCCTCAATGGATGACTTGAGTCTACTGATTGTCTCTGGGAACTCTGGTTGAGAAAAGCTGGTTAAAATTGCCATTATTAACCATTCTGGACCACTTCAATATAGTTCAGCCTAATAACCTTGACCAAATAAAGAATGATATTAGCTATTTCACAACATCATTGAAGATACTAAATACCTTCAGGTTTAGAAACCTAAATAGCAGAGTGCCTACCACCAAAAACAGTATGTGAGGAATTTTAATGATTGTATTCACTGAAGGAAGAGTAATATTAGTCCTAATAACATGAGAGTATACATTGAGAAAACCTCCACAGATTAAACAGAATATTTATTTTCATAGTAAAACCAATGTTTTGGGCAGGAGAGATAATAAAAATATTCTCTCAGGATGGCACAGTCAACAACCAATCAGACCAGCTGCCTGGGCTATCAAAATATAAATTCTGCCAATAAGACAGATGTGAACCTTATGCTGAACCACAGAAAGGTGGGCTGAAGCACAGGTAGAGACACCCCTGGACACTGATGACCACCTTTTGTAACGACCTTTGTCCATGGAATCACTCTCAATAGCCCTTTGTATGGCAAGTGTTTGTCTCTTTGTGATACCAGTACTAAAAGTGCCAATCAATCATTGCTAAAGAATTAAGTGCGAGGTTTGGGACATCACTGCAAATTGTGAGAGCTAAGTGTGTTAGCCACCAGGATCATTAACATCTGTGGAGTTAGTGCTGGACAACAAAGAGGTAAGGAAGCAATTCTGAAGTTAAGCCCATTTTGCAGTTTCTACTTGCCAGGTCAGTACTATGAAGATGACATTTGGTAGAGCTAACCTACTGCAGTTTTAATTATTATTATTTATTATTATTATTTCATTATTATTTATTTTATTTTATTATTTCACTGTCCTCTGGTCACCTCCAATGGTTCTGTCAGGAGCAGAGCAGACCACAGCATCGTTTAGTTCTTTATGGTAGGAATGTGAATGTAGATCTCAGTAGTGTGGTCTGAATGACTTCGAAGGGAAAGAGAAAGTTATTGCAGTCTCTTTCTGTGAGCCTCCTACCTCAATCCCGACTTTATATTTCTTTTCTTTGTTTCACTTTTACTTTAAAATCATGCATAGGGAAAGTATACTCCAAACAACACAGTCACAAAATTCTGTTAATTGATATCTGTGCTTGGAAATCTCCAGGCTACCACTAGCTTCTTTGAGCTTCCAGCCCTTGGTGAATAAAACAAATTATTGAGATAGTGTAGCTATTTATTTTAAACTACCAAGACTTTGTACCTTCACAACACACACTCCCTTATGAGGAATATTTTTTGTTTAAGTCTGTGCTCAAAATCCTAGGATGTGAAATTTCTTAGGTAAAGAAGTATTAATAGCCATGGTGATGATGATACCTTATACTTGCAAAATGTCTAATCATTTATCAAGCATTTTCATATGCATCAGCTCTTTAATCCTCAGAAACTCTGTGAAATATGGTAGCAATTATCCCTATTTTACTAGCAATTATAAGACTTTATGAGTAAATAGAATCTAAATGAGGATCCAAGTGTTATAAATTAAAAAAAAAAAAAAGATTTCAGGTTTAAAAAGAAAAGCACAACTCTTCTTGAATTAGATTTAATATTTTTGACATAATTTTTTCCCAGAGAATACTGACCATGGCCACCCCAATACTAGTTTAAATTTATCCCTGCTTTACAGTTTTCAGGATTTCACATACACACACAATCTCATTTGCTTCTCACAAGCTAGTGTCATAGGCAATGAATCCTTCTTTCATAGGTTAATAAACTAAGGCCCAGAGACACACAGCAAGGATCAGCCCCAGACAGCTAAGTTTCAAAGCTTCAGCTCTCTCTTGACAATATGATTTTGCACTTCTTCTAACCCTATTTGTAACTATTGGCAGGTCTATGTCTTTCATTGCCCTGACTAAATATATAATATGTTGTACTGAAATCAAGGATGAAACCAAGTACACACTAATTTAGAATGAGATCCTTCCAGATGACAGCATAGCATTCCAGAAAAGGATAGGGATTGCAGCCTGACCATGTGAGCTTGCAGCCTGACCATGTGAGCTCACAGCCTGGCTCTGCCACTGACCAGCTAAGTGACTCCAGGCAAGACGTCTAGCCTTTCTGTGCTTGAGTTTCCTCATCTGTATAGTAGGGATAACAAAAGTGCCTACCTCACAGGACACGTCAGTACCCAGTATAATACATGCCTGCCAGATATTAAATACCACCAAGTATTATCCAATGTTATTGTCATCTGAAAGAATAACAATAGGGCCAAAATAACCTATGTTACCTTGCCACCCTTCAAGATTTAGAAATAAGCATAGCTTCCTGACTCAACCCTAGGGTGTTCTCCTGCTCAAGCAGCCATTCTCCGAACTTTTGATTAACAGAGCTATGAAACTCTAAGGTGTAGCTGTGTTTTTCAGTTTAATTGCCAGCTTTGTGACGGCCTGTAGCGGCATCTTCTCACATTTACCAAAAGTACTGTGCTGGTAAATGGTGTATAAATATTTCCAGGGCACCTAGATATCCATACTGGGCTGTAATGAGTCCTATTCATCTGCTGATCAAACACACATTTGGCATTGGAAAGCAAATTAGCCCCGTTCTACACTAGGGGATGCAAGATTTCCTTGGAGAGTCTGCTCCTCATAATTCTTTAATTCAAACTGAGGAGCAGTCAGAATGCTGGCTGTAAGACAGTTGTGCAGTAAAATACAGGTGCCTGCGAGCATGGACCTTCCCCCGCCTTTACATATAAAGAGCTCCCAAGCACTGCAGTGCCATCAAAAGCTGTAGGTTGAGGGCATATCTAAAGAAACTCAAGGGACTAAATCAGCAGCCACTTGATGTACATTTCAGTGCTTCCAAGGGAGCTCTCCTCAGTGTTGTGCAGCAGCCTGGATGGGAGGGGACTTTAGGGGCAAATGCATGCTAAATCACTTCAGTCATGTCTGACTCTTTGTGGGCCTGTGGACTGTAGCCCATCAGTCTCCTCTGTCCATGAGATTCTCCAGGCCAGAATACTGGAGTGGGTTGTCATCCCTCCTGCAGGGGAACTTCCCGAACCAGGGATTGAACCCAAGTCTCTTATGTCTCCTGCATTACCAGGCAGGTTCTTTACCACTAGTGCCCCCTGGGGGAGAATGGATATATGTATATGTATATGTATATGTATATGTATATGTATATGTGGCCTGCTGCTGCTGCTGCTGCTGCTAAATCGCTTCAGTCATGTCCGACTCTGTGCGACCCCATAGACGGCAGCCCACCAGGCTCCCCCGTCCATGGGATTTTCCAGACAAGAGTACTGGAGTGAGTTGCCATTGCCTTCATATGTGGCCTGGCGTGCTGCAATTCATGGGGTCGCAGAGTCCGACACGACTGAGCAACTGAACTGAACTGAACTGAACTGATGACAATCTCTTTGCTGTTCTTCTGAAACTATAACAGCATTGTTAATGGGCTATACTCTAGTATAAAATAAAAACATTTTAAAATAAATAAATGCATTTGAAAAAATAATCAGTTTAAGTGCTTCCAACATGGGTGACAAACTCCTCCAGAGACGCAGAGGCCAGACACCTGAGGTCTTATCCGAGGTGTGTCCTGAGGACGTTGCTGTTATTACTAATAACAGGCAGGCTCACGCATTTTTAATAGGCCATGGCTTGCATCGCTAATGTTTTCATCAGCCAGTGTAAAATAAATCTATTAGTCACAGTGTCCTTCATGTGATAATGATATTTAGAGCTCATTAAAAAGTAATTGTAGCCACTTTCCCCTACTTTATCAGCAGGATTCAGCTGGTGATTTGATGATCCGAAACATCCAGCTGAAGCATGCTGGGAAATACGTCTGCATGGTCCAAACAAGTGTCGACAGGCTGTCTGCCGCTGCCGACCTGATCGTGAGAGGTATGGGAATTGGGGGTTTCATTCTTAAAATACTTTCGTGATATCTACTCCTGTGCAGAGCTCTAAAAGCCTCAGTGGTTTAGAATTACCAGCAGAGTCAATAGAAGGAAAACATTGTTAAGGTGTTAAGAGTCTACAAAAGTTTTGTGTACATCTGTTTCTCTCATAGGGGATCAGAAAGTGCAGAGTAAATCCACTTACTCTCTACTGAAAAGAACTCCTCTGAAGGCCCCAAGTGCCATGATTTACAGTGTTGGAGTTGACAGGAACTTCAAGAAAAACTGAGATTAAGAAAAGCAAATGGCTTAAAAAAGGATCACACTGTGCCTTTTGCTATTCGTCTAGGCTGAACCAAATCGGTATCTTAGGTCACTGATCTAAGAGTGGCTTAAGTAAAATCATCACCAGTTTTCCCCAGGTTTTTCCCCCTTAAGTGATTAGTTCTCTCCAGTTTCTACAATATGGCTTTGGAAGGGAATACTTCCTGACTGCCTAGGTTGTAGTAAATCAGCAGGGAGTTGGTATCAGGAACTGACATTCGTGAGATTGTCTTGCATATGACAGACAAGACCTAACTTCAGCCTCATGGCTGTGAGTGACTTGGCTGACTGATTCTTACCAAACCAATGTGTAAAGGAACAGTACGTGAACTTTAAGAAATATTTTTAAATTAAAATTTGGTCTTTGTGAACCAGTGTATCTATCTATCTATCTATCTGTATATATATCAGAATCAAACTGATGCTTGCTCAGGGGTTTGATCAAGTTAAATGCACAGCCAAATCAGAACATCAAAATAATTTCTTAGCCAGTGTCTCCTTCACAAGTACAGTTAAGTCCCCTACGTACAAATGAGTTTAGTTCTGAGAGCATGTGTAAGTCCAATTTGTTCATAAGTCCAACCAAGTTAACTTAGATACCCAACTAACACAGTCGGCTATCTAGTACTGTACAGCAACAGGTTTATAATACTTTTCACATAAAACAAAAACGCAAAAAATAAAGAAAAGATCTTTAATCTTACAGTACATACCTTGAGAAGTACAGTAGTTGGCATGTAGGGGCTGCAGCGAGTGAAGAGGCAAGAGGAGTTATTGATTGGAGCAGGGAGAAGAGGTGGGAAGTGGTGGAACTGAAGGATCGTCAGCGATAGGAGGGGAAGGGCATAACGTCGTTCATGCCTGACGTTGATGGAACATATATCTGCCTCTTTGAAAGTCTGCAACGTGAAGGTTTGTGTGTAGGGAACTTACAATACAGTGAGTGATTTGATGATCCGAAACATGCAGCGGAACACTAATACAAGTGTTTAGGAATCTGGCCAGCAGAATGTTAAGTGTAAGAAAACAAAAATCCAGGTGATACCAGACTTGGAGGCAGGGTAAATCTGAGTGCACAGAGAACAAGATGTTATTGGAAGCAATAGAAAGTGTGGCTGCATCCTCTGCACGTAGCATTGGCAGGGGTGGGAGAGGTGTGGGAGTCAGCAATTCAAACTGATATCAAGAGAGGTTAAAGAAAGATATCTTTTCCATCAGGTCTACTCTGATTCTCCTTTAAATTGCCTTAAAAACCTTTCTGTAATGGTACAGATAAGGGCCAGATAAGAGAGAAAGCTTCCAACCTGGGTAGAGCTACCCAGAAAATAACCGAGGGGACCGTGTTTATTTCCATTTTAAAATACACCAGAGCTGGTCTGCTCTTCCCTTGGGGGCGAAGGAATTCTGTGGCTGAAAATGTATCCTCTATTTAATTAGGATAATGTTCAGATCAGCAGTTTAAGCACCAATAAATTAGAATCATAAAAATGTAAATCAGTAATAGTTGAATTTCTTAAGTGATATTGTATACTTCATTTCACAGAAAATAACATTAAACACCAAGAGGAATCTGCAAATGCTGTCTAAAAGAAAATCTAGCATAATCAGTGAATAAGGCCAATAAATTAATATGCCATTTTAAACCATAATCTTTGGTTTTATCTCCTCCTGCCTCTGCCCTTGGCAGCTTTTCTGCACTTTGCAGAGGAGAGGCAGATATGCATTTTGTTGACCTGTCAGGGATTTTTGTATTTGAAACTAAAAGCTTGAAAGCCTTGCATTTGGCTTCTTTGTTTCTCTGTTATCTACTTTATTTAATCTAAAGCACACGGACAGCAGCTAGAAAGGCCAGTCTTCCCTGAGAAAGATGCAGGAATGCCAGGCATAACACCTGCATCCCCTCTGCTATTTCCTTTGACACAAACTCATGTGAGCCCCAGCCCATGTAAACAATCTGCTTAGAGGATAAACATATGCTCATGTTGTCATTTTGAAAGAGAGACCCAACTTCCCCAAAACAAATGGGTAAAAACATTCTGTGAGGTGTGAACGTATCTACCCTTGGGTGGGGCGGGTAGCAGGAACATAACAAGCAGCAAACCCCACTGTGAAAGTACATCTTATCTCCAGCAGCCAAATTCAGGCCACCTCCTTCCTGTGCTCCTTCTGCTTGCCAACAGTGGGCTCAGCTCTTCCCCGTCCATTGAATTCATTGAAGGATTTGGAGAGGAATGCTTTTCTCCTTTGTGGTACTTTGATTCTAAAGGCCATGGAAGGAACATCTGTTTTTTTGATATTTAGCAAAACTAATACAATTATGTAAAGTTTAAAAAAAAAAAAAAAAAGGAATGGGAACGCTGGGATAAGAAAGCTGGTGAGAAAAAAGAAAATTATATTATTATCTTCTGGACTTTCTGTGGTTAATAAGAATCCTGAAGACCAGAGGTTATGCCAGCTCTATCTAGGTGGCATTAGACTGGCGTGCCGAAATGTCACTATGGAAAATTAATCAGTGCCAGCGTGCAGACTTGCAGACCTTTCATTCAGGAGTAGGAGGGAGAAGATAAATTTAGTCTCACCTGTGGGTCTATAAAAAAAGGCTTTTTAAAAAAGGAAAGAGAAATTTAGGACATCACTGAAAGCATGCAGAAGTGAATCCCAGAACAAAGTGCTACTTGTAGAAACTGCCATTAACTTTTCAGCACTCTGTGAAAGGTCTCTTTCTTCCCTGCCCCTGTGCCGTGGCCCCGGAGTATTTTGGCAGAACATCTGATCGCTCTCCTGGGCATCAGCACATCCCTCTGCCCCCTAGGAAGATCTCCTTACTCCTATCTAGCACACAGGAACTTTGTGGCTCTGTCTCCCTCCCTCGCATTCGACGTCTCTGCCGAGCTGTTCACTCATTAGAAATGCCTTTAACTGCCTTCTAAGAGCTTTTCATATTGGAATCTAGGACAGCTTTGGGTCTTTGCTCCGGCTCTGTGTTATTTTGTGATTGCCTGCCAACCACTTTCCAGCTTTCTGTTTCTTTATGTTTTTCAAGCCTTCATTTAAAACTGATTTCCTCCCATTTTGGTGGTCTAAGCACAGTGCTCTGTGCACTTCCAGAGCAGAAGTAGAAAAATACAGGTGTGACTTACAGAAACTGCAGGTGTGGGTCCTCAGGCTCCAACTTGATTTTGAAATTTCTCTGAAGAAGCCACAGACTTCTGTTTCTTGAACATGAGCCACTTTTCACAGCAGTTCCCTCGCACATGACTGTGTTTTGGCATTTGATGTGGACATCCCAGTGCAGCTGGACTATGCAGAAAAACTCTGTGACCCCAAAGTTCTAAAGTCATTTTTTCTCACACCATCAGGGGTAGAAATGACCTCTTTCAGAAGACTCAAATCTTCATTTATCACCACTGTAGCCCCAGATAACAGTGTCCAGTTCATAGTAGGAACCTGTAAATATATGATGGGTGGATTAATGAACTTGGTTCCTCATAGTACCCCAATATTCTCCTTTGGCATCTGGAAAAAAATATTCTATTGTAATTGTTGGGTACCTATTAGTTTTTCCTATTCTGTAGTGAACCCCTGGAGGGAGGAGGCCACACCATGTTTCACTCATCTATGTAGTTTCAGAGCCTAGAAGGAAGATAGGCACCTCACGGGTATTCAAAAAGGAATTGTCAAGTGTTGAACTTGGGGCTGGATGAATCAAGAGTTGAATAGAGTGTTGACCATTCAACCGAATGGTCACTTGCTTGGACATTTGAACACACTGCTCCACTTCTGAGGGTCTTGCTCTTTCTCAGGTCCTCCAGGCCCCCCAGAGGCCGTGACTATAGATGAAATTACAGACACCACGGCTCAGCTCTCCTGGAGGCCCGGGCCTGACAACCACAGCCCCATCACCATGTATGTCATTCAAGCCAGGACTCCGTTCTCCGTGGGCTGGCAAGCGGTCAACACAGGTACTATATTGAACCTCTGATTCCGGTGTCTCATCGGGGCTTTGGCAACTCGGCAGAATGGACACAGCTGTGAAGCAGAGGCTGAGGGGCCTCTTGTTTCTCGTTCAGACACATCGCTACAGATGAGACTTTCAGGCAGCGTTTCCCAGACCTCAGCCCACCATACTATCATTTATTTAATATTTTTCTTTCTATTGATTCAAATTTGCTGGTTCTTTAATTCGTTCTAAGCCACAGTATCTAAAATGATGTTAGGTTTTGGCGGTGGTGGTGGTTTAGTTGGTAAGTCGTGTCCGACTCTTGCAACCTCATGGACTGTAGCCTGCCAAGCTCCTCTGTCCATGGGATTCTCCAGGTGAGAATACTGGAGTGGGTTGCCATTTCCTTCTCCAGAGGATCTTCCTGACCTGGGAATCGAACCCTGGTCTCCTGCATTACAAGCAGATTCTTTCCCAACTGAGCTATGAGGGAAGCCAACAAGGTCTTGTGTTGGTTTTATTTTTTAAACGTATTTGGAAATACATTTGTTATAAAAATAAATGCGTCATCTGTCTGTGCATTACCTGAAATTGTCTGTGCGCCTCTAGCGGTGCACTTTGAAAAGCAGCGGGTTCGTTACTCTATAGTCACAGCCTGTCAGGTTTGTACCCAGCTTTCAAGAAACCTGTATCTAAGGACTGCATGGAGACTCTTGACTTGCTGTCATTTTTTTAGATGGATACATTTGAGTATGAAGAGGCATGAGGTTTTGTTGAAGCATACGTGAGTAGGCCTACCACTTCTGCTCCTGTCTACACCTCTCAATTGACTCAGTTTGTTATTTTATTTAGGTTTTGTTTGAGGAAAAAAACAAACAGTTATTATAAGCACGTTGCACACTCCTCTGGTTTTTCCATTTGAGCATATCTGACCTCAGAAATGGGTTTCTGTGTTTCCAGCTGACACTGACTTTCTCCTGGGTCACGGGAGTGTTTCAGGAAGAAAGGAAAGGAAATCTGGAAATTAAGGATATACGACTTCTAATCCTGAGCAGATTTCTATACATCTTTATTTTCCTCTTCTGTTAAATGGGCAAAATAAGAACAGTTATGACCCTATACAGAAGTGATTGTGAAACTTAAAAAAAAGTAAATCACTGCATAAATATGATGAAGGAAAGGAGGGGGATGAAGATATTGATATTCACAACAATGATAAGGATAGTATACAAAAGAAAACAGCTACAACTAGAATTGGTTGAGCGCTTATAAGTGCTTTTCTTGGGTGTTCTCAAATGCACTGTAAATAGATGTTATTAGTTTTATTTCACAGTGAGAAAACCAAGGCGTGGAAAGGTTAAGCAACTTTCCTAAGGTTCTTCGGCTGCTAAGAGTGAATTCAGGATTAGAATCCAGGTTGTCTGACTGCAGAGCCCACACTTTTCACCTTTGGAGGGAAGGATTGTATACATGTGGTCCCAAGGAGGCTGGAAGTCACTGAAGTCTGGTCACTGGGGCCTCAGCTTTGTCACAGGGACATCCCCTGGGCCCATTGGGAAATCTTTATGGTAATCAGTTCAAAACCCAAAAGGTTGCCCAGAGAGTGTAGAAGCCAAGTCCAGGGCTCTGTGGCTTGCGGCTTCAGGCAGTGAGCCCCGTCCTCTGTGAAGGAGCCCTGCTGAATGAACACTGTCAAATGCTGCCTCTCTGATCCCGCTTTTTGTGTTCTTCATGGACCGTCCGTTCTACATTTGCAGCTTCTTTCTTTTGATATGCTGATACAATTCACTGACAGTAGTTGTATCAATCTATATCATTATTGCTCCGTTGTTGTTAAAGGTAGTGGCACCCCACTCTAGTACTTTTGCCTAGAAAATCCCATGGACAGAGGAGCCTGGTAGGCTGCAGTCCATGGGGTCGCTAGAGTAGGACACGACTAAGCGACTTCACTTTCACTTTTCACTTTCATGCATTGGAGAAGGAAATGGCAACCCACTCCAGTGTTCTTGCCTGGAGAATCCCAGGGACGGGAAAGCCTGGTGGGCTGCCGTCTCTGGGGTCGCACAGAATCGGACACGACTGAAGTGACTTAGCAGTAGCCGCAGTTGTTATAATGGAGCTTGGGCCATGTGGTCAAAGATGCAAATCCACTGTGACCTTGGGTGAGTCATTTGACCTTTATGTGGTACCTTTTCCTCATCTATAAAAATGAAGAGAGTAAGTTCACCGTATTCCTAGGGTAGTTGTAAGAATTAAACAATGTGCCCAGTCCTATTCAGTAAAAACCGCGAAACATGTGAGAGAGAACAAGAGTGATTACAGTCAGGTAGCCTTGGGCCTTGGAGACTGTCTTTGTGGTATCATCTGCTGGTGTGAGATTTGAGTTGATTGGTCTGGCGCGGAGTGATCTGGGATGACCGCCGTGCAAGGGCTGTTTGTGCAGCTGCCCTCAGACCTGCGGTGGTGCCCTGGATACAGTGACGGTGATGGTGGTGATGAACCAAGTTCCAATCTTCCTAACACGGAATTCTATGGAACATCCTCACCTTTTTTTTAACCTTGTAATAACTAAAGTTTATGGCATATAATTTTGAATGCCTTTTAATCAGTATTTTATTACATACAACTTTGAATCACAGTCTTTTTCTTAAATACTTTTTCTTAAAGTGGGACAAGTATTAAAATCAACTATTTCACTTTCTTTCGATGTCTTTCAGTCCCAGAACTCATCGATGGGAAGACATTCACAGCCACCGTGGTGGGTCTGAACCCCTGGGTCGAGTATGAATTCCGCACAGTTGCAGCCAACGTGATTGGGATTGGGGAGCCCAGCCGGCCCTCTGAGAAGCGGAGGACAGAAGAGGCCCGTGAGTAGCACCCCGAATACAGCAACTCCTGCTCCTTAGGGAGAGGCGTTTAATCACCCTGTTCTTCAGCCCTAAGGAGCTTCAATGTTAAACATCCTTCCCTACAATGACTGCAGTCATCAGAAATGAGGCCAGTAGATGCTCAGCTTATTAACCAGCAGGGAGTATCCTTTCTATTGTTGTTTTTATTTATTTATTTTTGTTGAAGTATATTTGATGTACAATATTATACAAGTTAGAGGTGTACAGTTTGGTGAGTCACAATTTTTAAAGGTTACACTCCATTTATACTTATTATTAACTATTGGCTATATTCCCTATGTTTTATGAGTATCCTTGTACCTTATTTTGTACCTAATGATTTGTACCCCATACTTCCCTACCCTTACAACATCCCTCCCCTACTCCTGTCCCCACTGGTAACCACTGGTTTGTTCTTTCTCTCTCTCTTTCTGTGAGTCCCAGCACTGAGTTTCAATCCAGAGTTACAGTCTCACTCTTCACTGGGTTCCCTGGTCCAGGGTGAGACACCTGTCTTAGTTCCCTCAAATGCCATGTCTTTCTTCCTTGGTTCCTTTGTCACCAAGACTTTCCTACCAGGATTATTATTGTTTTAAAGGCACAACCACAGTTCAAATGCTGTCAACTCACAGGAATCTCAAGTGACAAAGATTAAGTTCTTCAGAAATGTCCAGTCCAATTGTCCTTAGGGCATAAACCCTTCCCAAAAGCTAAGGTTGAGAAATGAAAGTGTTAGTCACGTCATGCCTGACTCTTTGCAACTCTGTGGACTGCAGCCCACCAGGTTCCTCTGGCCATGGGGTTTTCCAGGCAAGGATACTGGAGTGGGTTGCCATTTCCTTCCTGCTAATTCATGCAAGCCCGATCAACAGTTCAGTAGGAACTTCTGTATACACAGCTTGGGTGAACGCAGGGAGAGAAGAGTATGAATTCATCAACATTCCTTGTCTTTGTCTCACATGGCGTGGAAGGCCTAGGTGTGGGTCTCTGTGAAGGTCCCAACCGTGATGAGACCAGTGTTTGTCGTTGTTATTGTTGTTCAGTCGCTCAGTTGTGTCTGACTCTTTGTGACCCCATGAACTGCCGCACAGCAGTCTCCCCTGTCCTTCGCCATCTCCTGGAGGTTGCCCAAACTCATGTCCCTTGAGTCAGTGATGCTATCTGACCATCTCATCCTCAGAGTTTGTTGAAGAAAGAGCAAAGCCCCAGAGCAAATGGGGCCTCTGACCCTACTCTTGGACACAAATCCATCTAGATCTGTTTCACTGTCTTTATCCAAGGGGACATACCCAGGCACCACATCTCTACCCCAGCCAGACATTTTCAGATTCTGTCTGGAGCTGTTCACTTACATGATGATAAGCCAATAATCCCGATGCTTCCTCCCCCACTGTGAAATCATAATTTAATTAATTCCTCTCAGCAGTCCTGAGGACAAAGCTAGCCAAATTTCCCCTCTTTTACAGAGAAAACTGGGGATCAAAGAGTTTAAGCACAGTGAGCCAGAGGTCAACCTCTGTCCACCACTTCCTTCAACACCCAGCTCACAACTCACGTTGCTCTGAGAAGCCATTAGCCCAGCCCTGCTCTGAGCAGCCGCGCTGCCGAAGGCTGCCGCCCGCCTCCGTTCTGTCTGTGCGGCTCTGTTGTTGGCTGTCGACATCGCTCTGTAATCATCCTGCGTGTGCTCCTGCCCCCTCGACTAGACTGTAAACTCTGCCTGGGCAGAGTGTGTATCGTCTCTCCTTCGTGTATTGCCACGTGGTTAATAAATGCCTACCCAAGCATTAGAACCAGAACCTCGGTCCTTTTCTCATCCCCCTGAACCTCGGCCTCTAAGGGTGGAGCTGAACCATTGTTCAGTCTTGTCCGATAATAGATGTGCCTTGCTGAATGGGAAATAGGTCGCTATGGAATAGTGATTTCCTTGGTATATTTCATTTCTGTGAACTGATGCTTTAGACCCCTTGATCATACCATTTCTGACCTCAGAAAACAAAGCCATGCACATCTGAGTATTCGTTAGAGTGGGTCACCTCAGCCCGACACCGTCGTGGCCCTCCTGGCCTTGGTCACCTGACATGACTTGTTTTTGTCTCCTCAACAGTCCCCGAAGTCACCCCAGCTAACGTCAGTGGTGGTGGAGGCAGCAAATCTGAACTGGTTATAACCTGGGAGGTAAATGAATCATGAAACAACAGCAACACACATTAGTCCAGGCTATCTTATCATTTTATTCTGTGTTAAACACATCTAGGAAGTTTCCTCCTCTGTTTTTAACACCTAAAATCCATTTGAGTGCAGACACTCCCTTTCACAACATTAATGGTCAGCAGGAAGAGATGATGTTTGCCCATCGATTATGGAGTTAAGTTTTAATTCAGTTCATCACAGAAAAAACAATCATGAAAGGGAAGACAACACAAGAAAAAAAAGTGTATGTAATATTATACATAAAAGAAGTCTGGCTTAAAGAAAACCAGTTTTTTTCTTTTTTTCCTGAATTACTTCAAGGCCAATTGTGCACATTAGACTCCGTGTGCTAACACAATTTCCTGGGGTTGACTTTGCTGCTGGAGCCCTCTTGTGTAAGGTTATTTTTAAAAACGTAGAGGTTTATTAGTCACTCATTTATTGAAAATTGATTTTGAGAGAGGAAGTCAGAGTCTCAGCAAAAGTTCTAAATGTTTCTGAAGGATTCTAGACAACAAGCCCAGAAGTTCAAATCTGTCATTTAACCAAAGCCCCAGCAGTGAGATAAACCACTCACCCTTTCCCGGTCAGCACTTCTGAGCTGAGAGGGAAGATTTGGGCTGAGCAAGATGATTCTCACTTCTTTGATGAGAGCTGCTTCATTGAGTATCTGTGTGACGCTGGAGGAAGAATCATGTTGGATGGTACATGTTGGAAATGTTGGGTTTTAGATCAACTGTCCAGTGTCTCCCACCGTCATTTCCAACAATTTCAGAGTTGGTCTCCCACATCAGGAAGCCAGGCTTTCCACTGTAGGTTTACGGTGACTTTTTTAAACTCCTGCTGCAGTCCCCTCTGAATATCGAAGCTAGACTGATGGCAAGTCCCAAACTGAAGACTCTCCACAAAACCCACGATGAGATAGGATGGAGGCAAGATGGGGGTGTGGGTGGTGGTGGAATAAGACAATGTGGCATTTGAATCAAGCTACTGCAGTCTCTGAAGACCACCTCCCTTCTTTCACAGACGGTCCCTGAGGAGTTACAGAACGGCAGAGGCTTTGGTTACGTGGTGGCCTTCCGACCCTACGGCAAAATGATCTGGATGCTGACGGTGCTGGCCTCCGCTGACGCCTCCAGATACGTGTTCAGGAATGAGAGCATGCGTCCTTTCTCTCCTTTTGAGGTTAAAGTGGGTGTCTTCAACAATAAAGGAGAGGGCCCTTTCAGTCCCACCACGGTGGTATATTCTGCAGAAGAAGGTATGATGCTTCTTCAGTTTTAAGATTGATTTTATTCATTTGTTTATTTATTTATGGCTGCTCTGGTCTTCGTCATTACATGTGGTCTTTCTAGGTTCAGAGAACAGGGGCTACTCTCTAGCTGTGGTGTGCGGGCTTCTCACTGCAGGTGTGTGGGCTTCTCCTCTTGCTGAGCATGGGCTCTAGGGTGCAAGGGCTTCAGTAGTTGCTGCTCCTAGGCTCAGTAATTGTGGCTGGTGGGCTCCAGAGCACAAACTCAGTATTTGTGGTGCTCTGGCTAAGTTACCCCCCGACACACCCCACATGTAGGATCTTCCTGGACCAGGGATCAAACCAGTGTCCCCCCTGTATTGTAAGGTGGATTCCTAACCACTGGACCACAAGGGAAGCCCTAGATGTTGATTTCAGGATGTGCCGTCAATTTAGCACTACCCATAAATTGAAGGCATATCCTGACTTGAGAAAAGTGTAGTATGAAAAATACATTTCATTGTCTTCCACCAATCTCTTAGAAAGATAGCAACTCCATGATATATAGAAACAAATGGATATCCACTATTAATTCCAATGCTAAGGACCAAAATCACAAGCACTATAGAAGATCTTCCATTTATATGTAATATTACTTTCAACAGAATTATATTTTGTAGCTTTAGGTGAACACTAAAATATAATTTGCATTTCCTCTTACCACTTTTCATATGTCATAGTATACTCAAAAATTATTCTGTTATTAAGTAGAGAGTCACGAAGCATGTGATTGTTCTCACTGTCACCCATGGTGTTAGCACGTTGAGGGGTTCTCATTTATTTGTACTGCCTCAGTGCTAGCATTGCTCTTAGAATGCCTTGCATAATGGCCTTCATTTCCATCGGCGTTCGCCTTCATTGTTTCAAAGCTGATATTCGGAATGAGACCATATTAAAACAGTTGCAAGTTGAGTCATTGATTTGGAGTAAGTGAAGATGCAGTCCGTTCTGTACAGAAAGAGAAGGCAGCCCCTTAGACTCAGCAGTTCTCCATGATCTCACCCTCACCTCTCTTTTCTGCTTCATTTCCCTGCATGATCCATGCTCCAACCATAGCCAGAGGATTTGCAGTTATCCAAAGAACCTTGAGTCCCTAGCATATGCTTCAACTTCTTTTAATGTTCTCCGCCTTGCCCACTTTGTGATTTCACAGTTACCTTTCAAAATTCAACTTGAACAACTAAGGCCTCCTCTCATTTCCTGAGGCCAGCTGACTGAGTTGCTTCTCTTTGTCCTTGTACCGTAACATTCCTCTGTTATAATTCTCATCTCAATGTATTATAAATTTTGAGTTACAGTTTTATATTCTCACTAAGGTGTATTTCCTGAGGGCCAGATATTTATTTTTTCACCTTTGTGTCACCAGTGTCTGAACATGTATGCCACACAGACCCCTAATAAATACTGAGTGAATTAACACGCAGATAGAATAATACATTATTATAAATAGACACAACCTTAGTGGCCTCCACCTCCAGCATGTGCTGGAACATAATGTGGATTTCAGAAGGAGCACACAAGTTACTGTTAATGGTTCTAGGTGAACCTTTAAAAATATCTGATAGTTATATATTGGTTTGAATTGCATCCGAAAATTTACAGCCATCAAATCAAAACCAGAATTTCATGAAGTTACAGCTACAATATGCCTAAGCTTTTCCTTGAGAAAGACCACTGACAGGAAAACCTTCACATAAAAATGGTACATAGCTCTGGCAGAAATCTGGCAAAAAGAACTGAAATGTGGGGGACAGACTTGGTCTAGACTCTCCTTTGCAACTAAGGATGCTAAGGCCCAGAAAGCATAAACGCCTTGTCCAAGACATACAGCTGGCAGTGCAGAACTGAACTGTCACCCAGCCCTCCTGTAACTTAGTCAAGTCAGTTCATTCTCCTGTTTTCTGTCTCTCTCATTTTCATAACAGCGAGTGGAACTCTCACCTATGACAAATGCTAATTAAGAAGGATGTATATTAAATAAATTGCTGGCTAGGAGAACTTGGCTCTTAAACTTCAGTTTCCTGGTTTATTTCCCTTCCAGTTCGGTTCAGTTTAGTTCAGTCGCTCAGTTGTGTCTGACTCTTTGCGACCCCATGAATCGCAGCACACCAGGCCTCCCTGTCCATCACCAACTCCTGGAGTTCACTCAGACTCATGTCCATCGAGTCAGTGATGCCACCAGCCATCTCATCCTCTGTCATCCCCTTCTCCTCCTGCCCCCAATCCCTCCCAGCGTCAGAGTCTTTTTCACTTAACTCTAAATTCAGAAGCCAAAGACTTTGAACTGCTCTCTTCAGCACCGTCTCCATCACCACCCCCTCCCAGCCATTAATCCTGGGTCCTCTGTGAAGTGAATGTTTGGGTCATGATCAGTAAAGATTAGTCTACAATAATGGATTCTTTGCATCTATGATGCCAGTATCCAGAACCTTATTTGAATATAGCTGATAGAGTTGTAAATTTTTCCACACTCATCTGCAGAACCCACCAAACCACCAGCCAGCATCTTTGCCAGAAGTCTTTCTGCAACAGACATTGAAGTTTTCTGGGCCTCCCCTATGGAGAAGAATAGAGGTCGGATACAAGGGTATGAGGTAAGCAAGAGATGGGTGCCTTGGTTCTGGGTAAGGGTCTGTACCCCTCAGTGAGATCTTTCCACACACACACAGATGGAAAAAAGACCTCGAGTTCCATGTAGAGACATTTGTTTTAGAAGACAGTGGCTTCTAGAGGAGCACGGATGAAGGCACTGAGCATTTTGCTGTGAGCTTCCTCTTTCTGAATTACAGAGACCTCTGTCCAAACACATGCAGGTCTGAGAATATATAAGATGGTTGGCAAGTTGAGCTTTGATTTCTGATACACCCAGGATCACTTGGCCTCAAAACAAGGTGGGGGTCAGGGAGGGAGAAATAGCAACAGTGGTTGTAGCAATTTCCCATCTCACTCTGAAGCTCAGAACAAAGAGGGGGCCTTTTTTTTATTGCCAGTTATTTCTCAGTGCACACAAAGGTCTTGGTTCTGAAGGCTCTGCTTATGACTTGCTATACAGAAAATTAACACTGTCATAAGAATCTTGTATGAAAAAAAAAATCACATTGGAGGTATCCCCAATAGGTATGACATCCAAGGTCTTCCTTTGTGTTATCTCAGGTTAAATATTGGAGACATGATGACAAAGAAGAGAATGCTCGAAAAATACGAACAATAGGAAATCAGACGTCAACAAAAATCACCAACTTAAAAGGCAGTGCCCTGTATCATTTAGCTGTCAAGGCATATAATTCTGCTGGGACAGGCCCCGCCAGTGCAACAGTCAACGTGACAACCAGAAAGCCACGTAAGAATATTCTTGCTCAGAAATATTTCAGGGATTCATCAAACATATTCCAAGTTCATTGCCCATCCCTACCTCCCAGTGATCATTTGCATACTAATTGGTATCATTATGGAGATTCAGATTTACCTTAGCATTTTAACTGAACCTTCCCGAATACCATGCAAAATTCATTGCTCTGGAGGACAGAAAGATAAATGTTTTCTCCTCACTGGGAAGGGCTACTTCTTTTAGCTATAAATGTTAGGCGACCAACTGAATCTTTTTCCATTTGCAGCGCTGTATCTCGTCAGATTTTAGTGACCTTGAAGACACATATTAGTGCAATAGCCCGTTAAATTGCCTCCACTCTCAAATTCTAGGAAGGAGATATTCCTCAGAATCCATTGAGACTTAATAATCTGTGACTTCGTATATCTTAATTTTTTTTTATAGCGCCAAGTCAACCCCCCGGAAACATCATATGGAATTCATCGGACTCCAAAATTATCCTCAATTGGGATCAAGTGAAGGCCCTGGATAATGAGTCAGAAGTAAAAGGATACAAAGTGGGTAATTTCTTTTTTTGCTAAGGCACCTATACTCTTGCTGTTAATGGGGGCACGCTGTTCTCGTGAATCTGTCCTCACTTTCGCAGATGATGCTCTCACAGACTCATTTCTGCATCTCTGCCCCAAAGTGGTTTGGTCTGAGTTTTATAAATGGTCCCTGACAACTGACCAGGATTGAGAGAATCGCCTAAACTTCAGTCTCAGGCAGAGTCAATCGGAAGCGGTTAAAGACCCTGTGTTTGGGTCTATAAAAAAATCATGAAGATCCACATTTTTAATATCTCCAAAGTCAGTTTTGTTTTGTTCTTGTCTTGATCACATTTTTAATCAACAGTAGTAACTTCTCAGTGTTAGTAATGGTTAATTATTTTTGGTCATGTCCCTTTTGTTATGGAGATATTGTTGATGTTGTTTAGTCACCAAGTCATGTCCAACTCTTTGCGACCCTCTGGACTGTAGCTCCCCAGGCTCCTCTGTCCATGGGATTTCCCAGGAAGAATACTGGAGTGGGTTGCCATTTCCTTCTCCAGGGGATCTTCCTGACCCAGGGATTGAACCCGCATCTCCTGCTTGGCAGGTGGATTCTTTACCACTGAGCCACCAGGGAAGCCCATATACATGCATGTGTATATGGATTCGGATGTACACATATACACAAGAATTTTTTAGGAAATTCATTTACCTGATCCTATAAATGTTGGCCTGACTTTAATAAACTAGAAAAGGAAATTGATTGTAGCTGTGGTGCCGCAGTCATTAAAATTAAAAGGCATTTTAAGTATCCTGTTTTGTTTCACTTTTAAAGAACATTTGAGGCAACACAGGCTGAACAGAACTAGTCGGCAGGATGCATCAGGCCTGTATGCTGCTATTTTGTGACATTTTCGTCCGGAGCTGTGGCGAGCAGCACACTGACAGTGCTGTCAGGCACTTGTTGTGAAGCCAGGGCTGGGAGTTGACACAGTTAGCCTTGAGTGGTGTGATTAGAGGATTCGGAAAGCTTCCCTCCTATGGACCGTTTTCCTTTGTCCATGCGCCACGGTGATTTATATTCTGCAGCAGGGAAATAGTCCCTAAGAACTGATCTACAACCTTCCACTGGATCCCTTTTTAAAAGTAAACTTTCTAGAAGGGTCTGACAGACTAGAGCAAAAACAACCACGTCTTGATCCTCTAGTCACTATGTGACTTTAGGTAAATCACGTAACCTCTCTGGGACTGCATTTCTCTTTTGCTAAAGGAGAAATCTGCCAGTGTCTTCATTTCCCCCAAGCCTTTACGGCTCTATTCCTTCTCCTTGGGACTGCCCCCTTCTACATCTGCATCCTTAATCGGGTCTGAGATGAGAAGCCTTCCCTGGTGGCCAGAGCTCTCACAATTTGTCGGATTTTTAAAAGTACTTTCCATCCTCTTGGGTAACTGTAATTGGCTGATGACTTACTGTGAATCCTCAGACAGTGGGCCTCATGAGCACGTAGCCTGAATGGTCCCCGGCTGAATTTCTCCAGCCGAGGATGCGTTCTCCACAGTGGTGTGAGAAGGGAGCCCTCATCTCCTTAACTCCTAAATCATTAGTCTCTTAGTGTGAAATAATTGGAAAGAGTTCATCCGACTAGTTTTATCCAACTTGAGAGAGGCATGGGGTTTGGGAGGCTGGAAGATGAAAGAGAAAGGACTGAAACGAAGCAAAGAAAGAAGGCAAGAGTGAAGAGGGTTCTCACAGTTCTCTGACCCATGCTGACACTGCCGGGACTTTGAACACGGCATGAAAGAGATGCAGATGTGATTGGCCTGAATTAATTTAACCAAACCAAAGGAAAGAAGGAAAAAAGTACAGGTGACAGAAAGTCTTCCTCCTGGCTTCCAGTGTCAGCTAGTAGAACAGGAGAGAGAAAACACAATAAAAATCCCAAAGCTTTAGCACTCCCTGAGGAGGGGCATGAGTTCCATGAGAGAAGCTTTTACTAGCTTTTAAACCGCATGTTGAAACCGGTGCTGAAATAAAATTGAACGGCAGGGAGCTGCCTAAAGAATTTCAGGGAACCAAGCAAAATGTTAGCTGGGCAGGAAATCCCGGAGATCATCCAGCCAAAGCCCTTCATTTTACAAATGCAAAAACCGAAGGCTGTTGAGTAAAAGGACTTGGAGTGCCATCAGCTTCCACAGGGCAGAGATGTATACACAAGCTGAAGTCTGCTTCAGTGAACTGAGTCTAAAAGATTATAGGCATTTTTAGAAGAAGAATTGAAAAATGAGTATCATTTAGTTGCTACTTCTTTGTCTTCCAGCCCTGTCTCCGAAACTCATATGAACTTGTCTTATTAGCACTTTTCCAAGGAGGCCCTTCATATATATATATATATATATATATATTTTTTTTTTTTAATTCAACAGACACTTTTACAGACATCTAGAAGGGTCCCCGTGCAGCACAGAATCAGGCAGGTGTGCGGGAATCAAGCAGCACAAGGCTGGCAAGGAAGTGTTCACCTCCCAGAAAAGAACTGGGGCTTTCCACAGTATTTGGGGAAATTTTTACTCCTGTAGAACTAGAAGAAAACATTGGAACAAATTACAGCCGGATAGCATGGAACCTTTGCAGATGTGAGCAGCAGATCAGATGATATAAACTATTTTTTTTTTTTTTGGTAGAACAACCCAGTATGTATTTATTTCATATATTCATCACAAGAGTTCAACCACAGACTTAATTTAAAATAAAAAAAGGAAACAAAAAAGACATTACAATTTAAGATACAGAGACCTATCCTGAAATTGAGGAATGGACAATCTCAGGAAATAATAAAAAGATAGCACAAGGAGAACCATGGATTTAGGCCTTCATGTTGATTCATTGTGCTTTGTAGAGCCAAATTGTATCTATGGAATATCTAGTGGCGCCCGAGGGTGGGAATCTCATGCCTTAGGGAGCATCACTAATAGGTGGGTATGAGGTTTGAAATGCTTCAGGTGCTGGCGGTGAAGGAGTAACAAGGTGGAAAAGGGCCTTTCTGACTTCTTCTTGACTTCCCATTCGATTCATTTCCTTCCCTTCTCTTTAGAGCTGGGACTGGAGGAACCAGACTCCCTACGCATCCTCATTTAGATCCCAAGGGATCTCAGCATACCTGGTTATAGATATTGAAATGCTACACGCACAGTGTCAGCGTTCAGGATATATAGTTCTATAAAAATTATACATTGGTGCATATCTGTGTGTATCTGTGTTTTTCTACCTAAATTGTCTAGGTCTGTGGGTTTTCTGCTTGGGTAAACAGTCCACAAAAGAAGTCGACTTTAGGAAGTTTAAGGCCCCAAGTACTCTTTCAGCACAAATTGTCGAGCTACTTTATGACACTTAAACTAAAAAGAGAGTGTGTCTGGTTTCAGTATCACAAAGTAAACAGAGCCAGGCAGGTTATGTAAATGGATTAAGGTGGCTTAATTCTTTCAATAAAATATCGTCAATAAATGTGCCAGATCAGATCAGTCGCTCAGTCATGTCCGACTCTTTGCGACCCCATGAATCGCAGCACACCAGGCCTCCCTGTCCATCACCAACTCCCGGAGTTCACTCAGACTCATGTCCATTGAGTCAGTGATGCCACCAGCCATCTCATCCTCTGTCGTCCCCTTCTCCTCCTGTCCCCAATCCCTCCCAGCATCAGAGTCTTTTCCAATGAGACAACGTGCCAAGAACTGGTCTAATTCTTTCTAACTTTGTAATAACCCATGAAGCAGGTGCAGTTATTAGCCTCAGTTTTATGGATAAATAACTCATGGCACAGAGTTTAGTAACTTGCCTTATTCCTATAGCTCGTATTTTTTTCACTAATTTATTGAGACATGATTGACATATAATATTGTGTAAATATTGTGTAAAATTGTGTTGATTTGATACATTTATATATTGTGATATGATCACCACCATAGCATTTGCTAAGGCCTCCATCCCATCACTTAATTACCATTTCTTGTTTGTGGTGAGAACATTGAGATCTACTCTCTTAGCAACACCCAAGTACATGATACAGTGTTATTAACACAGTATATTGAAGACCTGAACTCGGAATACAGGCAGTATGGATCCAGAGTCCCGCCTTTTAGCCCCTCAGTTATTTGCCTGCCTGCTAAGTCACTTCAGTCGTGTCTGACTCTGTGTGACCCCATAGACGGCAGCCCACCAGGCTCCTCCATCCCTGGGATTCTCCAGGCAAGAACGCTGGAGTGGGTTGCCATTTCCTTCTCCAATGCCATGAAAGTGAAAAGTCAAAGTGAAGTCGCTCAGTCGTGTCCGACTCTTAGCGACCCCATGGATTGCAGCCCACCAGGCTCCTCCATCCATGGGATTTTCCAGGCAAGAGTACTGGAGTGGGGTGCTATTGCCTTCTCCGATTTGCCTGCCAGAAGTAAACAAATAGATCAATAAAGTACTACCAAGAGAAATAACTCAGAGTGAGGGGAATAGACAGTGGATAGATAGGAAAGATGTTATTTTAAATAAAGCCCAGGGAAAGCCTTTATCAAGAGGTGACATTTCAATTGAGCCATGAAAAAAGGAGGGAGTGAGATAAGCAGCTCTCTGAGAGTGTTCCAAGAATAGTGACCAGGATGTGCAAAGATCCTGAGGTAGACGCATAGCATCATGACATAATAGGGCGTGCTGGAGACCATGGTACCTATAGACTTTGTGATGGTCCAGAAAATGTAGTAACTTCTAAGGTCCAACCAGTTGTTTCCAGACAGGAATGTAGACCAATGCGGCCATATCTTCCAGGTTTTAGTAGAACCCCAAATTTTATTATGTATAGTTTCTTGGTTTTTAAATGGTGACATCTAACTTTAAAAAAAAGTAAACCCACCAAGGGCCAAATAGTTAAAATGTGCAAGCCAAATGTGACCTATGGGCCATGAGCTTTCTGCTCTCTAACCCCCTTTGTTTTGTGTTCATGGAAACAGAGACCAGAAAATGAAAGCTGTTTGTCCACAGTGGTGGCCAAGCTGGTCTCAGTTAAGAATATAGGCTGTGAACCCACCCTGCCTGTGTCCCCCACTTACTGGCTGTAAGACCTTGGGCACATTGCTGAACATCTCTAGGCCTCAGACTCCTCATCTTTAAAATCAGAATAGGGACTTCCATGATGATCCAGGAGTTAAGACTCCACGCTTCCAGTGCAGGGGGAGCAGGTTCAGTACCTGGTCAGGTAACTAAGATCCTAAGATCCTACATGCAGAGTGGCCAAAAAAGAAAATCAGAATACTAATAGTGCCTATCTCAAGGTATATGATGTTGAAACTCATGATTAGCATTCAATAATGTTTCATTCTATTTTCATTATTCCCACGAATTTACTCTTTCTCTTTGTCTTCCACCGTGGATTATAGGAAATGTAAGCACTGCCTTTAAGTCAATCAGCTGAACTAAGCTTGGGCTAAGGTCAATCAGCAGAACTAAAGCTGAAATAAGCTTCATTGTGGTGTAAATAAAGGTTTTACAGGCCTTTATTTAGCTTCCACCGCAGCCCCCAGGGCTTCCCCAGTGGCTCAGTGGTAAAGGATCCGCCTGCAATGCAGAAGCCACAGGAGACACAGGTTTGATCCCTGGGTTCGGAAGATCCCCTGGAGGAAGGCAACCCACTCTAGTATTCTTGCCTGGAGAATCCCCAAAGACAGAGGAGCCTGGTGGGCTACCGTCCATGGGGTTGCAAAGAGTTGGACATGAATGAAGCAACTTAGCACAGATGCACGCAGCTCAGCCCCCAACGTTACACGACTAGGAAGCAGTGCTGATAAAAGGGCTGTTTTTTCCTGTAAGTGTTTCTTTTGGATTTATATTTGAAACTAGTTGAATCCTCTGTGCTCTGGCAAGGACCAGAGGTAAATCAAAGAAGCAATTTATTCCTCAAAGCCAGATGTGCCCTTGCATCCCATCAGCCAGCCCATGTTCCTGAAGGGCTGTGATGAGATGCTCTGACAGTCCTGGATGCGCCTCAGGATTTATTTGAGCCTGATCATTAGTGAGTGGATGCTGAGTTTGATACAGCTGATACTCCTGAGAAGGAAGAGGGACGCTTATGAATCTTTCCACCCTAAGGAAATTGTGTTTTCCACCTTGTATTAGAGAGACATAAATAAAGGTGATGAAATGCCAGGAAACAAATGGGATCTAGACCATTTTAAGGGAATTTGATGCATTTCTCTTGCGTTTGGGTTTTCTTGCAATAGTAGAGTGACCCTATGTCTCTGACCTCAGCAAATTAGAATTCATGGTGGGTTTCAGGGGGCTTTCCAGGTGGCTCAGACGTAAAGAATCCACCTGTCAAGCAGGTGACCCCGGTTTGATCCCTGGGTTGGGAAGATCCCATGGAAAAGGAAATGGCAGCCCACTTCAGTATTCTTGCTTGGTAAAGCCCATGGACAGAGGAGCCTGGCAGGCTACAGTCCACATGTTCGCAAGAGTTGGACAGGACTTAGCGACTAAACAGTGGCAGCAGTGGGTCTTAGGGAAAGACGAGCTAGTCTTATTGTTCTCTAAGTGTGGCCCCCGGACTAGAGGCAATGGTATTACCTGAGGACTTGTTAGAAATGCAGATTTTTCAAGTCCCAACTAAGACCTATGAAGTCACAAACTCAAGTGGAGCCCAGTGATAGATGCTTTAAGAGGCCCTCCAGTCAACTCTGATACAAGCTTAGGTTTGAGAACCCTGATGTCATTCATGACTCCCTGAATGAACATCTGAAGATCTTTTTAAAAACATACCATGGCCTGGACCCTTCTTCTCTGGAGTCTGACATGGGAGGTCTGGGGTGTGGCTGGAGCAGAATTCCTCAGCCTCCTCGCAGATGCCACTTCAAGGTGGATGACTCTCCGTTGTGGGGACTGCCCTCTGTATTATACGAGGACCCAGGCACTCACAACATTAGCAACAGCCATTGTGATAACCAAAAATGTCTGCAGACATTTGCCAAATGCCCCCTCCGGGCACAAAATTGCTCCTCCACTCCCCCCACCCTAGTTGAGAACCAGTGGCCTATAGCAGGGTTCCCGCACCTCATTTTCTAATGCCTGATGATCTGAAGTGGAGCTGATGTAACAATAATAGAAATAAAGTGCACAGTAAATATAATACACTTGAATCATCCTGAAACTACCCTCCCTCCACCCCTAATTTGTGAAAAACTGTCTTCCATGAAGCCAGTCCTGGTGCCAAAAATATTGGAGATCACTGGACTAGAGTATTGGTATTTTTCCAGGTTCCCTAAGTGCTTCTAACATAGAACCAGGACCTGGAACCATTCATGTCACCCAGCCTTATTTTTTTTTTTTAATATCAAGAGAAATGATGAGTTATAGTGGTTGAAGAGCATGGGCTTAGAAACCCTCATCTTGTCACTCACCAGCTCTGCAATATCCCTGGGCCTCAGTGTCCTCCTCTGTGGACACAAATAATAGCGCCTGTCTTGTCAGATGCTGTCACCATTAAGCATAGCTGTGCCAGTAGAGTGTCTGGCTCAGAGTAAACAGAAAACATTTGTGGGACAGTTCTCATCACAATTGTTATATCCAGAAAGGCAGGTACACCTCTCTGGGCCTTTATCTTTAGTTGCTAATAGGGATTGTTGATGACCAAGGTAGGCAATGCCATGTGGTGAGTGTATTTTCCAAGGAGCTAGTTAGCCATCTCATCCTGTAAACTACCAGCCTAGACTCTGGCCCAGCAGAAGCCAAAGTGGTAAACAAAGATGTGTGAGTGACTCTGTAGGAGCTACAGACATTTCAAGAGTGACAGTAATTGTCCTATAACATCCTCCCTTTTCTATGTAGCTTTAAAAGGGTTCCCAGTGGGAGGGAAAAAAGGGGGATTTCTGCCCTTGCCTTTTAGAGACGCTCTTCCTGTGCTGAAATGTCCTCTTTCCAAAGGATTGATAATGATAGTTTATCATGCCTGATTTTTGCTTCTAACCTTTGCCAAGTTATCTTTGTATCTCTTGTTTCCTTTAAGACTTCATAGATACCAGTCTTACATGCTTTCTTTGAGTCCTTTATTTTATTGAATCCTGTGCAATCTTGAAGACTTCCCAGGAAAGTCAGTATTATTGTCCCCATTTTACAGATGAGGGCATTGAGGCTCAGAGCGGGAAAGTAAGTGGACCGAGGTCACACAGCAGCCAAATCTATTCTGATGCCAAAGACGCTTCTATGTAACTGAGCTCTGTATAGCCACCTATTCAGGTGTTTTAACTGAGCCTCCAGAGGTTATGTGAGGTCACACAGCATGCTATTAGGCTCGTGCCAGCCCTGCTACCATGCCACGTGAGCCTGTCTGTCAACTCTTTCCTCGTGATGAAATAAATGGCGGCTGCAGACATGCCCCTTGCTGTAAATGAGCCTTCCAAATGCATGTGGGCAGCCTGACAACTGCAGCATCCCCACATTTCACTGGTGCCCAGAGGTGGAAACAAGAGAATGCCGCATCCTGGGGGGCCTTTGTGAGGACAGCAGGTGACACCTGTTCTTCCCATATTGGCAGGTCCTGTACAGATGGAGCAGACAAAGCAGAACATCTGTCATTGAAACAAACAAAACATCGGTGGAGCTTTCTTTGCCTTTTGACGAAGATTATATAATAGAAATTAAGCCATTCAGTGATGGAGGAGATGGCAGCAGCAGTGAACAGATTCGAATTCCAAAGATATCAAGTAAGAATGCCTGTCTCTCTTTTTTTTTCCCCCTCCCTTCTCCCTGTCTGCCTTATTGCTTAAGCCTCCCAGTGAGCCAGAGCTCAGATGAAATTAAACATGAAAAAACAAAAGACGTGATAAAAATGGACAATAACATCCTCCTTCCTTAGACAACTGATATTTGCTGATCACAGATAGTTTTGTGCAAAAGACAGTCTGACTTGTCTTGGCTTACGTAATAAGGATTTAATCACTTGACAATCAATAATCAGGTTAAAGCGGCCACAGATCAGTCACCCAGGATCTTCCATATGACCCAGGTGGTTTACAGCTACAGTAACCCCCACGTTATAGCTTAGAAAGTTAAAAGTGTGACCTAGGAGGAAGAAGCAAAAAAGAGTTCTTTAAATTGCTCTAGAAGCCTGTCTCTAGTGATACAATATAATTTAATGTCTTTGGCTGAAAATATTTTGAGCTTGAAACTGTTTATTTTGAACTTGTGTATGTAACATATGTACATAAGCACACATGTCTACATATAGTCAAGAATATCTTTGTTTTCAAAACTGTTGAAGTGTGTGTTCTTTTTTTAGGCAAATACATTCAATCTATTTTTCAGATACTGTGTTTGCAACTATCTCAACAGCATATTATTTTTTGTTGTGTGATTTTATTTGAATTTTTTTTTAAAGGCAAAATAGGAAAATCCATAGAGGCAGATCGGTGACTGAAAGTGACTGGCCAGTGGTGTTCATTGTGGTTTAAGGGGTACTGGGTTTCCATTTCAGATGATAAAAAGGTTCTGGAACTAGACGTGGTCCTGGCTGCCCAACATTGGACTGAACTTAAGGCCACTGAAGTTGTACACCTTAAAATAGTTAAAGTGGTAACCTTTACATTAAGTGTGTCTTACCACAATAATAAAACAAAGAAGATTGCCATTAGGTATCTAAGTGTAGATTTTCATTGGCTTTTGGATTTACTAGTCAAGAGGTAAGGGGTTCAGTGAAGGCTGGAGATAGGAACTTTCAAGTCATTGATGGAGATAGGAGATTTTAAATCATGGACAATCCTTGCTACAGAGTCCTGAGCATCAGTCCCTTTGTTCAGTATCTGTTTTATTATTCGTTGGATGAGGAAAGGGTCTAGTATCCTTGCTGTATCCAGTTACAGTAAAGTATCCACTCCACCAGTTTTAACTGCATCTATCAAATTTGGATGCCTCAAATCAGAAAAGAAAATGTTCACTGATTACTTCCCCCTTCTGAATAAGCACTTGTTACTGCTAGTGAATAGAACAGGACTTCTGGTGGGAAATGTAGGCTGCACCAAGAACACGCTCCAGATTCAGGAGTAATTTGTCATCTTCCAGATGAGGTTTATATTTACTACACCTCTTTTGCATGCAAATAGTAACACATTTTTTTCTTTGCAAACACTGGGGAGAATTGGTTTCTACATCTCAGAAGAGGCTCTAACTTCTGTTGAAAGGAACCAAATTTATGGTGAGATGTGGAAGTAATCTCCAGGCCACAAAAAACACAAGATTGGAGTTTGTTTTGGGGTTAATTTATCTCACTTCTTAAAATCTGACTTCATACTTGCTTATCATTTCAAGAACTGTTTTTTTAAGATTGATAATTCTTGATTTAATTCATTACAAAAACATATTTGAAGCAATTTTATTGTTATAATGATTAGATGATAAGGCTGTAGCCATGAATAAAACATGGTCTCTTTCTCAAGAGATTTTCCATTTTGATGGTTAGAGATCTTACAATCTTGATAAAACTCAAATGACGGTTGGTAACTTCTTACTGTGAAAACAATATAAGACATATAAGGAAAAGTTTTTAAAAAATTATTTTGTTGGGAAAAAATAGGTATATTTAGATATATATGTGTTGGAATCCCAATTCAGGTCTTTACTAAGTGGATAATCTTAGACTTATCTTCCTTTTCTGGGCCCCAGTTTCCTTATCTGTTAAATTGTGTAATAACCATACCAGAGGCTCTCAGGGTTTTTGTAGGAATTGTCATATGGCTCTGTGCCCAGCACAAAGCTTGAATTCGAAAGAGAACATCAATGTTTATTTTGCTGCATCATTGATATCCTAGTATTTATCTGTAGTGTTTGCAGTTATTTTGAAGTTTCTTCTCATGTTAGATGTGGACACCCTCCCTTAACAAATGCTTAAATAGAGGTCCAGAGATGTCTACCACCTGCTCCCAAGTTCATAGCTAGGGCGTCATAGAACAGAGACTAAAACAGTCAACAAGAGTTGGTCTTGATACAAGTGAGCTTACTTAGAAAACAGAAAGAGACTCACAGACTTAGAGAACAAATTTATGGTTGCCTGTATACACTGCTGTATTTAAAATAGATAACCAGCAAGGTCCACTGTCTAGCACAGGGATCAATGTTATGTGGCAGCCTGGATGGGAGGGGAGTTTGGGGGAGGATGGACACATCTGTATGTATGGCTGAGTCCCTTCATCGTTCACTGGAAACTATCACAGTATTGTTAATTGGCTTGGGCTTAGTCGCTTCGGTTGTGTCCGGCTCTTTGTGAGTCCATAGACTGTAGCCCGCCAGGCTCCTCTATCCGTGGGATTCTCCAGGCAAGAATACTGGAGTGGGTTGCCATGCCCTCCTCCAGGGGATCTTCCCAACCCAGGGATCGGACCCATGTCTCTTACATCGGCAGGTGACTTCTTTGCCACTAGTGCCACCTGGAAAGCCCATAATTGGCTATACCCCAATATAAAAGAAAAAGTTTAAAATTGGCTATACCCCAAAAAGAAAAAGGCTAAAAATAAAAAAAAAAAAGAGAGAGAGATGGTCATTTCCAATAGACTTGAGACAGTTCTTCCATTTCCAAGAGCCCTATGTCCTGCCTCCCTTTGTTGCCAGGGTGAGTGGATACTGAGTGAATGTCTTCTCTCTGCAGATGCCTATGCAAGAGGAGCCGGGCCGTCCACTTCAAATGCATGCACGCTGTCGGCCATCAGTACCATCATGATCTCCCTCACAGCAAGGTCCAGTTTATGACAACAGTTCTCCGAAGGACTTTCTCTTTATAATATAAGCAACATTTAGCTAGTTGTTTTGAAGACGCCCAGTACTAAGTAATATTGTTGTTCAAGTACATCTTATTACTGGAAAAAAAAATGTTTTTTGCTTCTTTAGGAATGGCATTCTACAGTACTTCCTCAAAGCAAATCTAGCTTTGTCTGAAGTTTCTTTGGAAACTCTGCAATGCACTGAAGACATCTGTAATATGATGTTACCAAAGCAGTTTACATATGTCCTTATATGCATATTTTTTATTATATATTTAGTGTTTTATAGGATTTTTTAAAGTCAACATGAAATGTAGATATTAATTTTTTTCCTCTGCTGTAAAATGCTATGGGCAACACAATCATGTGATTATTATTTGAAAGTATTTCCTTTAAAGACAGAGTTGGAAACTCACCCTGGTCAATACATCGCAGATTCCTTGTATGGTTCTACAAGGGTCTAGACGCAGCGCAGCTGAAGGATTGTCTGTGACTTAAGGCCGCTGTGTAGGAATGACTCACGGGATGTCTGATGCACTGAATCAAGTTGTTTAGCCATTGTACAATATGTTTTCCAGCCCTGTTGTGAATTTTGTTGTTCCACACAACTTGAGATGATTTCAGGAATGGCCGCAATCTCAAAACCTAAACTAACTGCCCGAGAGGTACCTTGAGCAGTACTCCCACCCCTGAATTTAGCATCGTACGGTAAGACTTTCTTTTCCCTCGACTAAGTTAGCCTTGTCTTTGTAGTAGCATTATCTTAGCCATGACACTGGAAGTTACATATCCTGTAGTAACATAGACCAAAAGTTACTATAGTCAACCACGTCTTTCAAAGGATAAAGAATAATTTTACTATCTTTAAATGTATCTGTTTTGAATGTACATTTAACAAAGAAAAGAGTAATTCTCTGTCAATGGATTCATAACTTCTTTACAAAATCTCTTATAGATAATATGTGTATCTCTTTAATGATAGAGCCCTTCTTTTAAATCAGAATTATGTAAGGAGTCTGGCAGATTTCTCCTATTTCAGCAAATAGTTGCCACAAAGAATTTTTTTCATGACTCTATAAGAGATCTTTAGTACAACTGTATGGTATCTCGATGATTCTCCTGTTTTGCAGTTGGTAGCCTTGTTGCTTTATAAGCTTTATCTTCTACGTCTTAAAATCACACATTGGAAAATGACAATATCAACAAAACCGTATTCTTATGAAAAGAACTATTTGTTATAACGGGGGAGGTTTTGTAAGCTGACACTAGTGGAACAGTGCAAATAAAATGCAATGAAATTTTCTATAAAAATTTTCACTTGTAAACACACCGCACCTTTTCTTCTTTCTCAGAGAGCTCAAATTTTGCCTGTAATTTGTCATTTTTGCTTACAAAGAGTATAAGTTAACTTTTCAACCTTCTAGCTATATTTATCCAATAAAGTCATAATCAGGATTCCACTTGTGTAAAAACTAGGGTGGTAACTGGGAAAAAATATATTGTCAGTATTTCAAACTGTGTTCCTTTCTTAGTTTGATATGGTTACTTCTATGTTGAAATAAGACAAAATTTAAAATCACACACACAAAAAAATCAACAAAATAATAAAATGAATGAAAAAAAAAATAACACCCCAGCTAGTTCCCAACCCCAGTGTTAATGATATTTACCAGTGATCTAGCATATGTAATCTTTTTTTAAAGGTATTGTTAATAAATATTCTGTCATTTGTAAAGATACTTGTCTTTTGGGAGCATTTTTCCTGCCTGCCTGTCAGGGAATCTGTTCACTCACCCTTGTGCTAGTTATAATTTAAGATCCTAGAGGGACTCAAAAGTCTCTGGCCACGATCCCTACCTAGAAGACCCAGAGAAAACACCATTGCAGGTCCTCTTTGGAAGTAGAGAGGGTCAAAAATCCACAAATAAATCTCCTGAAGATCAAACGTGAGTAGATCCTCTGGATTAACTCAGTCTTTTCTACACTTAATCTAAGGATATCTGTTGTTTTAAGGTTTCTTCCAACCCCATTGCTAAAAGGATAAAATCTAAACCTGAGGCCCTTGTTAATCTGATAACAATTTAAGTCCATACCCAGCCACACAGAGCCCTCACTGGCCCCCGAACACCACTTGCTTTTGGTCTCACCTCTGTGCCTTTTGGGCATCTGGCTGCCCCTTCTTGAAATACCCCCACTCTTCTTTAATCCCCGATCTTGACTGTTCTAGGGTAGCTCCAGCCCCAGCTTGTCTGTGAAGCCTTCCAACCCTCGCTGACCTCCTTCCTCTGAATGAGCTGCAAGCCCTGTCAATACCCCTCACTTAGTAATTTAATCAGGTACTACTTTTGGAAGTCTCTTGTACTGTTATCTTGCATTTTAACTCAACTCCTGTATTGTTACTTAATTTTCCTTGTATGTATGCCTTGTCTTCCCAACTAGATTGTAAGCTCCTTGAGGGCAGGGACTTTGGTCTTATCTTCCATGTACTCTCCATAGTGCCTAGCACAGTGCCTTGCAATAAATAATCATTGATTAATTGATTGAAGGGGTCTTTGAAGTAGCATTTTGCATCAGTTGCCCGCCTGTGTGCCCCAGCAAACCAATCAGAGGAGACTGTAACTGTTTTGCAAGGTGGTGGAAAGTGTCAGAAGGCCTGGCTTCTGATTTGAAACCTTGGAAAAAGTCCTTGACTCTCTCAGCTTAATCATCTGATAAATAAGGCCCTGGATTAGCTGAGTCTGACCAAGCTCAAGGTATTTTTTTAAAAGTGCCCCATAGGCACCTTCACCCAAACGTGTCTTATTTGTTGGTTTTCATGGTTGTTGCAGGTTAGGCTCACTGCCTGCAAGCAACAGAAACAACTCTGGCTTACCTGAGCAAACATAAAGGAATGACGCAGGTCAGATCACCTGAGCCATGGAGACACTGAATGCCCAAGCCTTGGTGAGACTAAGGAGCAGGCCACCCCGGGGGTGAACCTGCAGGAAATTTGCAGTCTTTTGGGGGAGCTGTTTTGGGTTGAATTAGCTCTGTTTCTGATTTCAAAGCCACTCTGTTCAATATCCAAATTCCTAGAAGAGTCTGATCAATTTGTTAGCCACAAGAGCACCTTGATCATGTACTCATAGGGGAGAGACAGTTTGTTAAAGGAGAATTGAGATGATGTTTCTAGAAGATTGGAAAATAAATGCTGGGAATGTCTAAATAGCACACTATCTATGCTTAGCCATCCATGCGAGATTCCCCAGGCCCTAGTCCCAATTAATATGTGCGGGGAAATGCATTGCTGCTTGGGGTTGTTGCACAGTGACTAGGAGAAGCACTAGAAAAAGGAATATTTGCTTTGGTTATTTCATCTTTTCTAGCACTTATTCTGATGTTCATTTTGTGTATGGGTGGTTCACCTGTGATTTAACTGTACAAAAGAAGATTCTATTTTGCCAGATAGTTGGATTCTCTCAGCATTCCAGAGTTTTTATACAGCTCACAAAACCTGAGTATGAAACAGCATCTTTCCACGGGGGCGGAAGACGTGGATGATAAATTTCATCCTCAGGTGAGCTTGCATCTCTTCCAACCTGTGAGATGGGAGCTGCCTTAAGCTTTTATCTTAAGATAGAATGATTGAGTTATTCCTCCCTTCAAATGTTTGGTTATTTACATCTGGGAAGCGACAGTCAATCCTGATGAATCTTTTCCCAGTCTCTCCCACCACCCATACCCTACAGCAAATATGCTCCAGAAATGTTGAATTCTAAAAAGTCCATAAATAGTAATAATTAGCTTTTAAAATGTCATGTAATTTTTAAAGCAATGTAATGTAATCAACCACCAGGTGATTTTTGCAAACTATATTGGATTATCAATGCTGCTGTTCACCTCCATTAACATAGATAATCAAGAATTGGATATATTTCCTCTTTTAATTTTCATTTTATATTGGAGTATAGTTGATTAACAATGTGTTAGCTACAGGTGTATAACAAAGTGATTCAGTTATATCCATCCAATTATCTGTTCTTTTTCAAAATTTTTATCCATTTAGGTTATTACAGAATACTGAGCTGAGTTCCCTGTGCTAAACAGTAGGTCCTTGTCAGTTATCCATTTTAAATATAGCAGTATATGCATGTCAATCCCAAACTCAATCTATCCCTCCCCCGACCCCAACACTTTCAACACATAAGTTGGTTCTCTAAGTCTGTGTTTCTGTTTTGTAAATAAGTTCATTTGTATCATTTTTCTAGATTCAGCATATAAGCAATATCATAAGATATTTGACTTTCTCTGACTTACTTCCCTTAGTATAATAATCTTCAGGTACATCCATGTTTCTGCAAATGGCATTCTATCATTCTTTTTAATGGATGAATAATATTCCATTGTGTATATATATACCACACCTTCTTTATCCAGTCCTCTGATAATGGACATTCAAGTTGTCTCCATGTCTTGCCTATTGTAAACAGTGCTGTGATGAGCATTGGGGTGTATGTATCCTTTCCAACAATGGTTTTCTCCAGATATATGCCCAGGAGTGGGATTGCTGGATCATATGGCAGCTCTATTTTTAGTTTTTTTAAGGAACCTCCATGCTGTTCTCCATAGTAGTTGTACCAGTTTACATTCCCACCAACAGTGTAGGAGGGTTCCCTTTTCTCCACACTCTATCCAGCATTTATTGTTTATACGCTTTTTGATGATAGTCATTTTGACTGGTGTGAGGTAGTATCTCATTGTAGTTTAAGAGTTGGCTATATTTTCCTTTATGACAATTAGAAGAATTCTCTGGCCAACCATAATGATTTCGGGAAAAAGCCTTTTAAAATCAAATACTTTTATTCAATCTCTGGATCTACCCCCAAAGTGTTCTACGAAAAAACGACAGACACTGCGGCCTTACCTAGGCAGCCTAGTACAGTGTCTAAGAATATGAATTCTGGAGTCTGATCACCAGGGGTGCATTCAGACAATTGCCACTTATTTGACAGGATAACATTTGTAAAGTTCTAGAATCACAGCTCTCCAAATACTAGCAAATTGTTCTGTAAATAAGTAAGTCATTGTTCTTTCTCCCAAGTCACTTGAGATGGTCATCATAAAACGGACAAAGAATGTGGGTGCATTCCCTAACCAATGCCTTCCCTGGTGCAGTCCCTAACCAGAATGAGTGTTGAACTCACCTGAGAGTTCACTTTTTTTCTTAAATTTGTTTCTTTCATTATCACTTTTTTCCTAAATATTTTCAATTCTTAGTATAAATTTGAATATTTAATACTTTCAATAATACAATTAATAAAATAAAACTGTGTAATTATGTTAATAAAATAAGTCAGGCAGTAGGGTTCTCAGTCAGATGCCAAATCCTCCCTCAGTTTCCCTCTCTGGCATTGACCTTTCATTTCTCTGATTCCAGCACATCATGAGTACTCACACATATGTATCAGTTCATTACATGGTGTCACTTTTTCTTGAACCATTTTCAGCTTTTAGTTTTATTGTTAGCAGATCATACTTACAAAAGTGACTTCAGAAACCCCCAAGCATATTATTAATCAAAATAGGGCCTCGTGAGACTACATGCAATGCCTATAGATTTGCATTCTAAGTATCTTTTTAAAAATTAATTTTTATGGGAGTATAGTTGCTTTACAGTGTTATGTTAGTTTGTACTGTACAACAAAGTGAATCAGCCATATGTATACATATATTCCCACTTTTAGGGAACTTCTTCCCATTTAGGTAACTACAGAGCATTGAGTAGAGTTCCCTGTGCTATACAGTACATACGATGTGGTATTTAAATAATCAGAGCATAGCCCAGGCTTAAAGTTTGGCTGTGATTCTTGACTGCTGTCCCAAAGTGCCAGGCCTTTATCCTACCCGCCACCCCCATCTCTGACCCTGACAAAGCTGGAGGGTGGAGAGCCTAGGGCAGCATTTGGGGTGACATCACCAGGCTCTGCCCTCCTGATCACCATCTGTAGTCAGGCTGCTTATTCCAAAAGGAGTCCCCTTTCCCCTCATGCCGAATGGGCCATACAGACTAAATGTTCCAATTCCACAACCCACGTGTAAACCACGACACTCAACAGAGCTCACAATTTAGACAAAATCAGCTACCATCCTTTTATTCCCCAATCTCTGAAAATTGGACTTTTTCTATATATTCTTACCGATTGTTAGGAATCACACAAACCATTCCAGGAAATGTATATACCTTAGGATTTTAACTAACAAAGTGTAATGACTTGCATTTGAATTTTTAAAAATAATCTTCAAAGTGCTCTTCACACTAAGAAGCAGGATATGCAGGTTTTATCCCTTTGTATTTATGTAATGGAGGGAAAGAGGTGACATGGTAAGTCCATGGTAAGACAGACAATTAGAAAGTTGGGACAAGAATTTAGTACTCTCAGGACTTCTCTGGTGGTCCAGTGGTTAAGATTTTGTGCTTTCAGAGCAGGGGGCACTGGTTCAATTCCTGGTTGGAGAACTAAGAGCCCACATGCCATGCGGGATGGCCAAAAAGTAATAATAAAAAACAAAAGAATTTAGAACTCTTAATTCTGTGCATTTCAAAACCTAGAAATAACGATTTACTCAGAGGAAAGACAAGAGAGGGTAAGAAGCTGGTCTGTTAAATTCAACCAAAAGGCAGCCAGGACACTGAGTTGGTGAGAAGACAGTGGCGAGGTGGGAGGGGAGATGTCTGAGGTTGAGGTTGGGAGGTGGAGGGGTTCTTTATCCGACCAGGCCCAGGACAGCCATTCAGAGGAACCTGTGCCATCTGTGTACCAGGCCCTGTTCTAGGCACAGAGGAGCAGCAGGGGGTCAGGAAGAGAGACCCCACAAGGGCCACAGGATGAAGGAGATAGAGACTCTGAGGCTGGTGTGAAATCTCCTCATTTGGAGTTAGACTGGGTGGGGAAGCCAGGGGACCAGTCACAGTGTTTTGTCACAATATCACAGAGAAATGCATTGGTAATTTTAATAGCTGACAACAATAATGCTTTAAGCATGTGCCAGTCTCTGCAAACCTGTAGTTACCATGTATTATTCCTATTTGGTACAGGAGGGACCAAGGCTGAGAGGTTCATAGGTTTGTTCCAGGTCACACAGCTGACTGGGGAGGCCAGGAATTCAGATGCTGGTCACTTATGACTCTAAGCCTTATTCTAAACCATTAGATATTTATACCAATAGGTTGACAGGTAAATAGCCCGATAGCTAGATAGATACAGATACTGCTTCCCAACAAGAAGGGTAGTGAGCTTCCCAGGAAGTTGTACACAGGTTGTTGAAAGGTGACCTGGGCACGGACGGGCAGGGTTCAATTTGGTTTGTTTGGCCTGAGATGAATATAGTTTCTGTTCTGGCTTACGCTTGAGAAACTGCCTTTCCTTTTCATTGTCTAAGTTCAATCAGTTTCTACCCTGCTGTTCTCAACCTCAGAGTTTTAACTTTAAATGAGACAGGAAAAGTTTAAATAATATAATAAGTGATTAAAGTAGCATCCAACAGAAAGTAACCGGGGAACACAGACTTCCTGGTGGCAAGAGCCAAGGCTTAGAAAATAAATTGTCAACGAGATGGGGGAAGAATTGAAAAGGCTTTTCCGTTGGAGAAAGCTTCAGCAGCAGCATAGGGTTTCTGCAAGGAGAGCTCATGCAGCTAAGATATGGTGAGTTTTCTGCTCCACGGTGGTCTCCCTCTATTTCTTGGATTTCTTCACCTACAAATGGTCTCTTTGCTTGTTTGTTTTACTTGGCTTCCAGTGTCTCAGAGTTGTTTTTGCAATATTTATTGGCAATTCAAAGTTAACTGGGCCTCTTCTTTTTTCTTGCTATATCTGGCAAGCTTATGCAGGAAAGTCGTCTGCTTATTGAGGTAATTCATTCCTAGTGCAAAATTCCAGGGTCTTGCTGAGTGTGATCAATTCTTTGAAGGGTGATGTCACTGAGGGTGGAAGCACAAGCTTTGCTGTTTAAAGTTCTGTTGGTTTGTTGAAGTCCCTGACCCCTTAACCGAGGATAGTATGTGTGTGTCCAAGGAACTAGAGCTACTGGCTCTCACAGCTGAAAAGGTCTAAGGATCCAGCTCTTTAAGAAGAATCTGGCTGACCTCTGAACTGTGACGTCAGTGACTTAAGTGTTGATTTCTTTCTCACAGTTTTCCCTCAGGCTGATGCATTTTCATTCATTTTTATCACCTAGCAGGGGCAAATCTTGGGTTTTTATTTTAATAAATGAAACAAAACTGATAACCCACCTTTATGGGGAAAAGAGGCCATTGGAACATTAAAATAAGGCACATGGGTCACGTGAGCCGAAGGGGTGGTACTGGCTCCCGGAAGCTCGGTTCTCAGCAGGGGCTCAAGCTGCCCAGGTGAAGGTAGGCCCACGAGGTTGGGGCAGGCGTTCCTGAAGGGAGAGTGACGCCAACTGTGAGTTCCTATTCTTTTTTTTCCCGTTCATTAGATTGTTTTTATTTTTGGCTTCGCTGGGTCTGTTGCTGCTGGCGCTTTCTGCAGTTACGGCTAGCGGGCCTCTCGCGCTGGCGTCTCTGGTTGTGGGGCTCGGACCCTAGTGCCCCGGCTCAGTAGTTGCTCCAAGGCATGTGGAATATTCCCGAAGCAGGAATGGAGCCTGTGTGGCTTGCATTGGCTGGACTCTTAACCACTGGACCGCTGAGGAGGTGGTTACTTCTTTATTAATATCTAGAGATGATTTAATTTCTCCCGTCCCCACGCAGCTTTAATAAAGTGAGTCTGCTGCTTTGAGTTTGGTTCGTTTGGTCTGATGTGAATATAGTTTTCTCTTCCGGATTACGCTTAAGAAACTACCTTTCTTTTTTCATTGTCTAAGTTCTGCCAGTTCCTACCCTGCTGTTAGGCACACGGTGATAAACAGGGCCGTGTTCTCAACCTCGGCATGTTTCGACTTTAAACGAGACAGGAGAAGTTTAAATAATATAAGTGATAAAAGTAGCATCCAACAGAAGGTACCTGGGGAACAGAGACTTCCTGGTGGCAAAGAGCCGAAACTTAGAAAATAAACTGTCAACAAGATGGGTGGGGGCGGGGGGGCGTAATGGAAAAGGCTTTTCTGTGAGAGAAAGCTTTGGCGGACGCTCGGAGGTATTTGAGGGACATGGTGCTTGTGATAGAGGGGTGCTCCCTGGTGATGTGGGTGGAGAGATGATGGAGGAGCCAAGTCAGAGGGGGCTTTGTTTTAAAAGGAGCTTCAACTTGAAGGTGCTGGAGTTATTTAAGTGTTTTGGACGGGGGCTGAGCTCTGCAGATGCCCTTTTGCTTAGATGCTTCAAAGAAAGGCAGTACTGGAGGCCAGGATATTGAGAGGCTGCGGCGTTGGTCCTAGCTCAGAGATGATGCAGACAAGGGTGAGAACACAGAATGCCAAGATTTGGGGGTGGAAATGAGATGTGCTCGTGTTCAGTTTGCAGATGGACAATTCACTATCAATTAAGTTACAGGTTGCTCGTTCTGAACCGCGTTTACATTCACATCTGTTGCCTTAAAAAGAGGGATACTGGCGGGAGAAATAAGGGTCAGTCTTTAAAAGGGAATGGTTTTCGAAAAGTTTGAACTCTGGAACGTGGTTTGTTGTCGGTGAAAGCAGGAATACCTGCAACAGGTGGAGACCCTGGGGCTGACACGAAGTCCTATTCTAATCAGATTTTCCACCTTCACTCGTGCCATCAAAGACTGTTTTCGGTTCTCTGTTCTCACTTCCACATATCTACTTTTTTCCTTAACAAATTAGCACCTAAGGTTTATTAATTCCACCAGCAGATGGACCTGACACATACAGGCCTCCCTGTGAAAACGTTTGGATGTTTAATCAGGATGTTTTCTGCCCACACAGAGTTCCTCCCCAGGCTGCATCAATAGCAGCAGTCCTTGAGGCATTTCAATAAGGCCCAGGTTGCCGAGCTGCTGGCAAACTGCCCTTCCCCCTCCAGTCTCCCCAGTGCATCCCAAATACTGAAGAGATGGGCTGAAATCCGTATTGGAAAGGCTGTCATGCAGAACCACTGTTTGTTCTGAGCCTGTGACTGTAAAGCCTCTTGGGAGGAAGGTAGCTGTCCACCCTCCTGGCAATTGACAGAAAGAGATGAGTGCCCACGGCTAATCCACCTGCTGATGAGGGTGTTTACTGTGAAGTGCTCACACTGATTTGCCATGACATGGTAGTAAAAACAGAACACACCACTAAAAACCCAAGTCCTTTCTATGGCAACTTACACATTACAACATAGCCACATCGTCAGCAGAGAGAGACCCAGGCAACATCAGCCAGGTGGCCAGGCACACACGGGTCTCCTGGTTATTTCCAATCAGGTTCATATTAGACACCTGTCTCTTCTCCATGCTTTTATTTTAGGCCTTGATGATCTCTGCCAAATAGTATTTAGTTCCAGCTATCTGCAAGGATCTGTGCCAGGGTGGCAAGAGGGCTTAAGAGGATCCAGTAAACACTTACCCTTCTAAGAGTCAGGGACTGTCCCAGATGCTGCAGATAAAAAATACATTTCATATGAGCCCCATCATCTTGGATGGTACATCCTATAGCAAGGGTTCGCAACCTCTGGGATCTAATTCCTAATGATCTAAGGTGGTGCTGATGTAATAATAATATAAATAAAGTGCACAATGAGTGTTATGTGCTTGAATCATCCTAAAACTATCCCTCCCCATCCCCAGCCCCAATCTGTGGAAAAATTGTTCTTCCGCAAAACCAGTCTCTGGTGCCAAAAAGCTTAGGGACCACTGTCAATCACTCTGAAAGAGGGGCTGAGACCCAGAATGCAGCCCCAGAGACAGGATCAACCCAAATCTGCCTTTGAAGGCTTGGCAGAGGGAAGAGGGGTACAGGTCCCCAAAGACTGAGTGTGAGTTCCACAAGCTGGAGGAGGAAGGGTCAAACCCACTGTGGAGACACATGGTCTACTCTCTGCTACCCCAGCCACTCATACCCTGATATCAGACGGTGATACAGGCTCAGTTCAGTTCAGTTCAGTCACTCAGTCGTGTCCAACTCTTTGCAACCACATACATCGCAGCACGCCAGGCCTCCCTGTCCATCATCAACTCCCGGAGTTCACCCAGACTCGCGTCCATCGAGTCAGTGATGCCATCCAGCCATCTCATCCTCTGACGTCCCCTTTTCCTCCTGCCCCCAATCCCTCCCAGCATCAGAGTCTTTTCCAATGAGTCAACTCTTTGCATGAGGTGGCCAAACTACTGGAGTTTCAGCTTTAGCATCATTCCTTCCAAAGAAATCCCAGGGCTGATCTCCTTAAGAATGGACTGGTTGGATCTCCTTGCAGTCCAAGGGATTCTCAAGAGTCTTCTCCAACACCACAGTTCAAAAGCATCAATTCTTCGGCGTTCAGCCTTCTTCACAGTCCAACTCTCACATCCATACATGACCACAGGAAAAACCATAGCCTTGACTAGACGAACCTTTGTTGGCAAAGTAATGTCTCTGCTTTGGAATATGCTATCTGCTGCTGCTCATAATTTTCCTTCCAAGGAATAAGTGTCTTTTAATTTCATGGCTGCAGTCACCATCTGCAGTGATTTTGGAGCCAAAAAAATAAAGTCTGACACTGTTTCCACTGTTTGCCCATCTATTTCCCATGAAGTGATGGGACCGGATGCCATGATCTTTGTTTTCTGAATGTTGAGCTTTAAGCCAACTTTTTCACTCTGTACTTTCACCTTCATCAAGAGGCTTTTTAGTTCCTCTTCACTTTCTGCCATAAGAGTGGTGTCATCTGCATATCTGAGGTGATTGATATTTCTCCCAGAAATCTTGATTCCAGTTGTGCTTCTTCCAGTCCAGCATTTGTCAT
>NW_011495035.1:9436821-9438841 GCF_000754665.1 Bison bison bison
GGCAAGAACACTGGAATGGGTTGCCATTTCCTTCTCCAATGCATGAAAGTGAAAAGTGAAAGTGAAGTCGCTCAGTTGTGCCTGACTCCCAGCGACCCCATGGACTGCAGCCTACCAGCCTCCTCCATCCATGGGATTTTCCAGGCAAGAGTACTAGAGTGGGGTGCCATTGCCTTCTCTGCTATCTGGGTTGGTCATAACTTTCCTTCCAAGAAGTAAGCATCTTTTAATTTCATGGCTGCAGTCACCATCTGCAGTGATTTTGGAGCCAAAAAAATAAAGTCTGACACTGTTTCCACTGTTTGCCCATCTATTTCCCATGAAGTGATGGGACCAGATGCCATGATCTTTGTTTTCTGAATGTTGAGCTTTAAGCCAACTTTTTCACTCTCCTCTTTGACTTTCATCAAGAGGCTTTTTAGTTCCTCTTCACTTTCTGCCATAAGGGTGGTGTCATCTGCATATCTGAGGTTATTGATATTTCTCCCGGAAATCTTGATTCCAGTTGTGCTTCTTCCAGTCCAGCATTTGTCATGATGTACTCTGCATATAAGTTAAATAAGCAGGGTGACAATATACACCCTTGACATACTCCTTTTCCTATTTGGAACCAGTCTGTTGTTCCATGTCCAGTTCTAACTGTTGCTTCCTGACCTGCATACAGATTTCTCAAGAGGCAGGTCAGGTGGTCTGGTATTCCCATCTCTTGAAGAATTTTCCACATTTAATTGTGATCCACACAGTCAAAGGCTTTGGCATAGTCAATAAAGCAGAAATAGATGCTTTTCTGGAACTCTGTTGCTTTTTCCATGATCCAGCGGATGTTGGCAATTTGATCTCTGATTCATCTGCCTTTTCTAAAACCAGCTAGAACATCAGGAAGTTTATGGTTCACATATTGCTGAAGCCTGGCTTGGAGAATTTTGAGCATTACTTTACTAGCGTGTGAGATGAGTGCAACTGTGCGGTAGTTTGAGCATTCTTTGGCATTGCCTTTCTTTGGGATTGGATACAGGCTTGATATTGGATACAGGATTGAAACAGGCTCAGTACCCGGATAATGCTATTGCCGAGGTCAAGGGAGGCAGGTCTGAGGCCAGCGTCTCTCCAGAGGACTAGCCATACTTGGGGTGGCTTTCTTCTCATCTAGCCTCTTAGGCAGAGACAGTTTTCACAGTCCTAGGTTTCCAAAACACACACACACACACACATACACACCCCTTGAAAGAGATCAGTCATCAAGAAATCAGTTGACAAGGGGGTAGTTTTGGTCCCCCGACACCCCGCCCCTCCAGTCTTTTCCACTCCTTCAGCTGTTGGTTTTCATTTCAGGTGTATGTGTTCATTTTTGCCACTCTGTATGCCAGTGTCCCCTGCATTGGGAATTCGGAGTCTCAACCACTGTACTCCCAGGGATGTCCTTCATTTTTATTTTGTTATTTTTTGGAGGGATGTCAAATATTGATATTCATCAGAACTACCCAGGGCAATTGTTCTCAAACTGTGGCTGGGAAACCAGCATTGGCATCACCTGAGAACTTATGAGAAACACAGATTCTCAGACACTACCCAGAACTGCTCAATCACAAACTCTGATTCACTTTAATAACCCCTCTAGGTGATTCTGATATGCTCGTTTGGGTGTGCCTAACATAAGAATAGTACAGGTTCCTGAACACCATTCACAGAGATTCTAGATCAATCAGAATGATCAAATATTTTGCCCATCTTTGCAGCTTCTGCCCTCTTGGTCCCATCCAGGCTTAAGCTTGTTTCCTGATCATCCCCTCTACCTTATTGGGTTCACCCGGGCTTGTGGTCAACCTTCAGTTCAGTTCAGTCACTCAGTCGTGTCTGACTCTTTGCCACCTCATGGACTGCAGCATGCCAGAGTTCCCTGTCCATCACGAACTCCTGGAGCTTACTCAAACTCATGTCCATCGGGTCAGTGATGCCATCCAACCATCTCATCCTCCTTCGTCCCCTTCTCCTCCTACTATAAATCTTTCCCAGTATCAGG
>NW_011495035.1:9438954-9457869 GCF_000754665.1 Bison bison bison
TCAGAGAAGGCAATGGCACCCCACTCCAGTACTCTTGCCTGGAAAATCCCATGGATGGAGGAGCCTGGTAGGCTGTAGTCCATGGGGTCGCGAAGACTTGGGCACGACTAAGCGACTTCACTTTCACTTTTCACTTTCATGCATTGGAGAAGGAAATGGCAACCCACTCCAGTGTTCTTGCCTGGAGAATCCCAGGGACGGAGGAGCCTGATGGGCTGCCGTCTGTGGGGTCGCACAGAGTCAGACATGACTGAAGCGACTTAGCAGCAGCAGCAGCAGGTTGGTCATAGCTTTTCTTCCAAGAAGCAAGCGTCTTTTAATTTCATGACTGCAGTCACCATCTGCAGTGATTTTGGAGACTGAAAAAATAAAGTCTCTCACTGTTTCCATTGTTTCCCCATCTGTTGGCCCTGAAGTGATGGGACCAGATGCCACGATCTTAGTTTTCTGAATGTTGAGTTTCAAGCCAGCTTTTTCACTCTCCTGTTTCACTTTCATCAAGACGCTCTTTAGTTCTTCTTTGCTTTCTGCCATAAGTGTGATGTCATCTGTATATCTGAGGTTATTGATATTTCTCCTGGAAATCTTGATTCCAGCTTGTGCTTCATCCAATTTGGCATTTCTCATGATGTACTCTGCATATAATTTAAATAAGCACGGTGACAATACACAGCCTTGACATACTCCTTTCCCGATTTGGAACCAGTCTTTTGTTCCATGTCCAGTTCTATCTGTTGCTTCTTGACCTGTATACAGATTTCTCAGGATGCAGGTAAGGTGGTCTGTTATTCCTGTCTCTTTAAGAATTTTCCACAGTTTGTTGTGATCCATACAATCAAAGGCTTTGGCATAGTCAATAAAGCAGAAGTGGATGTTTTTCTGCAACTCTTATTTTTCGATGATCCAATGGATGTTGGCAGTTTGATCTTTTCTAAATCCACCTTGAACATCTGGAAGTTCATGGTTCACATACTGTTGAAGCCTGGCTTGGAGAATTTTGAGGATTACTTTGCTAGCATGTGAGATGAGTGCAATTGTGAGGTAGTTTGAACATTCTTTGGCATTGCCTTTCTTCGGAATTGGAATGAAAACTGACCTTTTCCAGTCCTGTGGCCACTGCTGAGTTTTCCAAATTTGCTGGCATATTGAATGCAGCACTTTCATAGCATCATCAGGATTTGAAGTAGCTCAACGGGAATTCCATCACCTCCACTAGCTTTGTTTGTAGTGATGCTTCCTAAGGCCCAGTTGACTTTGCATTCAAGGATGTCCTGGCTTTAGGTCAGTGATCACACAATCATTGTTATCTGGGTCATGAAGATTTTTGTATAGTTCTTCTGTGTATTCCCGCCACCTCTTCCTTTTATCTTCTGCTTCTGTTAGGTCTATACCATTTCTGTCCTTTATCGAGCCCATCTTTGCCTGAAATGTTCCCTTGGTATCTCTAATTATCTTGAAGAGATCTCTAGTCTTTCCCATTCTATTGTTTTCCTCTATTTCTTTGCACTGATCACTGAGGAGGCTTTGTTATCTCTCCTTGCTATTCTTTGGAACTCTGTATTCAAATGGGTGTATCTTTCCTTTTCTCCTTTGCCTTTAGTTTCTCTTCCTTTCCCAGCTATTTGTTAGGCTTCCTCAGACAACCTTTTGCTTTTTTTGCATGTCTTTTTCTTGGGGATGGTCTTGATCACTGCCTCCTGTACATTGTCACGGAACTCCATCCATAGTTCTTCAGGCGCTCTATCAGATCTGCCATTTCCTATCTAACATGCTCTCTGAGCCTGTACATTTTGCATCTGTAAAATGGAAGCAATAATACTGACCATGCAGGCTTCTCAGGGTTAGAGAGAGATCTGTGCATAGAGTCTGGTGCAGCTCCTGACACCTGGCTGCCTTAACAAAGCATACAGTCTAGGGGGCTTATAAACAACAGAAATTTATTTATCACAGTTTTGGAGACTGGAAGTCCCAGATCATTGTGTCAGTGTGCTGGGATTCTCGTGAGAGTCTTCTTCCTGGCTGCAGAATGGCAACTTATCATATCATCACATGGGGGAGAAATTCTTTGGGGTCCCCTTGTAGAGCACTAATCCCATTCCTGAGCATTCCAGCCTCATTTTCGCCCAAAGCCTCACCTCCAAATGCCATCACAGTAGGGTGAAGAGTTTTAACATGTCAATGGGGAGTGGGGCACATTTGTTCCCTGACACTTGGAAGTGGGCAGTAACTGATAGCTGCCAGATCCCTGTGCCTGTTATCCTGGACCCAGTTCCTGCTAGGTGCAGTGGATGTTTATCAGGAGAACAACCCCTGGAACGATTTGGTAGTCAACCTTCCCCATTCTTGGATCAAACTGACTGGCTAAATCAAGTATGACAAGCATGTAAAAAGTGGGCCCTGGCAGAGGCCATTCTGAGCACTGTGGCCTTTCCCAGTCCTAAGCTTCCTGTTCCAGGGCCCTGTACAGTCAGCACTGTTGGGTCCCTTCAGTTTCCAGCTGCCCATCCTACCCTTCCTCTGCCCAGGAGCTAGTTGCGAACAATACAGGAAGATGTCAAGCTTCCCTGGTGCCTCAGCAGTAAAGAATCTTTCTGCAATGCAGGAGACCCGGGAAGATCCCCTGGAGAAGGAAATGACAACCCACTCCAGTCTTCTTGCCTGGAAAATCCCATGGACAGAGGAGCCTGGCAGTCTACAGTCCATGGGATAGCAAGGACACAACTGAGTGACTAAACCACCAGCAGCACGTGAGGGTGTCACGGGAGGGATTCCTGTCTAGATCGGGGTGTGTGATGAGGACTGTGTAGGACCCATTCCAAACCTCTGGCGCCGGGGTTGATGCAGCCCTCCCTGACCAGATGCCCAGCAAGTTGCCTGAAGTCTTTGCAAGCAGACATCTCTTCAGAAAAGTCATTCTTGGTAGAGTGATCCTCTTCCAGCACGATTCCACCCAGTGCCTTTCTCAGTGTATTCCTGAAATATCAAGGCTGCCTTCGAGAATACAATCTTCAAACAAAATCCTGTCCCCTCATTGGGCATAGACTGATTCGTTAGCTCTGTATGGTTTGAAATGAGTTTGTCTGCAGTGATGCTAACTTGATTGTACCTCTCTGCCTCCCTCCTCTCTCCTGTCTGTCCATCTCCCTCCACCACACACCCCCCCACCCACACATTACTTGAAAAAGTATTCCTGAACTCAGAATAAAAGCACCATGGCTCCCACGTGCTGTAGGAAAGACAGTCTTGAATACAAGTTCACTGTTGATTCCAGAAAGGTACAAAATGCTCTCTTCCTGAGATTTTAGTTGATTATTACTGTTGGTGGCTGACTACCAGAGTAAAAACAACTGACATTAGCCTTAATAACCGTCTCTCTCGCACAAAAATGTGTGAGGTGAGTAATGCAGATCAGGTGACTGGAGGGTGAGGAGGTGCGGCCCGTGCAGAGATCAGACCTGGCAGGATGGACGCATCAGTCACCCAGTGTGTGTTAGGAGAGTGTGACGAGGCGTCCACACTTGTCAGGTTGCATCACCTTCCAGCTAAATTGAGTGTCCTGTAGACTCCAGACTGCTCAAAGCCAGGAAACAGCCTTTGCATTGTCATCACGAAGGCTCGTGAGCATGAGCTGATTTTGAGAATGTTCCAGGGACAGTCAAAACACGGAGTCTTCCAGGGTCTCAAATCCAGCCTCCTCCACATAACTTATGACTTCAGTTTCACTGGAACCAGTTTTCTGCAAAACAAATAATCCTTCCTTAGATATTTTATAGAGAACTTTTCCATTCTTTGAATTTCTTTACAGTTGGTTTCAAGTCATTTTGCTCTTAAAAATAGTAAATGTTCACTGAAGAAAATATAGAAATGAAGTAGGAAGAAAAGACCAAAAAACACCCATAAACTTACCTCCCAAGCACAATCCACTATCTCTTCAGCCCTTTTCTCTAGCTGTTATCTTTACAGTTACAGGAAGAGCTTTATAAGTTGATTGCTTTTTGTGCAACATCATATCATATTTTAAGTTACGTACAGCCAGCCCTTTGTATCCACTGGTTTCACTCTTTTATATAAGGGACTCTAGCACCTGCGGACACTGGTGCCCCCCAGGATCTCCTGGAGCCATTCCCCCTGCAGATGCTGAAGCATGACTGTATGTTTTTTGGCTGTATCATTTTGAATAGCTTCATAGTACACTATCCACAGTTCACTAAAGTCTTCCCCTAAATTGGTGTATTGTGTCCTATTTTGGCTATTATAAATAATGCTAATATTAATTATAAAATTCGTGACCAAAAATAAACTTCCTGTAAGAAATCATATTCCTTCACCTTCTTTACTCATTCAGTGTATTTTTTTCCATATTTTTAATTGAAGTATATTTGATTTACAATGTAGTGCTAATTTCTGCTTCACAGCAAAGTGACTCAGTTGTAAAATATATATGTTGTTTTTTATATTGTTTTCCATTATGCTTATTACAGGATATTGAATATAGTTCCTTGTGCTGTATGTTAGGGTCTTGTTTATCCATTCTAAATGGAACCGTTTGTATCTACCAACACCAGTCTCCCAGCCCATCCATCTCCCTCATCTCCTCCCTCTCCCTAAAGTCTTTTCTCTATGTATATGAGACTGTTTCTGTCTTGTAGATAGGTTTATATGTGCCATATTCTAGATTCCATGTGTAAGTAACATCATATGAGATTTCTCTGTTTCTTACTTCACTTAGTATGTTAATCTCTGGTTGCATCCATGTCACCGCAAATGGCATTATTTCATTCTTTTTTATGGCTGGATAGTATTCCATTGTATATATGTACCACATCTTCTTTATCCATTCATCTGTCGATGGGCATTTAGGTTGCTCCCATGTCTTGGCTATTGTAAATCATGCTGCTATGAACATAGGGGTGCATGCATCATTTTGGATTAAGAATTTTATCTGGATAAATGGCCCAGGAGCGAGATTGCTAGATCACGTGGTAATTCTGTGTTTAGTTTTCTAAGGAACCTCCATACTTTTGACAGTGTCTGTACCAACCTACAAGTCCCGCCAACAATGTAGAAGTCATTCAGTATGTTTCTAATACCTACTCTGCACTGGCAAAGGAGCCTGGTGGGCTGTGATCCATAGGATCACAAATTGTTGAACACAACTGAAACGACTTAGCACAACTCTGCACTGGGCACCACGTGATGCACTGAATGTGCAGTGATGACCAAGCAGCCATGCTCTCTGCCTATGTATTTTGAGTGGTTTGTGATCTACTTAATCTTGGAAGGAACTCTCTCCAGTTGCCAGTATTGAAACAAAGAATGGCTGGAAACCAGTCTTTAACAAATGGAAACTTAGAATAAGGGTTTTTTTTTTTTAAGTGAGCCGTTTTTATTGTTCAGCCAACTCATTCCCCTCCTTGCTCCCTCCCTCTCCTTCCCTGAGTCTCTTGAGTGTAAAAAAATAATTTCTGACTCAAGCCTGGACAAGCAAAGATGTGTGTAATGGTCTCTCTGGGATGGTAGCCACCCTCTGAATCCCAGGACTCTGGGTACCAGCATCAAGTTCAGAGGAGCCAGCAGTGATGAAAAGTGGAGGGTTTTCTTTCCCATCAGCAGAAGGCTTCCTGTTGGTTTGTCAATAGCTCTAAAGGGCCCCCTCATCATCATTGTAGCAGAGGCCCCCAAAGTGGACTGGCCAGGCGATGCTTTGAGAGGTCGAGGCTGGGACGCTGCTGCCTGGGCCCCAGCCATGGTCAGCTCTGTCCTGGGTCACTTGCCTCCCCAGGTGGAGGGTGTGGGCCGTAGAACTGACAGCAGAAGATGATGCTTCATTTCCCAGTTCTCCGTGCTCATTGCCTGCTTTTGTAAATAAAGTTTTATTGTCCAGAGCTATTTGTATAATGTCTGTGGTTGATTTCACAGTATGACTGCATAATAAACATTTGGCCCTTAAACGTATACTATCTTGCTCTTTATAGAAAGCCCCCTGGCCCCTGATGTAAATATCCATTCAGTTTAAGGACAGATTTGACAAGCAACTGAACATCAATACACTGAACAGCACAAGACCTCTAAATAAATAAGGTGAGATGTTGAAAGACTCATTACTGGTAAGATGTTCCTTCTCTCTAAAATCACCTGATCAGGATCCCAGCAGCCTTTTTTGTTGAAATCGATAAACTGTCTCTGAAGTTTGTGCTAAGTCACTTCATTTGTGTCTAACTCTGTGTGACCCCATGGATTGTGGCCTGCCAGGCTCCTTTGTCCATTGGATTCTCCAGGCAAGAATACTGGTGTGTGTTGCCATGCCATATGAAAATAAAAAGGACTTGGAATAACCAAAACAACTTTGAACAGTCATGTTTGGAAGTTTTAAACTGCCTGGTCTCCAGGTTTACAATAAAGCTTCAGTTTCAAGACAGTGTTGTATTGGCATACAGATAGACAGTAATCGAGAAATAGACACACATGCATGTCGTTGCTTACTGTCAGCAAAGACACCAAGGCAATTCACTAGAGAAAGGATTACTTCAAAGGATTACTTCTCCCACTTGATGCTAGAACAATTGAACACATGTTAATAAGTGAGTGAGTGGTACACCTAAGTGCTCTGAGTGCATAAATGGCACCTACAAAAACATATTTGGGGAAGTCGTTTGCCTGCTCTAGGGTTCTTTATATTTAGAAACTAGGGAAAATTCCTCTGAAAAACTTAGGGGTACTCAGGGGCAGAAACATGAATTCTTAAAATGTCAGAGTTAAACAGGTCAGTGGACGCATCTATGCCTGTTACTGTACAGAAGAGGAAGTCATATCTCATGGGGTTGAAGGAATTGCCCAAGGTCAGTTAAAACATGGCTGATAGAAAATAAAAATTCAGCTTTTCTGACTGGTGAGGATGCTCATAATTGAGTAGGACCTTTGCAATATTCAGAGATTGTAATGAACATGTATTAAAACAATCAGCCAGAGAGCAGGGTGACTAAAGCAATATGAAGACATCTGGCCTCCTGGGTAAAAGCCCTTTCTTGTAACATGGAAAACAAGTGGCTCAGTGACAGGACCCTGTCCCTGGGCAGATAGGACATTAGAGAACCTTCAGTATTACCTCATTGTTGATGATTACAAAGAAATCGTTAATATTACTCTTCGGCCCTGGAACAGGCGGAAACAACTTGGTCCATACGTGGCATCTGAAAACAGAGTGAAGGAGGGAGAGATGAGCAGAAGCAGCCTTTCTTGTGCTTCAGTAGCTGCTGTAAACAGTGACCTGGTTAATCCCCAAACCTGCCAATCAGTAAATTCAAAATCTTCATCCACAAAGACTTCCAAGTACCTACTTTGTAATAATAGTTGAAGATATAGGGGTACTGCAAGGCTTTGATGTGACTTCTGATCCAAGAACGACAAAATGGCAACTGCTTCGTGTTGGTACGTGTGGTCAGACCTGATTTCTGACGGTGAGGGACATCAGATGTGTGGGGTTCCAGGTCACCTATGGTGCTCATGAGCCCTTCCTCCTCTGTGTTGGCTCTCGGTCTACTTTTTTTCTCTCTTCTAAATTGCCGCCACCACCACCACCACCCCCCGGTATAGATACCATCTTATATAACATTTAAAATAGTGAAGCTGTTTAAGATAAGTCATTTTCTTTATTAAGGTTTTTTTTTTTTTTTGATGTGGACCATTTTTTAAGTCTTTAACTTGTTACAATATTGCTTATTTAAAAAAAAAAAGTTTTAGTTTTCTGACTGTGAGGCATGTGGGATCTTAGCTCACTCATCAGGAATCAGAACCACACCCCCTGCACTGGAAGGCAAAGTCTTAACCACTGGACCTCCAGGGAAGTCCCCTAAAAGTCATTTTCTAAACTATGAAAAAGCTAAGATAGAATATGTTCTGCAGCCTCCTAAGTGGCACTTGACCTTCCTGGACGCCAGAGGGTTGAGAAGTTCCTACTTTGGAACTTTTAGGCTTTGGCAGGCTCTAGGATTGGTTGCCAAATCTGCAAGATACTGTAGAATCTGGGAACGATGGGCTACTCTGGGGCTAGATGACAGAAGGGCCAGGCTAGGACTCGATACCTCATAACTGGGGATGATAACACAGGAGGCACTGTGGTGACTTCAGCACCCAGAGGCTGCCTTCCTTTCCCTTAGATGTAACAGACGTGCCCTGGGGGCTCAACGGAAGCACCTAAGAACTGAGTGGAAGACAGTCAAGGAAGCAAAAGAACACAAATGTGAAACCTTCACAGAAATTAGCAGACTGTTGGCAAATTCAAGAAGGGGACATCCAGTGACTGAGGCTATATTGAGCTCTGTCCAGTTTCTGTAAATCACCTGTTTCCCAGTTTTTTATTTAGTCCACACTCATCTTGGAAAGGCTGTCAAGGAAGACACAAAAATACTGTAGATTCCACCTGATAACAAGAGCCCTCCATCCAGTGTGCGCCTGGCAAGAATGTAATTCAATATTCAGATCCCAGTGAAAGCACCCAAAATAAAAGGAATACCTACATTCTGCAGATGAGTGAGAAAATTAACAAGATGAAGCAGATGGTCATCATAACTGCAATAAGAAACCACTCTGTCCAGGGCTTCTGATCATCCTTCCCTAATGAAAAAAGAAAGAAAAATCAGAACTAGAATTAGCATTGAGAGAAATGACGACAGTAGGGCATCAAGAGGCTTGGGTCTGAGTTGCAGGTGCTGCGTGATGCTTAACTTTCCCGAGTCTTAGATTTCTTATCTGTAAAGGGTAACAGGCATCTCAAAGAGCCGATAGGAGAGTGAAATGCAACAATGGCAATGAGACTATTTTTAATCTTGAAACACTATTTAATCACTGAACAGGTATTTATGGGATATATTCTAGGTAATATGCCACCTGGATCTTGGCGTTTAGCGCTTTGGGTGAGTCATGAGGATTTTAGATGAAAAAGCTGTAAAAATGTAAGCCTAATCAGTAACCTAATTGTGTTGCAATCAAAATATCTTACAAAGTTGGACTTTTAGAGGAAGTACAGTATGGAATAATACTTGTAGGTAACAACAAAGGTATCAAACTCTGTTGAAAGTACTTTACAATCTTGTTGTTTAGTTGCCAAGTCATGTCTGACTGTGGTCCTGTGGACTGCATCACACCAGGCTTCCCTGACCTCCACTATCTCCCAGAGTTTGCTCATATTCATGTCCATTGAGTCAGTGATGTTATCTAACCATCTTATCCTCTGCCACCCTCTAGTCCTCAATCTTTCCCAGCATTTATAGTCTTACAATTTACAATCTTAATTGTCCTCAAAGCAGGTCTTGGAATCATGTCCATTTCACAGATAGGGACTTAGATGCTAACTGCCCTGATTCAGTACAGAAAGTGTAAATGCCGTCCGACTCAAGTTAAATTTCCTTCTAATCTACATTCAGGGGGTAGATCTTTCTATGGGCTTTAATGATAGCTTTGGGTGTGTGTGTGTGTGTTTTCATTTAAGGTACTGGAAATGCATTCAAGAAAAACCAAATGGTGGTTAGGGAATAATCTGCTTACTAAACTTCCTGATTCATTTTTAGAGAAGATGAAAATATCACATTATCTCTTGAATATACTGGCCTTTCTGTGTTTGTTTATTCCTTTATTCACCCATCTAGTCAATATTTATTGAGCTCCTAGAGTTGACTCATTGGAAAAGACTGTGATGCTGGGAGAGATTGGGGGCAGGAGGAGAAGGGGACGACAGAGGATGAGATGGCTGGATGGCATCGCTAACTCGATGGATGTGAGTCTGAGTGAACTCCGGGAGTTGGTGATGGACAGGGAGGCCTGGCATGCTGCGATTCTTGGGGTCGCAAAGAGTCGGACACGACTGAGCGACTGATCTGATCTGATTGTGTATTGGACTCTATACAGCTTGCCGGGAGACAGCGTTAAAAGAACCCATTTGAGACTTCTCTTCCTGCAGTTGAGGGAAGAACTTGCTAAGTAAATAAAGACACAGGTAATTCAGTGACAGCAGCTCTAAATGCAGGGGTGAGACAGACACAGCTCACCAGGAGGTCCTAATACTCAGTTTGCCATTAATAGTTGCTTCTATAAAATGAGGAGTAAATGTAAGTGCAATTTTCAAGTCCTTGTAAATATCTTAAGACTTGGGAAAAAACCCCAAATACATAAAACTCAAATCTTTCAAGGTGTCAGGATGGAGAGATGTCTTGAGGATTTAATGCTCGTGATTCCAGTGTTGCTTTGATCTCTTGCACTATTTTTTTTTTTTTTTGCCTCCTGAGAACTCTTACTTGGGGTTGATCCTCTACCTCCCAAAAGCTTTAATCTCTCCTCCTTCGTCTTTCCCCTTCTGCTTTCAGATATTCATAGAACCCTTTATCTTTAAGGCATTATTTTACTTTGCCATCTCTCTCTCAGTGATCATCAAATACCATCTTACTTTATTTCCTAGACTCATTTGTTGAATGAGAAATTCAGGCAGCTTCATTTTCCCATCTCAGAAACCACTTTTTAAAATCCCAGATGACTTCCTCCTGGTTGAAGCCAAAGGATGGTTGGTTTCTTTTTGCAACTTTATATTCCCTGACCTTCCTCTGAATTTCAGACTTGATGGTTATGCCCACCTGGAAACCAAGCCACTGAATCCTCCACTCAGATCTTCCTCTGCTTCGATATAATTTCCTTCCCTCCTTCTTAATTTCAGCTGGCCCTCTCAGCTCAACCGTGATCTCTTGGTGTTTTTCCACCGTAATCTGTTCTTTGAACTTTGAAAAGTTTGTTGAGCACAGCTTCGTCTTTTAATTCCATGGCTTCTTCTCCTGCCCCTTTATTCCTGCCCATCTCTTGGTCTGGATCTGAGATTGCCCAAAGGTGGAACCCACTGGGATGTGCCTCAAAGCTGACAACATTCAAAACTAAACTCAAACCCTTCTTCGCATCAAAGCAGCTTCCCTCATGACCTCTCCCTTTTGGTCTTCACTCTTCCAAGTTCCCAAACTGGAGTCCTTGAAAGTTACTTTGATTCTCCTCAACCACTGTAGACCCCACCTCCTTTCCTCACTGGTTCTGTTTACATCAGTGCCTCACAGCCAACCATAAATGCGAGCGAGGCATGCTTTTGTCTATGGCGCAGTTTACACCAGTGGATCACACTAACCATAATTGTGAGAGTCATGCTTTTGTCTACGCCTTTGCCTAGTCTTGTTGTGAAGGTGGCCATTCCGGACCTCAGCTTCCTCATTTGTAAAAACAAGGGAGTTGAAATAGGACCCGTAAGAATGCTCTCAATCCAGCACATTTTCTAGTACCCTGACTCAGTCTAGGGCACCATCATTCTGTGTATCCTGATCTCTCACATAATTAATTTTAGTATATTTTCACTGGTGAAAGTAGTAGAAGAGAATAAAAGAGAAAAGTCAGCAGTAACCAGCAGTCACCAATAGGTTATTTTCTATACACATTTTTACATTCACTTTTTAGGTACCGGACACTCTGCAAAGGGCTTCCTGTGTAATCTCAGTTGAATTCTCAAAGCAGCACTTCAGGGTGGGCACTGCCATCCACATCTGATGGATGGAGGAGCTGCAGCAGAGATGGGCGGAGCCGGGGGAGGAGCCAGGACATGCTGAGCAGCTGTGCTCTTAACCAGAGTGCAGGGGCCCCGCCCCCCAGACCCAGAATACACTGCACCGGCCGGCGCTTCACAGAACAGATCCTAAACATCCCCGTGATGTGCAGCACTGTCCTCAGCGTCCTCTTCCCGCCGGAGACCACTTCCTGCAGGGCAGCCTTGCTGTGCTGCTTCTTAGCTGCCAGAGGTGGCTGTGTTTTCAGGCTGTGTCTCCAGGAGAAGGAGGTTGCCTTGCATGCCACTACTCCTGTGGTTCCCTAGGCTTTAGTCGGGACCGAATCACTTTAAGTGATTCACTCTGACCATGGCATGTAAAAAGAAGTTTCATGTGTTTACAGCTATTTTAAACACCGGTGGTAGCCACAGTTTGCAAAATGATGAAAAACAGAGGCTCAAAAAGACAAACCTTTTGTTTTCCCAAGTACCACGGAGACTCAGTTGTTCTAGGATTAGTATTCAGTTCGCTGGGTTGTCACCAAGTGTCCTGTTAAACTTAGTTTTTACTGCACATGGCTACTATAAAGAGCAACTGGGATGAACTAGAATACCATCAAATCAAATAGTGTCTCACTTTATTTCCCACTCTGATTTCATGAATAAGGGACCCTGCCTGCCTCACTGCCCCATTTCTGAAGCTCACCCTTCCACACAGTGAGCCGTTACACAAGTTCCCTGACAAGCACATTCAGAAATTCCACACTAGTCCACATGGGATATAAATTTAGCAAGGGTTATGTCAGGAGCAGACTTCTTCCTGTTTTCAGTGGTTTAGACAGGTGAAACTTGAGTCCCGCAGGAAGAATGAGCAGTGTTGTAAACATTATCAGCGTGGTACACTGGGTCCCATTGGTGTCTAAAATTGTGCAATTCACTGCAAGCAGTGTGTCAGGCCCCGATAAGAGTGCCGTTTACTTGTGAATGTGGTTACACAAATCTTTTCAGTTAAACTACTGTCTTGCTCTTCACTTCAGTACTCGCATTAATAAGTGAAGATGCTCTATGAATTAGCAAAATTTAGAGACACAACTGATTTTATTTCTTTTGATATAAAAGTTGGTGATGCCTGCAAGGTGAGAAGCAGTCATGATTCCTGTCTGGAAGAGGTGGCACTTGAGTCATTTCTCCCCTCCTGGCTTCTGCAGTGTCCCAGTTTTGTTTTAGAACCAATCCCTTACCATCACCTGAGGACAGAACTAACCCAGACAGCAGAACTGAGGTCAGCTTTTCTTCAAAGAAAACCTGAACTGGCAGATAAATTTAGTGCAGGAAAAAGCGTTCACATATTCAGGAAAAAGCATTCACATATTCACTACCAAATGAAAACTGCCTGGGGATTATCTAATGTTACATGATTTCTTCATGCAAAAATGAGTTGAGAATCAGCTATGTGACTAAATGAATAAAAGACAGCACCTACTCTGACTTCACTGAAAGTTGAGTAGGGGAATAGTCCCCACTCACAGTATATATCCTTCAGGTGAAAATGAAGAATTTTACTTCTGTAAAAGTTCAGAGGCCCCTCAGTACATCATTCATTTGAATTTGAGGTCTCTGACATTGGAAATTCTCTGAGGAACAAGTATTTCCAGGTAACTTGAATCATTTCTCTGACTCAAGAATGACTTTTGTGCCATTGAAGCGGAAGCCACAAATGTTTCTTTTCAAGAAATTGATGAGCACTGTTTGGTTATGCAGAGGTGAGCTTTACAAAGAGGAAGTCGCAAAGCCTGTCCTGCTCAGGAGGAGAAGCAGTTTAGGCTCTGCACCTTATCCTAGGACGTTCTCCCAATATTGGCAACTTGGAGCGTTTGGGAGCTCAAGCTGCCTGGTTTCTGGTGACCTTGGCATCTTTAGTTGCTGACATCTCAGCCATTCAGCCTTGAGAATAAGGGAGCTAAAGAAATCTCTTCACATGTTGTATGATCTGGGAGTGTACGGTGGGAAAGGGAGAGAGGGGGATAGATATGATGGTGGTTGAAGATACCCAGACCCTGGACCCACAAGTCCCAGCTCTGCCTCTGGATGCTCTCAGAGCTTTGTCAAATCTTCCCCCTGCTGGTGCTGTAGCCCCACTTGTTCTTAAATTCTATGATCTTTATGGTTCAGACTGATAACTCTTAGACAGTCAGTTTGATTTGGAGGCCTGTTCCACCCTTAAGCTCTTTGTGTGAGCATGACTTTCAGGGATCCCATACTGATTTTGAATCTGATTTCAGTCTCAACCATAGGTTCTAAGGGAAAAGACTGATTAGTAGATTGATGGGGCTCTTCCAGTGAAGCAGCCATATTCGTTGTCTGTTAAGCCAAAAGGCACTGGAAGGAGTTCTCAGGACATGGACGGGGCTGGATAACTGCGAGGATGCAGATTTGTTAGTGTATGAAGCCTCCTGTGCTTGCTCCTCATTGGAGGGGGAGACTGGCATCGTTTGTGAAGGGGCCCCCAAGAGGGGTCACAGACTCACGATGCAAGCAGAAGTCATAAGCATGCCTTTCAGGTGGATGAGCTTTCTGAGACAGCTGTCAAGTGGATTTTGAGCTTCACCTGGTTTAGGGAGACAAAAAGAGGGAACCAATCCAGCCTTGTGGACAGAATGTAGATAGTGCAGGACCCAGAGCAAAATGCAGAAAACTTGTACTATGTTCATCTGGGGAAACGGGGCTCAGTGACCCCAAATATGGAAAGGACATGCCTTGGGGGTGTGGGCAAGTGCATGCGCGTGCATGTGTGTGTGTGTGTGTGTGTGTGTGTGTGTGTGTGTATACTTGTATGCACTCAGGATTCCCTAGAGGGATTGCTGCCAGACTGTTGGTCTCCAGCAGGACTTGAAGCTGAGTGGAAAACTCCTTTTTGCCATCTTCTTCTTTGCAGACTTTTCCACACAGCACCAAGGGCTGTGTGTCTTATAGGGCTCCAGGCAACCCAGAACTTTCTTCCCTGTAAGGGGTTTTCTGGGCTTTCTCTGTCCACCTGCTAAAGCAACTGAGAGCTGTCCTCACAGAGACTTAAGAAACATAAGTGAAGCACTTTGATCTGGGTTCTCCCACTTGCCACGAGAGGTGTCCCTGAGCAGGGAGCCCTCGGGAGGATCCATCACCTGCTTTGCTCAATAGGGATAAGAACTGATTGAGTTGATTGCTGTAAAGTGATCATCACAGTGCTAGTTCACAGTAGGTGTTCAATGAATCTTCTTATAACTGTGATTGTGAGTGAATACATCGTGTTCAGCAGTAAGGCACCAAGATAATTTCCCTGAATCGTCAAAGCCAGGCTAAAAATCAAGTCCTGTCAGAATCCTCAAAAGATTGAGTCATAAGCTCAGGCCTGAAGGGAAAGAAAACACTGAATATTCAGGATACTGGAGAGTAGGAGAGGGCATCAGGTGTGATGGCTCTCACCCTCCAGAAGGTCTGTGTGAAAATGAACACCATGGACAGCTCATAGGAGGTATTTAGACTAGAGGATCCTGAAGAGGTTGATGAAATCCCCATTGCTTGGTTTGCATAGAGGCTGACAGCTCACGAGCTGACAGGGTGGCCCTTTTACTGCTGCTAGCCCCTGTGCCACCCCCGCCCGCCTCCATCTTCTGTGCTGGCACTGTGACCACATCACAAAAAAAGCAGGGCATGGACCCAGCCCTGTGGCTGCATTCCAGGTCCTAGTCCATCACTTCCTAGCTCTCACTTGGGCCAATTCCTTAACCCCTCTGCATCTCTTTTCTTGCCTCTAAATTAGGAAAATCCCGTGTTTGTGAAGCTACGTAAGATAAAATAAGTGAACGTGCCGGGCACAGTGCCTGTCCCCAGAGCAGGGCCCCACCTCCCTTCTAACAGCTGGCGGGCGCATCATGAGACAGAGGTCACGCACAGAAGGCCTGGGGGGCAAGTCCAGCTTTGGGGGGCTGGACTTGAAAGCTAAGTGGGAGCTCTCTGCTCCTGACATCTGGGGACAATGAGAAAGCTCCTGCTGGCCCTCCTTCAGGCCACAGGGCTGAATTGTCCTGTGCCCCCACTGGGAACAAGTAAGCAGTGGGGTGTCAGCCTGGAAACCACAGGAGCCTGGGTGAAAGGAAGCAATGGCCCAAATCAGCCACCACATTTACCAACCCCAAATCCCCCATTGCAAAGAAAACCCGAAATTGCCACAAGTTATATCACCCTCAGGGAATACTGAGGGTGGGTTTTTCATTTTATTGGGTCAGCTTTGTATTCTTCTATCAGTTTTTGTCACTGTTGACCCAGAAGCCCACCATTTCTTCCTGAAAGCTTTGGAATTTGCAGAATTCATTTCCGGTGGAGAGTGAACCTGAGCCCTCTACCAGTGTCTCCCCTTCACCTTTCTCCTGCCTGGTTCGCTCCCTGTTCCAGCACAGTGTGAGGATTTAAAGAAAGACTGACAAATAGACTGAGCCATAGTTTTTTTCTTTTCTGAGTGCTGAGAGTGGAGCCAGCAAAGTGTAAAGTTAAGGAGGTGGATTGGAGGGCCTGGGAGCGATTTCATGTGCCCTGGGGCTGCTGTGCCGGGCTCCCTCACTCATTCACAGCCCATGAATGTCAGGTCCAAGGAAAAAGGCACTAGAGTTTCCCTGCAAGAGCCTGGCTTCCATTCCCCGCCCCCGCCCCCACCAAATCTTACTTCCCTCCCTGATTTTCTGCTTCCAGCTATTTTCATGAAGTCCTTAGAGTCCTATGAGTAATAGGTCTTGTTGTAGAAGGTGCCCTGAAAGACAGCTGCCATCCGTGTTTACCTTGACCATGCAGCTGAGCCATCTAAGAAGTGCAGTGAACTTTCTCCTCCTCCTCTGGGTGTAAGCGCTGCACATCTCAGGCCTAAAGCAATATTTTTATTTTTAACTACATTTTAATTGGTACTTGGTACCTTCGTCTGATAGACCCTGGCTTTTAGATACTGATTTCATCAAGGGCCCAGTTGTTCATTTGAGAGGCAACGCCTGTGACTGTGGAGAAGACCCATCACTGATGTGCAAGACTCAGATCCACTGAGCCTAACCAGCGACATGGCTGGGTGGATGCACGTAACACTTTTCCATGGTAAAGGCATTACTGTAGGAAACTGCTTTGGTTATTGCTTGTTTCATGCATGACATTTGAGCTTCTGGGAAGGGAGGGAGAACACGATGGACTTTAGAAAAGGAAAAGCCTCACTCAGACCACAAACCCCTCAGGAGACAGAGGGTTTTGGTAAACAGGAGATGGCAGAGATAATAAAGGAACAGAACAATCCGGAAGTTAAGAAAGTTACAAAAGGAGAAAGAAGTGTGAAAAGTGGGAAGTTAGCTCTTCAGATAAGGCAGAGAAGCCACTTGAGGAAGGGCAGCTGATAACAAGGGCAGATAAAATGAAACTGCTTCTTCCATCTGAAGAATAAATAAAAAGTATTCCGTACCCTGGAAATCCCAGCATTGGAGGACAGAGTTTCAAGGTAGACCGAGAGTGCCCAGAGGCTGGCGGACCCCTGACCACTGTGCCCTGTGTCTCTTGACTGTGCAGTGACCTTGCCAACCGAGCTGGCCAGCAGTCCTGACTCCTCCATCCTCCCTTTTCTTCAATCAAAATGTATTCATCTGGTGTCCCTCTCTTGATCAAGATCCTTGGGCTCTCATGGGTTAACTAGTCAATCGAATTTATTGCAATTTACTAATTGACTCATATGTCACCTATTTGAGAAAATTATCCATTAATAGCCACTTCTTGGCTGTTTGATAACTACTGAATTATTAAATATCTCTGGGTCTCCATTTCCCTCAAATAAGGGAGGTGGACTTAATAATATCTAACAGAGAGGTGGTATTTGAGTTGGGTCTTGGCATGAAAATGGAAGGGGAGGGCTCCAGAGTGCCATTTATGAGACAAGGTAGGAGAGGAGGAAGAATGTTGGAGGAAATGAATGGAGTGGGAACACTGCCTGGTGGGCTGCAAGCAGAGCATAATTATTGCTGCATCCTCGCGGGGTAAGGAAGAGCCTTGTGAAATGTCTCAGAGGAGCCTGGGCTTCCTATTAGTTTATTAATCATCTTGATGGCGATGGAGAGCCTGCATTGATTAAATTCACTAATGATCCTAAACTGAGCAGGGGAGTAAATTCCAGAAAGGATGGATTTATAAGGTTAGTGGTAATATTAATCAGTGCATCTTCATGACCAGGGTGGCAGTAAATGAAATAAGATTTGCCATGATGATGGCAGGGAGGCATACCTGAGGGCAAAGGATAATGAACCCAGTTCCAAACCAGGAAGCTGTTGTTTAGAAAATAATAATAGGGTGCCAGTTCTAAAGTGCAGAGTGAATAATAAATTAAAAACAAGCTTAAAATAAACTCTCATTCTAGGTCAGGCTCTCTCTCAGCACTTTGGTAGGGGGCTGTCATGGCGGGGGGTAGGGGAACCTGAAAGTGAAAGGCAGATTGGAAAGAACTTACAAAGGAGGAAATTCACCTGTTACAGGGAGGAAGCTGAGACCTGGGGAGGTTAGGGCTGACTGACTAGGTCAGGGGCAGCCACTCTGTCCCCTGCAGGGTGACAGTAGATGGCCCTGCCTTCGGAGGACTAAGATAGTCTGTCTCTGCTTACAGTCTCTGATTACTTGGCTCATGAAATATTATCTCTGCATCTCTAACTTCAGTCAGAGAGCTAGACGCTGCCACAGCCACGGCTAAAACCTAGATCTCCTGATTTGTGTCTCGCTTTCTTCCTCTCTAAGTTCTAAACTCTTCACAGTCAACACTGATGAGAATTCAGAACACAAAGGCTAAAACATCAGAACTGGCTCCACAGCCAAGGTACCCACCATGGTCTCCAAGTTAGTTTGAGGTCCTCCAACAGCACTGAGAAAAAATAAAAATCTCTGAAACTGTGTGTGCAGTAATGTTGGGAAGACACCTGGAAATATCAGTACTTTGGGGCCAGTGATTTTTGTACCTTTGGGGAATAACAAAGCATTAAGACAAAATCCCACCAAATGCAGGTAATCAAAATTAAGCTTCCACTATGTGCAGAGTACATCATGAGAAACGCTGGGCTGGAAGAAGCACAAGCTGGAATCAAGATTGCCGGGAGAAATATCAATAACCTCAGATATGCAGATGATACCACCCTTATGGCAGAAAGTGAAGAGGAACTAAAAAGCCTCTTGATGAAGGTGAAAGAGGAGAGTGAAAAAGTTGGCTTAAAACTCAACATTCAGAAAACTAAGATCATGGCATCTGGTCCCTTCACTTCATGGGAAATAGATGGGGAAACAGTGGAAACAGTGTCAGACTTTTTTGGGGG